>NC_058135.1:274516770-274574758 GCF_016433145.1 Gracilinanus agilis
TGATAGGCTGATAATTATACTCTGGTCTTTGAAAGGGACAGTGTCTTTTTTGCCTCCTTCTCCCTAGAGATAGGCATGGTACCTGAGGTATACTTGGTATTTATAAAAAGCTTGTCAATTTATTTATATATTATACATAAAATATATATATAATAACATATAAATAAATGCATAGTTTATTTATATTAAATAATTATATGCATATATTTATTTACATATTTTTATAAAAAGATTAGATGACTCACTGACTCAATTTAACATGCTTCACCAGTGATGCTCATGTCTTTGCTTGCAGACAGCTAACAAGATGTGGACTCACTACTCACTAAAATAGCCCATTCTATTTTTAGAATACTGGAGTTATTAAGAAGATAGTCATATAATTTTAAGGGGCAGCTTGATGGCTCAGTGGATTGAGATCCAGGACTAGAGACTAGAGGTCCTGGGCTCAAATCTGGTCTCAGACACTTCCCAACTGTGTGACTCTGGGCAAGTCACTTAACCTCCATTGCCTAGCCCTTATGGCTCTTCTGCCTTGGAACCAATACACAGTATTGATTCCAAGATGGAAGGTGAGGGTTTAAAAAATAAAGAAGATATTTATACAATTTTAATAAATTTCTTATAATTATATTATCACTTTTCCTGGCATAAAACTTAAATCTGTCTCTTTGAGACTTCCATCTCTTCATTCTGATTCTTTCCCAGGTGACTAAATAGAGGATTAGATGGCCAGTAATTTATCAAATGCCTATTATGTTGCAGACGCATAAGTTCTGAGGATACAAAAAAGGCAAAAACAGTCTCACTTTTCAAGAGCTCATACTCTAATGGGAAAGAATTATGACAACAACTAGATACAAACAAGATATTTATAGAATAAATCTGAGCAATCATTAGAGGATAGGAAAAAAAGGTGGACTGGGAAAAGACACTTGAAGAAGGTGTAACTTTAAAGAAGCCAGGGAATCCAGGAGGAAGAGATGTGAGGTGGGGGAGAATTCCAGGCATGGGAGACAGCCTGGGAAAAAACCCAGAATTAGTAGACAAAGTGTGTCATGCTGCTAACAGCAAACAGGACAGTGTCATTGGATTCTGGAGTTCATGGGGTCAGAAGGGTGTTGTAAGGGGTGAGAATATTGGAGTTGTTGGGGTGGTTAAGAGGTGACAATGGCATTTATTGATTTGGGGGACAGGAGTAGCAGGATAAGACTTTTTTTAGGAAAAGTAATTAAAAAGATAAATGGAGAATAGACTGGAGTGGGGAGAGATTTGTAAGAGGCAGAACAACCAGCAGGCTGGAGGATGAGGACCTGGACTAGAGATATGGCTATGTTAGAAAAAAAGAAAGATATTCATGTGAGAGATATTTCAAAGAAAAAATCAACAGGCCTTGGCAATAGGGTAGTTCCAGGTTTTAGAGAAAGTTTAACTCCTCTTATCTCTTTTCCTTGTGAAATTTATTTAAAATATTTTTCCTGCCACATCCCCAGTCTTCATTAAATACATGCTCAGGTGCACACTCAAACATACACATACTCACAAAAATGTACATATGCATGCACACACAGTATGTTTACAGGCATACACATACCAAAACAGAAATGAACAAATGCACATACACTCACACCCCTCCTCACTCAAATATCTAGTCTCACACTTAAATTCATGCATTCATACACACACACACACACACACACACACTCATACACCCCCCCACATACACACCCCCACAGTCCACACAAATACATCCTCACAGATACATGAATAAGCACTCAGATATCGAGTCACACTCATATGTTGTACATACACTCACTGATAGAAGCAATCATAAACAGACACATAAATGCATACACTCCTGAATAGTCATGGATACACATTCACATATATTCACACACACATTCACATGCACATACGTAACCTTCACTCCAGTCCCCATGGTATACCATTATGTCCTCAGTTTATATCCTGCCTCTTTCCGCTGCATCTTCACTCATTCTTTAAGCTCTGGTTTATTTTTTTGTTAAACGAGCATAATATCACTCAATAAATACTGATTAGGCAAATGCATAAGCCAACGAACATTAAATACTTATTCTTTCCTGGTGGTTTTGCTAAGGGCTGGGGAAACAAAGTAAAACAAAAACAATTCCTGCCCTAATGGAGCCACATCCCATTGGAGGAAGACTCTCGAAAAATTATGTTATTCTCTTTAGTGAGAAAACCAATAGAAGCTAGAGAGTGGAAGGTTCCAAGATCTGGGGGTCAAGGGGAAGAGAGAGGGCCCCTAGCAGAAGGGAGGACATGAGCTGAATCTTGAAGGAAACCATGGGCACAAAGGGCAGAGTAAAAAGGAAGAGCTCACTTGCAATGCCTCTCTGACCCTACAGTTGAATGAAAATCACATTACATACCTTCAGTCATATTAGAAATGAGAGAAAATTTTATTTCTGCTAAATCATATGTAGGGCCATATACCATGAGAGCTACCTTCCTTTCATCTCTCTTTCCCATCAGGTGTCCCTCTGGACAATGTTCACTGACTAATTTTCGGTGAAAAGTGAACTTTAGAAACTTTATACAATATTACGTCTTCGCAAACTTTGACCCTCCCTGTGCTCTGTAAGGAATATGCAGCTACTTAAGTTCAGATTGCACCTGAGGATAGCTTTTAATAACAATTTAACAATATTTTTAAAATTTGAAAACAAAATTAATTTTCTATCAGAAATATAAGTCTTTCTATTTCTTCTGAAAAAGGCAGCCGAGGGGTAGAGAAACAATATTGTATTTGAATTCAGAAGATATGAATTTGAACCAAATCTTTTTACGTAAGTTCCTCAACTTCCTCTCTGCCTCAGTTCTATCTCACAGAGACAATATGAAATAATGTCTTAATGTTATTGCTAACTATAAAATTATATAGTTTTTTCCAATGTGCCTGCCATATTATCTGTAATTTTCTTTAGATAGTATCGCATCTTTGAAAATCTATAGAAAACTTCCCATCATTCCCTTACTTAAGAATTTAGAATATCCTGGGTTACTCTTACCTACAAGATTATCTGAAGACTTTTCAACTTGATCTTTAAGCACAAACTATCCATTCTAGGCTATCCAATAGTAACTGTCAACTCACTACAAACCTAGATCTTTGTAACAGAACAAGCTGTTCAGTATTGTTCATGGTGTTTCATTTTTCTGGAAAGTTCCCAACCCTTCTCTTCCACCTATTTCTGCCAATTCAAGTCAAAACAATTTTTTCAAAGTTTGAATAAAAAGCAAACAAACATGTTTTTTTATTGAAGATCACTCTAACAATGTTTACTTTTGGATCTGACTTCCTACTATCTGTCATTCAAGTGTTCAGCTATTTATTTAACAAAAACCTAATCTATAAAGAAGATTCATTTAAATGTCCCTGCATTGTTTTTCGTGTTTTATTGTCAGTGATTTTTTGTTTAATGGTCATTTACAAAGCTATATCATCTCTTATTTATGTTGTAAATCATGTCTTTCAAGTTAGAATATAGTTGTTAAAAGTCAAGAATCTTGTCATCTAATCCTTTTTTTAACCCCTTACCTTCCATTTTAGAATCAATACTGTGTATTGGTTGGGCAGAAGAGTGCTAAGTGATAGGCAATTGAAGGTTAAGTGACTTGCCCACAGTCAAACAGCTAGGAAGTGTCTGAGGTCACATTTGAATCCAGGACCTCCTGTCTCTAGGCCTGGCTCTCAATCCACTGAGTCACCCAGCTGCCCCCTCTTGTCATTTATTTCTAACCATCACAGAAATTAAAAAAAGTAATTCATATATAGGAAATAATAAATAACTGTAATCACTGGGGATTGTGTATCTTTATGCCCATCCAATGACTGCTTCTTTTTTCCAGGTGGCCCCACCTAAAATGATGAAAAGCTTACCTGAGTGAAGAGCCTGAGGAGAGGAGACATTTCCCTGAGCTATTAGATATATAAATTGAATGTTTTAAGTTCAAGGAAATACAAAAGGAATTTTGTTGTTATTCTTTATGACTTCACTTGGATTTTTCTTGACAAAGATACTGGAATTGTTTTCCATTTCTTTCTCCAACTCATTTTATATATGAGGAAACTGAGGCCAACAGGGTTAAATGATTTATCCAGGGTCAAAATACTCATAATTGCCTATTGCCATATTTGAACTCAGGTCTCTGTGCCACCTAGCTATTCCATCAAAAGAATGTGAAAGGCTGAGCTGGATGGAGAGAATCCATTTCCATGTCTCTTCTATGGTTGGTTACAGCCCATCATTTCACTAGCAATAATTTGACTGCAGTAAGGAGCACTATTTTAAGTAATAGGAAAAGAAAAGAAAGAACATTTACTATTCTTAGAAGCAACTATCTTTTACTGAGTCCATGTCTGTTCCATAATGCAACACTAAGAATAAGATCCAAAGCTTTGCAAATTTTCATCTCTTGATGGGTCCTACTAGATGCATGAATTAGATATCTGGTGGCAATCAATTGCATTTTCTTCATTTCTTTGTCTGCACAAACAAAGGAACAGCCAGAGTAGGATTTAGGAGTGGGATATAAAACACACCATTGTGTGACATTCCTAAAATTTCTATGTTTAGTGTGATCTGTGTGGGACTTTTTCTGGGACTGATCTACCTAAGAGAATAAAATGACAGATGGCCATGTATTATGTAATGTTACATCCTTTTATTACATATAAAAAAATAAAACTAAAATAACTATAATGACTTTCTGTTTCTATGAATGCCAATAGGTTTAAGTTCTATGACTGGAGTTAAGTGAAATATACGAAGTCAGGAGATAATCAGGGTCACTGTTATGGGGGGAACACAGGAGAATTCTAACTTAGAAATACATATCAGTGGATTTGGATCATTTATTTTCTAAGAATGAGAAAGGTTTTAGCATGTCCTCAGCCTTTCATTCAGTGTATCTGGAAATGTAACTGTCAGAATGACTTTGGGAGCTTGCCCAGCTATGCTTTCCTGGCAAATGTTACCAGTTCAGTTTCGGTTAGTACCACCTAGTGGTTAATTAAATATGGCAATAACATCAGAACTATACAAATTCACATTCTACTTGGATTTTTAGTTTGCAAATACTTTCTTCACAGCACCTCCTCAAGATTAAATCACTGAACATTACAAGGATATGCAGTTCTCTCAGAATAACATGATAGACCTATTTTTTTAACCCTTACCCTCTGTCTAGGAGTCAATACTGTGTATTGGCTCCAAGGCAGAAGAATGGTAAGGGTGGGCAATGGGGGTCAAGTGACTTTCCCAGGGTCACACAGCTGGAAAGTGTCTGAGACCAGATTTGAACCTAGGACCTCCCATCTCTAGGCCTGGTTCTCAATCCACTGAGTTACCCAGCTGCCCCCAACATGATAGACTTATGGTTATAGCATTCCTAGTTTGCTTTTGTAAGCTATTCTGAATGGCAAAAGGGAGGAAGAGGGTACCATTATTTTGCAAAAGGAAAGGATTTATACATAGGAGAGTTATTAAGAGAACAAAACTAGCACCAATGTTTGAAAGTTAATGAGTCACTATCCTTCAGAATCCATATGGGCCAAAACTTTATTTTTCTTAACTTTAAATTTATTTTTGGAATATTTGTACAATTTCTTACTTATTTTTTAACATTCTTTAAAAAATTCTGAATTATATATCTCTTTCCCCCATCCACCCACTGAGAAGGCAAGAAATGTGACATCAATTATACATGTGAAATAATGCCAAAGATATCTCCATATTAGATATGCTTAAAAAAAACACAAGAAAAATCAAGAAAGTAAAAAAAAAATCATGCTCAAATTGTACTTAGACTCCCTCTGTTCTTTCTCTGGAGGTAGAAAGCATTTTCATCATAAGTCCTTCTAAATTGTCTTGGATCATTACATGCATCAAAATAGCTAAGTCATTTACATATAATCAACTAAACATTATTGCTATTAATGTAAACAATGCTCTCCCAGTTCTGTCCATTTCACTTTACATTAGTTAGTTTATACTACCTTTAAGAAGAGTATCTGAAACTCTTCTCATTTCTTTTCCTTTTGGTAAAGATATTTTATCAGTTACATGTAATATTTTTCAGTGTAAGTTTTCCAAAGTTATCTGATTTAAACTGTCTGCCTTATGTATAATTAGAGATTTTGTATATTGGACTTCATGCCCCAGAAGTCCTTCAATATTTCCCCAAATTCCTTTTAATCTCTCCACCACAATGCATGATCACATATTGTTTAAAAGTTCTGTGACTCCTCTCTCTCTCTCTTCTCTCCTGAGCGGAGCTGGGTTAGCTAGTTTTTTTTTTTTTTACTTTATTATTAGTAAACTTTATAAAATATAATAGTTGTATATTAATTTTAATCTTTAGACTTCCTTCCCTCCCTTCCCAAAGATCGCCAGCATTTGGCTGAGCTTATACATGTATTATCATGCAAAATATGTTTCCATTTTGTTCATGATTATATGAGAATAATCCCATAAAATAAAAATCCCAATAAACTAAAGTGATAAATAGTGCACTTTAGCCTGCATTCTGATTTCAACAGTTCTTTCTCTGGAGGTGAAGATTATTCTTTCTCATAAGCTGTTCAGAACTCTCCTGGATCATTTCATTGCTGAGAGTGGCTAATCCTTTCACAGTTGATCATTTTCCACTATTGCTGCTATTGTGTACAAAGTTCTCCTGGTTCTGCTTATTTCACTATACATCAATTCTCTTAGTTCATTCCAGTTGATTCCACAATCATCTTGTTTATCATTTCTTACGGAACAATTATATCCCATTATAATCTTATATCAAACTTTGTTCAAACATCCCCTAATTAATGTTCATCCCTAAACTTTCCAATTCTTTTCCAACACAAAAAGTATATGTATATGTACTATCTACATCTACACAAAATGTTTGTGTGTATATATCCATACATACATGTGCATGTATATATGTATATATGTGCATGTGTATTTTCTTTTTTCTTTGATCTCTTGGGATATTGATCTTATAGGGATATTGCTGGATCTAGGACTATATATGGATTTATAGCCCTTTGGAGGTATAATTGCTCTCCTGAATGGTTGAATCAGTTCACAATTCCAGTAGTAGATTACTGCCCTAATTTTTCCCCTCCAAAATTTGTCATTTTTCTTTTTTGTCATATTAGCCAATCTGAGAAATATGAGGTTGTACCTCAAAGTTGTTTGTATTTCTTCTTGCATTTCACTAATAAATATTGATTCAGAGCATTTTTTCAGAAGACTAAAGATAGCTTAGGCAGCCAGGAGGTGCAGTAGATAGAGTTTGAGATCTAGATTCAGGAAGATCTGAGTTTAAATCCAACCTCAGACACTTCCTAGCTAAATGACCCTGTGTAAGTCACTTAACTCTGATTATCTCAGTACCCTCATCTGTCAAACAATTTGGAGAAAGAAATGACAAAGAATTCTAGTATTTTTCACTAAGAAGGTAGTCTCAAAGAGTCAGGCACAACTGAAACACAAGGATATATAATTTTGAATTTTTCTTCTGAAAACTGCCTATTTATATCATTTGACTATTTATCGATGGAGAATGACTTGTGTTCTTATACATTTGATTCAGTTCTCTCTATATTTCAGAAATGAGGCTTTTTACTAAAAACAAACAAACAACTTGCTGTATACATTTTCCCCAGTTTCCTGATTTTCCTTTAATCTTTCCTATGTTGTGGGAGAGCCTTAAGGTAAAACCTCGCATCTGGACAGAGTGTCCTTGTCAGGAATGACAACTCCAATAGCTAGCTTAAACAATAAAAGAGATCTATTAATTTGAATGTAAGTCAAATGGAATGGCTGAGGGAGACAGAGCAGGTAGAATGTTGATTCCTAGAGGTAATATGATCTGGGCTTTATGTACCCTTTCAACAATAGGGTCTATGTGACTAGAGATGAGATGATTATAACATATTACTAGGTCTTTGGAACACAAAATGAGTCATGTGGTTATGACTTATGACTCAAAGTGAAAAATAGGTGAACTATTCAGTTTAGACCAGTGATGGCCAAACTATGGGCCAGATGCAGCCCCCTGAAATGTTCTCTCTGGCCAGTAGACATTATTCCTAATCTGACAAATACAATGAGTAGGACACAATGCAATGAAACTTCAAAAGAGTTGCCTTAGAAACAGACTGACAGATGAGCATTTCCTTTCCTTTGGCCCCCTCTTTAAAAAGTTTACCCATCACTAGTTTAGAGGATAATCAGATATCTGGTATATAAAATAGATGTTTATCAGGAGCAAAGTGGGAGGTGCCTCTCTGTGCTCATCAAGAATACTCAGTCACCTTCCCTCAGCATTGCAGGAATGCAAGGGAAAATAATTTTTTTCTGTACTCTATGACCTGGGACACTTTCTGGGCTTTGGGGGTGTCTAGAGGAAGCCTATACCTCCATATGATCTGCATTGGTGTTCTCTGGGCAAAACCAGTTTAATTTCATGCAACCAAACTTTTCCATTTTACCCTCACAATTAAGAAATGGATTTGAAGAAATAACAAGGAACCACACAGTATTTCTGCATATAATTTCTTCCACCCCTCCCCACAAAAAGAACACTTGGTCTTTGAGAGTTGGGGGCATGTATTTTTGTCCCTCTATCCTTAGCATTTAGGGCAGTTTCTAATACATAGTTTGTGATTAGTAAAATCTTGTAAATTTAATTGACCATCAAGAGGAGTTTTGGATTAACTAGAAATTAAACCCCAGAGAATCATTCAAATTTTAAGATTTTGTGATGGTGAAATTGTAACTTTATTATTGCATTCTTTTCATATTCTTTTTAAATGCAACTCAATCCAAGACAGAGTTTTGCAAATATTCATCATTTTTAACGATGAATTTATCCTAATCATTTAAATAATTAGGAATGAGATATTTTCCCTGTCCAGATCATATTAGCTGAGATGTCATGCCAGATTTGGATCTATAAAGCACAAAACTCCTAGCTATCAAATATTTAATTTGAAGTTCTGCAAGTCAATGTAAATATTAGATGATGTCATTATTTAACAGTTGAGCAGTGAATCCACAAATTACCAATAGAATCATTTTTTCCCTCCACAAATAATTTATTTCATGAGAAGAAAGGGGAAAAAATCACAGATATCTGAATTATAATTGTTCAGATGTTATCATCTTAACATTTTTATGACCCAGTGGAATTGCTTGTTGGGTCTGGGAGTGGGGAGGGAAGAGGGAAAGGAAAGAAAATGAAGCATAGAATCATGGAAAATATTTAAAAATAAAAATTTTAAAAATAAAATATTTAAATAAAAATATGCTATCATCTATTTTCATTTATCCACATGGTGACTGTGTCAGGACAAATTCTACAGAAAAATGTTTTTATATCATAGCATGTGGGTATGTCTAGACTGTACCATATTACCAAATACAAATACACAAGAAGTTATGTGTACAATATCATTAAAGATGCAAGTGTTGAGGAAAGTGAGTGGAAATGACATTTAAGGATACATCTGGATAAGTGATGGTATGTTCACCCCAAATCCATTAACACTGCTTTTATATTTCTGGCAAAAATGTATCTATGTTTAAGCTCCATATGAATGTATGCCATAAAAGGAGAGGAAGAGCAGCAACCATAGAAATATTATCAGCAATAAAAATCTACTTAATACAGGCCTTGACAACCTTGTTTTATGAAACCCCAAATTTACCCTCATCCCATGAGAGCTTGCCTTCAAGAAACACCCTGACTGACCCTAGTCCGGACCGAAAAATAGGCCATCAAGCACCCACTGAGCACCCTGGATAGGAGTTGTAACTGTAGTCAAATCTCAAGTATCCTTTTTGTCTCCTTAGTTTCCTAATGTGTTTAGGCCCTTCCCAGGTCTTGGGCTACAGCCTCTTTCCCCAGCCCCTACTTTATCAGTCAGTTGTTTCTCTTTGGTTATGTTATACTCTATAAGATATAAACAGAACTCCAAGTTCTTTAGTTTGAGGGAAAATCCCATTGTTCCCAGTCTCCAAGATAGATGGTTGTGGGTGGTGTGTGTATACACAAATGTATGACTATGTGTTGGTCATATGAGCATTCTCCTCTCTTGTCCACATTATAGATTTGGTCTTTCATATTTTTTTTTGGTGGTTCTGTTTTTTCAGGTTGATACCTTTAAGTTTTATAGTATCCTTAATATTTATGGTCTCATTGGATACTCCCAATGACTCTGCTATGGCTGTTCTCTACATTTACAGCCGAGGAAACTGAGTCTTCCTTCCTTCTCTTCCTTCCTTCCTTCCTTCCTTCCTTCCTTCCTTCCTTCCTTCCTTCCTTCCTTCCTTCTTTCTCATATATGGGTATATTTATATACTATATATGTGTGCATACTTATAGAGTATGTGTATATATTATATATGTAATTATATAATTAAATATCTATGTATATACATCTATGTATGGTTGACTTGGAGAAGCAAACTGGAACTGTAAAGTTTCTCTATTTACAATTCATGATATTTCTCAAAGAATATTCAGTATTGGATATATCTGTATTATATCTATATGATTATCTGTAACTCTCTACATAATTATTGATATAGATATATCGATATCTATCTATAACTAGTCAGGCTCATCACAGTATACCTAATAGATGTTTAATAAATAATTATTGAATATTACATACTATACATAAAAACTGCTTCAACTTTGAATTACCTTTTTAAGCTTTCTTATTTGGGGAAGATCCCAGTTTCCTCACAGTTTCTCAGGTTTGAACCTTTTAAGTCATCTGCAATTCTTCACTTTAGTGTTTTTTTCAATGTCCAGGAAGTATTAAACCTTCTTGATTATATCTCTGGAACTTCTTTTGTAATTTCTTCTGTAAATGTCCCCTTTTCTCCATCCACTCAGACTCAATATTCATTAAGATCCTCATCCTCTCTTATCTGAAAAAATAAAAAAAAGAAAAAGAAAAGAAAATATATCTCCCTGCTACCCATTTGAATTTCTCCAAATAATCCTCTCTAATCTGCTATAATAAAATTTCCTAAATCACAGTTATGGTGCTATCACATCTTTATTGAAATATTTAGGTTGGTTTCCCATTGCCTCTTGTAAAATGGCAAATTTCTTAGTTTGGCTATTATAATCCTTAAGATTTTTGTTCTACCATAACAATTTGTATTTATTCAAGATGACTCCACATCATACACTCTAAATTACGGCCAACCTAGACTAAGTGTGCATGTCTGAACACAGCATTCCATCAACTGATGGAATCAACTTCATAAATTTGCATGGGAATTCCCTCTTTCCTACTCTCTGCCCGTTATCATCTTCCACTTCCTCCAATGTTAGCTCTGCTGTTCCTTCCTACAAAAAGTTTTCTCTGATCCCCACCTCCCTTGTCAAATTAACTTGCATTGATACATCATTTAAGGCATTGTATTTCTTTTGAAAATGTGTCCTAAAGTATAATGGTCTATTTACTTTTTCTTTTCCTGTAGCCAATAATAATCACTATGCTTTGCACATAGTGGATGCTTTTTTATGATTCTAATTAAATCAAATATATCTACTTATTTCTCTACACATCACTTCCCTCAATAGAATTCAATATATTTGAGTACTGGGATTTGGCAGGGAGAGTAGTTTAGTATATACAAAAACTAGGAGTAGTTAGGTGGTGCAGTGGATAGCATTCTGGGCCTAGAGTAAGAAGATACATCTTCCTGAGTTCGAAGCTGGTCTCATACTCTTATTAGCTGTGTGACTCTGGAGAAATCACTTAAAACTGCTTGCCTCAGTTTCTGTGTCTGTAAAATGAGAGGGGGAAGGAATTGGCAAAGCACTTCAGTACCTCTGCCAAGAAAACTACAAATGGGGCCATGAAGGGTTGGTTACAATTGAAAACAACTGAGAAAAAAAATCTCCAGCTGCTAGCATAATATCTTGTATATTGTATGTGGTTAATAAATCTGCATTAAGATTCAACTTTAGGGGGCAGCTGGGTAGCTCAGTGGATTGAGAGCCAGGCCTAGAGATGGGAGGTCCTAGGTTCAAATCCGGCCTCAGACACTTCCTAGCTGTGTGGCCCTGGGCAAGTCACTTGACCCCCATTGCCTACCCTTACCACTCTTCCACCTATAAGTCAATACACAGAAGTTAAGGGTTTAAAATTAAAAAAAAAAAATTCAACTTTAGAACTTGCCTTTTTCAACTTCATGACTAGAAATTTGAAGACACAATTTAGTGTAAATCAAATCTCAGGAAATGAAAAGAAGGAACCTGTGAGCCTTTTAATTGTTGTCAGAGAGGTGTGAATGACATCTTTCTGAGAGTCTTTGAGGAATGAGCATAGACTTTTCCTACTGTCTGCAATCTTAACTCTCTAGGGTGACAATGACTGAATAGAATAGCCCAAAGAGCCAGAAAGTGCGTTCAATATTGCCTCCAACATTTACTATTTCTGGACTATAAGATAAATGATTTAATTTCCCTGTGCCTCAGTTCCCTCTCCATTAAAGTTAGAAGTCTAGATTAGGATGCTGTCATGCGCCTTCCACCTCTAATTCTATGATCTTATGTGGGGATAATATTTTAATTTTGTTAGAAATTTAGCAGAGATCTGTTTCATTTGTGAGTTTATTATTAAACAATATGAGCATATAAAAAGCAATAGAAATTACTTTTAATTTCAGATTGATAGAAATTTGAAGGTTGGATTTAATATATACATAAATACACATATGCACACATGCACACACATATATATGCATATATGTACATGTATATGTATATATATATATAGTGATTCTATTAGGATTCAGTAATTTGAAAGGAAGAAATCTAAATATGGAATAAGAAGTGATGAAAAGAGTTCTCCATCCCCTCTCAGGCCTAATGAAGACCAAATTATTTCTATATAGAAAACTAAAGAAAAACAAAGGTTTGATCCAGTTCAAATTATAATTAAGTTTATTCAATCAAAATTTCTTAAACACTTCTTTAAAGTTAAATGCACCATCTTGACAAATCATCCTAATTGGAATTTATGCCTTTTTTCCCCCTCTCAAACCCTAGGAGATCTTGAGAAATTATTCTACAGGTCCACAAGCTCTAAGGGGACCTATGCAAACCATTAAATAAGGAAACCTGATTGTTTTACCCAGGAGACCCTCTGGAGGCCTCACTAAAGGGGGAATAGGGACATTTCTTACTCATAAGGGCCAGACATTGAGAAGAGATTCTTAAGTGCTGCTCAGCCACAAAACAGGCCTATCTCTGTAAAACTAAGAACAAATCTGTCATCAGAACCTATAAAGAATGAAATTTAAAAATATGTCTTCCTGTCTTTAATTGAAGTGTGAGGGCAGCCCTCATTCTTAAAGCTAAAAAAAATGATCTTTTTTATACTTCGCTTCTCAAATTACTTATGAACAGAGCACAGAGAATGATCCATGTTTTCTGATAAAAGAATTGGAGCTTCTATTATTTTTCAATTACAGAGGATTGTGAGTTCATATTTGAACTGCCCAGAGGTAACCCCAGGCTTTCTTCTAGCAGTATATGAACTTCATCAGGACTTATCCAAATGGAAAGTATTGGAGCACTGGCCCAGAGATGGCTGGTGTATTGATTATCGAAGGACCAAACTAACTAAATTGGAAGAGGTGCCTGTCCAGAAGAGTGACCACTAGGTTGATCTGACTTTTGAGTGCAACGACTCACAGAGACTCTCTTCAAAAGTCTGCAACATAGGGGAAGGTGCACATTGCAATGAAGTCACAGATTTCTGAAGTAAGTATTGAATTTTGATTGTCCTTGGAGCCTAGCCCATGCCAGATTCTTGCTGTTATTCATGATCCAGGAAGGGTTTAGGGATAGAATGCAGAGGTTCAGAGGTGGATGATTTATAATGTTGGGGTTCGACATGGCATTCCTTTTTAAATTTAATTACATTTTATCACCTTTTTCAGATATACAATTATATTATTCAATCACTTATGAAAACAATGACATAATGGCAAAAGACTATCTTTTGGCCATTCTATAGTGGTATATGGAGGGAAAGTGACACATTGGACTGAGCATTGGACTTGGAGTCAGAAGGTCTTGCTTCTGATATTTTTACTATGTGTCTAGAGATAAATCATTAAACTTCTCTGAGTTTCATGAACTTCATTTATAAACAAGGATTATGGTCCTTCTCTCACAGGCTTATTGTGATTCTTAAAATAGATAATATATGATTTTACTTTTATCAAAATTAAAACTTCACATAAAAATCAGTTATAATGTTTTTAAATGATTTATTAAATTTGAGAGAGCAAATAGTCATAGTGATAATATTTTACAGACTGATATTATTATACCCATGTAAAGAAAGCAAAAAAAAAAAAGGCACCCATAAAGTGAGTGGATGATGCTGTGGAAAAATAAGAAGAGAAAATTATGAAATGGAATGACTATGAGGCAGTCACAAGAGAAGTGAAGAGTATGTCATCCTGTGCTCCACATTCCATTACATGTCCCTCAGTGATAGAAGCTGTGAGTTTTATGGTATTTAGTGTCATATATGTGAAATTTATATTAACATTTAGTTTGGGTGTAAACGTCTCTTTTGTTTTCTTCAAAAGTGTCTTGATGCTTATTTTTTAAAAAGCACTCCATGATGATCCAGGAATCCAACTAGATTAGCAACAATGAACCATTCTGACAATTTTTTTTTAATTGGAATTGTTTAAAATGAGTTTGAGTGGGGGCAGCTGGGTAGCTCAGTGAATTGAGAGCCAGACCTAGAGATGGGAGGTCCTAGATTCAAATCTGGCCTCAGACACTTCCTAGCTGTGTGACCCTGGGCAAGTCACTTGACCATCATTGCCTACCCTTACCACTCTTCTTCCTTGGAGCCAATACACAGTATTGACGCCAAGACAGAAGGTAAGGGTATAAAATAAAATAAAATAAAATAAAATAAAATAAAATAAAATAAAATAAAATAAAATAAAATAAAATAAAATAAAATAAAATAAAATAAAATAAAATGAGTTTGAGCTAGGAAGATTTGGATAAAGGACAGTGAGACTTCTGAGAAAATTAGAAAAGAGACAACAGAATTTATCCCTTGTGATATGAGGGAGGTGTGAAGAAGTGAAACATTGAGAAGAGACAGAGAGACAGAAAGACAGAAAAAAAGAGACACAGAGAGAAATGTAGTATTTTTGAATCTGAAGAGAACAGACATTTATAGAAATGTACATGTAAAAAAGTTATCTTAAACAGAGAAGGATATTATATATCTCTGATAAATGTAGGCAAGATAGTAAGGAACTGGGCTCAGATTTGACTGGACTTAAAGACACAGATAGAAGTAGACCACTTGAAAATTATCACCCTCTCGAAACTGAACTCCAATTCAGTATGATGCAATGACATCTGTCCAATCTGATTTTAATTATTGTAGTTTACCTAGAGAGTCATGGATTAAGAGATTTAACTGATATCAGAGAGAATTTTATCTTGCTTATTTTACTGTTAAGGAAACTGAGGTGCATAAAAGTTAAGTGATTTGCTGGAAGTCATATGGTAGAATCATGGAAAAATATTTCAAGTCCAGTCACTTCACATGCATTGTTCTTTCCAATGTGATCTTTTTTTTATTTTGTTGTCATTTATAATAATTTATAAATTATAACATTATATTATTAAAATATGTAAGTGAATGTATAATTTTTATCACCTTATATTTTAATATTGAACTTCACACACTTTATCTCAATTTATCTTCACAAAGACCTTGCAAAATATGTAGCACATATTTAATTGAGAAAGTTGGACAAAATGACCTGATGATTTCTATTGGCTCTAAATTAGAAACCTATTACCCTATTAGCAGAATTTTTTTTAATTAAAAGAAAGGAAATGGAGATAGATAAAGCTGGAGAGACAGAATGAGTGAGATGGAGACAGAAAGATAAAGATAGATAAGCAGAAAACCCTCAGGTGATTGTGATAAAGGCAAGGACTAAAAAGCCATTCAGCAGTTGCACTTTTGTGGCATATGGATATAAATTCAGGTTCTTTTTAAGATTGTGATAATACTAAATTTGCTTGGGAAACTATGTGGTTTAAAGGTTTCCTGATAAAACCTGGATTTGATGTTAGTGGACTTAAGAAAATGACAGGATTATCAAGGAAGATAGAAATTAGCAGTGGTCCCTTATTAGAGTTCGTAAGATACTTAAAATAATTTGTTGCTTTGTAAAATTTAAAAAAAAATCAAAACTCAGAAGCCCAGCGTGCTAAAACACTATGGAGTTTTTTTTTACTTTTTTTTTTAATAATTCCACTTTCATGTGTTAAATGATAGCTCAGAATGGTTTGGACTTTTTGTCTGTACTATGATTATATGAATTATTCAACTATCAGGAATTAGAATTATGAATAAAGTTGAGAACAGTGACTAATTTTAGTTCTTTTATATCAGATCATAATAATCTATTTTTCTTATTTTTAAAAATCATGTCTAATTTTACTGATTATACTCACAGACTCAGCTTTTAATGAAAAAATTAGGAGAAAGCCCTTGATTTAATGGAAATAACACCATATTCAGTATCAAGAAAGATCTGGGTGGAAAGTTTGCCTTTGACACTCCTTAGCTCTGTTTTAGCAGGAAGGTCAGTGAAACTCTTTATTGTTTCCTCACATAAAAGGGAAAAATACATTTATTATCTTATTATTTATTGAGGACCATATGACATATAAATCTGTAACTGCTATGTAAAATAATAGTAATGATAATGATAAAAACATATTAATTATTATTTAAAGTGACTGCTGTATGGAACATCAGTGTTTGCAAAACATTACAAGTCATCTCATTGGAGATTCACAAAAAGTCAATAAATTAGACACTAGAGTTAATATTATCATGACCATTTCATATATGAGGAAACTTAAGCTAAGAAGCAGCTGTATTTTGTTCAATGGGCTTAGCATTTGTAAATGAGCATATGCTAAAGTTCAACAGAAATATATACATATATATGTATATATAGAAAAGTTACTTTTGAAAAACATCCCCTAAAATCTTTAGAAATTATTTTTCAAAAATTCTATAATCCTTTGAGTGACTCTGCGCAGGTCACTTGACCCCCATTGCCCACCCTTGCCACTCTTCCACCTATGAGCCAATACACAGAAGTTAAGGGTTTAAAAAAAATTCTATAATCCAAATGCATGCTACATGTAAAAAGCTGATCAAAAGTATATAATTAATAAACTATGTGTTATATTCAGGTAAGGATGGCATTTATAGAGTTTGAAAAGCAATATGTTCTTTCCTTTGAATCTTACAACTATCCCATGCAGAATGTGTTATTATCAACCTAATTATATGAATGAAGAAATAAACTGAAAGAGATTAAACATCTTATTGAAAGTTATGCATGTGCTTAGTGTGTACGAGAGTGGATTTGAACTTAGTTTTACTTGAACAGTGCAATACTCTCTCCATAACTCCAATTAGCTTCCTGATGTTTTGCATGAATAACATGATATATATATATATATACACATATATATGTTTGTGTGTGTATGTGTTGATCTCTATTTTTAACTCTCTGTTAATGTCTCCTATCTCTGTCCCTCTTCATATATACATACATGCACATACATGTATATATACACATGTATGTATGTGTAGGTATACATGTGCATATGCATGCATATACACACACCAGTGTATACATGGAAATGTATTGGATGGTTTGGAAATATTTGGAAAATTCAAGTTGCTCTCCAAAATATATGTTATATATCTGGTGATAAGTAATATAAATCTGAATTTGATGAATGAATTCCATGATGGGGAGGTCAGCCTTTTCCTCTTACAAGGGCAAACTACTGGCTACATTGTGAAAGAAGTAATGTATTTCTTATATAAGAAAAAAAATTATCAAATAAATCAAGTAAAAATGATTTGTTTTAATTTGCATTCATACTCCAACAGTTTATCTATCTCTGTGTTTAATGAAAGTTTGGATGCTGCCCCTCTCATTTCTCTTTCTTCTATATTCTACCTAATATTCATGATGTTCTATCTATATGTTTGTATAAAATATGGCTATAACACTGAAAAATCATATAGGCACATATTTTGATTGACTCCTCTATCTTTTTCTTAGTGAATAACAACAGAAACATGCCTCTGTTTGCCAGGGAAGTTGTAGAAAACATTTCTCAATGATCTTCTGATTTTGATTGTTTCAAATGTCAAGTCTGTTGGATAATTAGAAAAATTCTCTTTCTCTCTTTTCTCTCTCTCTCTCTCTCTCTCTCTCTCTCTCTCTCTCTCTCTCTCTCTCTCTCTCTCTCTCTCCCCAGATACTCTGTGATCTCCAAGACACTCAACCCACCTAATCATGGAAAATCAAAGCCATGTGACAGAGTTCATCCTCGTGGGACTTTCTCAGAATTCAGACATGCAGACAATAATATTTGTAATATTTCTGTTTTTCTATCTCACAACTCTGGGGGGAAATTTATTTATTGTGGTGACCATCCTCTGTACACCTTCTCTTCTGAACTCACCTATGTACTTCTTCCTATCCTTTCTTTCCTTCCTGGATGCCTGTTTCTCATCTGTCATTACTCCAAAAGTGATAGTAGATTCCCTCTATGAGAGGAAAACGATCTCATTTAGAGGATGTATGACACAGCTCTTTGCTGAGCACTTCCTTGCAGGTGTTGAAGTGATCATCCTCTCAGCCATGGCCTATGACCGCTATGTGGCCATCTGCAAGCCTTTGCACTATGTGGCCATCATGAATCGACGGCTGTGTTTGCTTCTAGTGGGAGTGGCCTGGGCAGGAGGCTTTCTTCATTCCACTATCCAAGTGTCCTTCATTATCCCGTTACCCTTTTGTGGTCCCAATGTGATCGATCACTTTATGTGTGACTTGTATCCTTTGCTGAAATTGGCTTGTACCGACACTCATGTCCATGGTTTCATGGTTGTGGCCAACAGTGGGCTCTTCTGTATTATAATTTTTTCTCTTTTGCTTGTCTCTTATGGAGTCATCCTGCATGCCCTGAGGACATATGGCACAGAGGCCAGACGCAAAGCCCTCTCCACTTGTGGCTCCCACATCACAGTGGTTGTCATGTTCTTTGCCCCATGCATTTTTGTGTATGCACGGCCTCCTTCTACATTTTCTTTTGACAAAAATGTAGCAATATTTTATACCATACTGACTCCCATGTTAAATCCTTTGATATATACTTTTAGAAACACTGAAGTAAAAAATGCTATGAGGAGATTGTGGAGTAGATCATCAATTTCTGTTGAAAAATAAAGAATTCTAAACAATATTTGTTTTCTGTAGGGAAGGGAATCAGAGGGGATTTTTCCCAATAATCTAAAAGATAATATTCCATATAAAATACATATTAATATAAGGAAGAGTTACTCCAAATGGATGAGATAGTTGGGAATTTAATTCTAGCCAAAAAACAACAACAAAACCAAACAGATAAATAATGTGGGCATGTTTCCTTGCAAAATGATAGCAGAGAAAGACTTCTACTCCAAATCTCTGCCTTTGTTCACTATTTACTTAGGAGGGGAAAAAAGTCAAAGGCTGGATGTTAGATGTAAAATTCTGGAAGACTACTTAAATCACAAGGTCATTGAAGTGTCTTGAGATAATGAATAAATAGACAGGAGTAGTGGAGATTAATTCTGAAGAAGGTACATATGAATATGTTGTCTTCTCTTTGCCTCAAATAAATTGGGAATTTAGACAAGGAATCATTTTTTTACCCTTACTAAGAATGTTTATATAAAGGAGACTAAGTAGAAATAATAAATTAAAAGTTTGTCCCTCTGAGACTCAAAGAATGCTTTAAATGGTAAGAGACATTTGAAAAAGGCCTCGATAATAAAGCTACATCCTTATGAGCCTTCATCATTTCAACAACCAGTTACTTCATCCCCCCATTATTTAATTACCAAACAAAAGCTTAGTTAGAAAATGAATTCTTAATTAATCTACCAAAGGATTAGATGATATGGAACTATATAAATGGGCTGTTAGGTAGTGATCAAATGATACCTAACTTCCTAAGTTGGCAGTTAGGTAGTGGAGTGAATAAAGGCCTAGACTGGGAGTCGGGAAGACCTGAGTTCAAAACTGGTCTTAGAAATGTACTAGCTGTATGACCCTGGACAAGTTATATAATCCTGTTTGTCTCAGTTTCCTTATATGTAAAATAAGTTGGGGAAGGAAATTACAGGCCACTAGAGTATCTTTGCCAAAGAAACTACAAATGAAGTTATGAAGAATCAGAAATTACTGAAACAAGTGAACAACAGACCTTCATGCCTCATTGGATTAAATCTCTGATACTAAAAGAACCTAAATATGTAATTTTTTTATCTGCGGTCATTGACCTTTGATGATTCTTGGTCAACAGCAAAGGTGTTCTGGGATGGGGAATGAGTAAAGATATACCATTTTCAAATAGAAAAAAGTGATCTAAGTTTAGAACAGTATGCTTGATATTGGTTGCTAAGGAGAAAAAACATAAAGTTAAAGATCTTATTAAAAACATGTCTTAGGGACATATAAAAAGGCAGTCATGATCAATATCACACCAACATATTATAAGTTAAACAAAAATGTACAAATGAGTACATATTAGCAATGCATAAGACATATTTTTATTAATATGTGCTATTTCCTCTCTATGTGTGTGTATATATATATATATGTATGTATGTATGTATGTATACACTACTGGTACATCTTTCAGGTCTCTGATTAGTAAATATCTAGTTAATAGTTTTATCTGAGTATTTTTATATTTAGTCATTTTTAGTCTTCTCTGACTCTCTGTGACCCTTTTTGAAGTTTTCTTGGCAAAGATACTGAAGTGGTTTACCATTTTCTTCTCCAGGTCATTTTACAGATGAGGAAACTGAGGCAAACAGAGTTAAATTACTTCCCCAGGTTCCCACAGCTAGTAGATGTCTGAGGCCATATTTGAACTCAGACATACCTTCCTGCCCAGTACTTCCAAGCCCAATATTCTATCCACTGCAACACCTAGCTGCCCTTTATGAGTACCAGATAGCAATATAGAGAAAGCCAAACTGAAAAAAGTCAATCCTGTCCTGAACCCAAGGGTATATCTAAGGATTGTCAGGGTTCTGATGTTCAATTAGAGTTTTATCACTTTGTAGCTAATGACTGAATCAATTACAATATTAAGTTCTAGGATTAAGTTGTTTTCAGTGCAGTATTGAATGATTGCAATGAATAGATATGTGATAAAATTAAATCTAGTCTTTGAAAAAAATTAAAAATTGGTGAGCCATTAATATGATTAAAAAGAAGGTACAGAAAATTAAAAAAATAAAATGCCTAATAATTTGTTGAAACTATAACAAAACTGGAGGAAATTTTTAAAAAATGAATAATCAGAACATGTTATACTGAATTATATGTAAAAATAGAGATCACATACAATAAAAGAATAACTTCAAAAATGTAAAATGTTAGGGCAGTTAAGTGGCTCAGTGGATTGAGATCCAGGCATAGAGACAGGACTTGGTCCTGGGTTCAAATTTGTCCTCAGATATTTCCTAGCTTTATGACCATGGATGAGTCACTTAACCCCCATTACCTAGTTGGCACTCTTCTGTCTTGGAGTTTGCTTTGTGAATGAATGCCTTTCCATTTGATGACACCTTCCAGAGATATTCCTTCTGGAAGGGAATCTTTGGAATCCATCCAGTCTGCCACATCAGGGGTTCAGTTCATGATCACAACTGGGTTGAATCCTTGTCTGTGTTGCTCACATAAATCCTGGTATCTTCAGAGTCCAAGTCCTCCCTCTGGTGAGATTGCTGGTCCATAAGTCACTAGAGTTTCAGAGTCACTTTATGAACTCCAAGCCTAGTAAACCCTGCCCAGATGTCAGAGGTTGGTAAGCGAGCACCAGATGCCATTTGTAAGACACTGGGAAAACATTTTTTTTAAAAAAAATGGAGGCAGCTGGGTGGCTCAGAGGATTGAGAGCCAGGCCTAGAAACAGGAAGTCATAGGTTCAAATCTGGCCTCAGACACTTCCTAGCTGTGTGACCCTGGGCAAGTCACTTGACCCCCATTGCCTACCCTTACCACTCTTCTTCCTTGGAGTCAATACACAGTATTAACTTCAAGACAGAAGGTAAGGGTTAAAAAAAAAGACACTGGGATCTCCAATGGGGCACCCCTGTAGTTCTGCCATGGTCTATCTAGGCCCATTTGGGTCCTTTGTTCATTCCTGGGGCAGGGTACACTCATTCTGTCCCTACCAGGGGGTGGAGTCTGCACCCCTGAGTTCCAGAGTAGATTACCTCCTTACTGTAGGGCCATGGTCTTACAAGGGGAAGGGGGAGAAAAATAGTTTTAAAAAGACTAATGACAGTGGACATCAAAGTTTCTCAGACTTATTCTAATTAAATGTTAAATTGTATTTACAAATCACCCTGATTAGAGGGGAGTTTGTTTGTTTTTATTTTTCTTTGCAAAATTCTGAGAAATCACAATTCGATAAGTGATTCTCTACATAAGTGACTTTTATAAGTCCACAAGCTCTAAGCTAATATAATCAAAACACTAATAAAGAAAACCTAAATATTTGCCCCAAGAAATCATGTGGAGGCCTGCTTAAAGAGAGATGATTTGACATTGTTTCTGAAATCTCTTCCCAGTGATTTTGTGGTAGCTTAAGCACATGGATTTTAATGAGGAAGTAACTGTGTTCTAGAACACTGATGTGATTTACAAAAGTCTCATGGCTTTAATGGAGATGAACTAGGTCTTGAACCTAGCACTTTTGTTTTCTGGTGCAGGGCTCTTTCCAATGTTTATTGAGAAATATGAGATTATTTCCTTGCAAAGTATTGGGAGGTTTCTTCCCTACACCCCTGTTTTTATTAACTATTCAAGTTTGGAGGGGGGAGGGAGGTCATTGGAGCAGGGGGAAGGAAGAAAAGTCCATGTGAAAGAAGCAAAACTATGATAGTGAGATCACCTGAATGGCAAAGTCAATGTAGGGTCTTGATATATAATGAGTGTATGGGGTCGGGGGTTGAGAATTGATTCAAATAAAGGGAAATGTGCACCAGCTGTCTTCTGGTCACTTTCCAGTCAATTGGGCATTGATCCTGGCGATGATCTAGTGTACATCTGATATGAATATTTATATAGAAGAAAACAAAGAAAAAATAACAAAATAAAATTTTGTATCTTTGACATAATCTGTGAGTATTTTGAGATGAAACATATAAGGAAAAAGTCTCTGTCATTCCCATACTTCCTCATCAGTCTTCATATTTTCAATAATCATTTTCTTCCTCCATTATTTAACCACTAAACAAAAAACTTTAGTGGAAAATGAAATCTAAAATAATTGATCACCAGATCAAATAATACAAGTGTTTTGATACGTTTCTGTCACCAGCTTCAATTGGGTCAAATCTAGAGTTCTTAAGTGGTTTATAGACATGGAATGATTTAGCTGCTATCAGTTATCTTTGATGATTCTAGGTAAATATCAGAGGTGTTGTGGGAAACAGAATAAGTAAAGGTAGTCCTATTTTCAAACCAAAAAAGAAAAGAAAATCTGTAATAAAATTGATGCTACTTGTTGGGAGTAATGAGGGAATCTTAAATATCTTTTTTAAGCCCTTATCTTACCTCTTGGAGTCAATACTATTGACCCCAAGGCAGAAGAGTGGTAAGGGCTAGGTAATGGGGGTCAAGTGACTTCTCCAGGGTCACAAGCCTGGGAAGTGTCTGAGGCCAGATTTGAAACTAGGACCTCCCATCTCTAGGCCTGGCTCTCAATCCACTGAGCTACCGAGCTGCCCCCTTAAATATCTTTTTAAACACATGCCTAATGGAAAAACGAAGTAGGAGAGGGTGCTCGATGTTATATGATCAAATTATTTCAATAAGATATATGCATGCATATACTAAATATAATATAGATGCATTTATGTAACCATTTTAGGTTTGCAAAATTCCTTTCAAATTTCATTTCATTTTATCTTCATAACAACAGTGAGTGGTAAGTGATACACATGCTAGTATAATTCCAATTCTAGAAATGAGGAATCTAAGACTGAGAAGGTTTAAGTGATTTGCCTCAGGGTTATACCAAAAGTACAATTCTGAGACTGGATTTGGCCTCAGATCTTCCTGAATCCAGGAAAATATTCTATCCACAGTACCACCTAGCTGTTCCAGATCTAGCACACTTTTCATAGTGTCCCAGCTAGGTAGAAAATATCAATGATGAATGACTGAGGTAATTAATAGTTTTAGCAAAATCATAGTCTACAAAATAAGCCCTCAAAACCCAACTTTTTTCTACATAACAGGAACAAAAATCTAATAAGTAATAATGAGAAGAAAAATCCCACTCCAAATAACTAAAGGATGCATAAAATATCTGGAGACTGACTGACCAAAAAACACAGAAGGTTTGTAGTCATTCGATTTTTAAAAGAATATTGAGTGCTCCTGAGCAAACCATGGAAATATACTAAAAATGGCAATGCTAATAAAGTTAATTTACTATCTCAATTCCATACCGATTAAAAGTAATCCAATTCTCTTTAAATGCATCTTTTTTTCCTATTTCTTCACATTTTCTTTAGCACATCTCTCTCTCTACCATACCCTCTTTCTCTTTCTAATCTTCATCTCTCCTTTTAGACTAAGTCTTTATTTGTTACTTACAAATAATCATACCTCAATAATCCTTAAAATTTCTCTCTTGATACTACCATCTCTGTTAGCTATTGTCTTATATCTCTTCCATTTCTTGGCTGAACTTTAGAAAGCCACCTATATTTGATGCCTCTTCTTCCATTCAGTTTCTTTAAAACCCTCTGCAATCTAGTTTCTGACTTCATTCTACCAAAATTTATTTTTTCCAAAATTATCGATGATATTTTAACTACCCAAACTCTCTTTCTTGACCTCTCTACAACTTTTGCCATGTTTGATCACCCTCTTTCCCTGGATTCTCTCTGATTGCTAAATTTTCTTTACACAGTTTTTTTTTACATTGGAAAATTATACTCTTATAATCAGGAGTATAATTTTTCAGGATAAAACTGTAAAGAAAATTTAGAGTTATTGCTATGGATATAAATAAAGCAATGGGTAGAGAAGATATAGATCAATATGTTGATATATTTGATGATCATCTGCATTATTATAATGATGAAACAACAAAACCCAACCAAATCTAAAATTGTGATATAAGAGATGGAGAAGAGGTAACAGGTCAAGGCCTTGGGGAACAACCATACTTAATGGATATGATCTGAATGAACAATCAGTGAAGAAGACTAAGAAGGATTGGTCACACAAATAGAATTAAAACCAGAAGGGAGAAATGTTATGAAAATCTAGAGTGAAGAAAGAATGTAGTGGAAGAGGGTGGCCAACAGTGGCAAAGAATATATATATATATATATATATATATATATATATATATACAAACAGAGAGATAGAATATATATATAGAAAGATAATATAGATATTTATCCCTATTTAGATGCAACTATAGATGTGATTATTAAGCTTTATATATAAATTTAGTTACATATGTGTGTATGTATATATGTGTGTGTGTCCAACTTTAGTATCTCTCCAGAGCTCTAATTTTGAATGACTAAATATTGTACATCTCAATCAGATGTCCTATAGATATCTCTAACTCAAATTGTCTAAAATATTCTTCATACTTTTCCCCCTACATGTTATCATCCTCACAGTTTACCTATATCATCATCATTATTCTGCCTGACCCTTGGTATCACATTAATGTCACCCTTGATGAATTTCTTTCACTCATTTCACTGAGCTCGTCTGTTGTNTATATATATATGTATATATATATATACATACATATGTATGTATGTATATATATATTCTTGAGAGAAAATAATATGTGAACCAATATTTCTTCAGTACACCAGCATTCATATGTAGAAGATTCATAGCTCTCTCTGGACTTTGAAGAGTTAGGGAAGTCTGGATTATACAGAGCATCCAATGTAGTAGAGATTTAGTAAAACTGTAACATATCATCTCCCTGTGACTTTCTCTCTTACAGTTTTTTTAAAAAATTGGGACAGGAAATGAGAAAGAGTTGTGAACTTTTAAATGTTAGGTGACTGAAATCCAATATCACCAAAGAATATCTTTCATCTGTAATAGAAGTGAATGATATCAAAGGTTGGGTGATGAAATTATAGATATCTTTCTTCTAAGATCTCCCCTCTCCCATATATTATCCTTCATATTTTATTTCTTCCACATCCTCTTCATGTCTCTTCTATTCTTCCTCCTTCACCTATCTTTCTCCTTGATCGTTTTATGTATTTGAGGGAGTTTGGGGGAACCATTTTAATTTAACACTTAATTGTTTCAGGGAACTTTTCATGAGTTTCCCAAAACAGATTGACCCCTCTTCTTATATTCATAGAGATTTGCCTGTAGAACTGAGAAGCTACTAGCAAATTAGCCAATGTTATATTATCAATTTGGGTTAGAGAGGAGACTTGATGTCAGGCCTTCCCAGTAGTTATATGTAAACAAACAAACAAGCAAAAATTAGACTGGATATCAAAATGGCTCCCTGTAGAGAAGTAGGGGAAAATCAATAAGAAATAAAAGTTTTTGGAGTGTTTGAATACCAAGAGTCTGGACTACATTAAACTTGCAAAGTGAAGCCAATGAAAGAATCTGATAGAAGTAATAATTTAGGAAAATTAACCAAGGATTATAGATATAATACACCTCTGATTATGAAAATATAAAGTTAGTATTTTATGTTTCCCTGAATTTAGAGTAATTACTTCATTTAGAAAGTAAATCTTATTTTAATGAGCTCATGTTATGCATTTAGGTTTAGAGAAGTAGGTAGAACAGGTATAATTATTCTCATTTGTCACAAAAATAAGAAAAATGAGGCAAAGATATCCTGAGTATAAAGTTCAATTACCTCTCCTTATTAGTGCTTCTGTCATGGATAGAAATGTATGTGATATATAGGGACCATGATTTGATCTAGAACAAGTCTCAGGAAGCATGGTTGCCAATAAATCAATGGAACCACTTCAAATCTCTCTCATATTGAATTTTCTTCTTGTTGTCTTCTTTAACCATTCTATACCACAGATATTTCCAGTTGTATAAAGTCCTATACTATTTATGGATTAAAATTTTTACATCACATTCTCATATATGTCCTCTTACGTCTTATTTTCATTTTATATTTTAAGTTCTTTTTAATCCAAGATTACATTAGTATTATAGACTTCTATATCATACTAATAATATATTGTAAGATCAGTATCAATCAATTTATAATAGGGAAACAGAAAAAGAGATAACATGATCTGTGTAAAGAGACATGGAACTTCTAGGGCTAAAGTCCTGTTAGTCCCTATCTTCTCTCTCTAAGGAAAGAAAATGTTTTTTTTATTATTTTTATTTCATCTTGGATTATAACTATTAAATAAGAACATCAATAAATTGAAACAAATCCCAGGCAATGCAAATGCAAATAATATGTGAAAGTGATTGGAATTCACATAAATAAAAATTAGTTTAAGGAACTGAGAATATTCAGGTAAGGGAGAATATGCTCAAATATAAAGAAAACTCCTTTCCTAAGTGATACTCACTTAGGAAAGGGATTAGATATTAATTTTTGTTTTAAGATGACAGAAGTAGGAATAAAAACTACAAGGAGACATTCCGCCTTGATGTCAGGGAAAAATAAATAAAAGCATCAGTGAATAAAACAATGCACTTTTAAATTATTATACTTTTCAAAAAATTGAATGAGTTGTCTCAGGAATTTGTAGATTTCTTCTCATGGCAAATATTTAAGGAAAAGAAGGAGGAACATACATTATATTGTATTAAAAACTATTTTTAGGTAAGAGATAAGAATTCATGTTTAGTGTTGTTTCTTCCAACCTTGAAATTCTTTAATTCTATGTCTTGTCTTCTCATTTAAATAAGAAACTCCTTGGGAAAAGAGAGAAGGGTATTGCCTCCAAGGTTTGATTTCAGAGTGCACAGGTTCCTCACACACACACACACACACACACACACACACACACACACACACACACATATATATATATATTTCATAATTCTTCAAGTCAATAAGGAAATGAAAGCTCAGTCACAAACCATATTAAATTAATCCAAATTGGATACTCTCAGCATTTGGATTACATTAAGTATGCACTAAAGTTTTTGTATATTGTAGTTTCAATAGTGCAAATGTATATCAAGGGTCCAATAGTTAGCAAGTGTCTGAGATCAGATTCGAACCCAGGACCTCTGATCTACAGGCTTCCTTTCTATCCACTGAACCATAGGTTTCCCCAAGATTAAATATGATTTTAATGAATCCCTGTTTCTATATAAAATAAAATTTAAACTGTGTGGAGAGGGATGAGGATTGATTCTTTAGACTAAGTTCAGTTACTATATTTATATAGACTATCCTAGCTAAGAAAAAGGTTGTGATTATCTTAACAATAGGAGAGCCAGTCAACACATGTTATGATAGAAGGGGGAGAGAGGGAAAGTCTATTTGGGAGACTCTCTTCCAGCTCTCTCCTCAGGGCTGAATATACACTGTGGAGACTTGGAGGGGGTGTCACCCCTAAACTGGGTGACCTGGATGGTCATGCCACCCCACAGGAGTAGGGGGTGAGGCTTCCCTATAAGATGAGGTATTGGGTACCCCAGTCTGATTCTGAATGAGGGTGGAGTTCACACAAGCCTCCCCTGACGTCAGTCAACTTCATAGCGGGTAGTCTGGCTCCAAGATGGAAGCAGCCAGTCCAAGCTGTGATTCCCTTCCCCCTCATCTCTCAAGCACACTGGAATGCTATCTGACTAATATATGGCTTTTATTAATATCAATATAGGAATTGGGGAAAGGAGTGAAGGGCAGAGGGATTTTGGGGTGCCCTCTTCTCTATTTTTATGGGTCTATCACTTGGGTGGGAATCTTTGGGATTCCCACTCCTAAGCATCTCCCCCCTTATCCCTTCTTCTTTTGTTTCTATTTCTATCCTTTTCTATAATTGCAAGTCAAACCAGAAAGGGTCTCTCAGCAAGGTTGGGTAATGGAAGAAGGAGCCCAAGAGATTGCTCCCAAAATGGAGTCCCAAACTTAGCTGACTTGATGATTGAAGTCTTTCTGGGTGAGATGGGGTGCTTTTGACCAGGGTATTAGAGTTTCAATGTCCAAAAAAAGATCCTCAGGAAGCCCTCAGGACTGGAACCGAGTTGGGATAGCCTCCTCAGAACCTCTCCTCCTTCCTCCAAGAACCTCCACCAGAAGCCCGTCCTCCTACTCCTTCTCCTTCCTCCAGACCATTTCCTAGAATTCTCTCTCTGGTCCCAACTGTCATTAACTGTCAACAATGGCCTTCTTCTGGCTCTTTTTGTCTCATCCCTCATCCTTACAATATTCAGAAAATTTAGAACAAAGAAGAGTTGAACTGATGAGTGACAATGCAATTCACTTCAGATTAATAAATCTGATTAAGATGAGATCAGAATAATGCTATTGATGGGGTGTCCTTAAATTTCATCTAGACATCTGAAAAAATATTTCATAGTATTCTTAAAGGGAAATATGGAAATATATAAACTAGATAATAATCAAGTTAAAGAGATTCATAACCTGTTGAATGAATGATGTGATTTTAACCTGGAGTGAGGTCATGAGAGAAAAGTCGACCAGGGCTTTCTATTTGGGCCTGTCCTGTTCCAAAGTGTAATCAGTTACTTAGAGGGAGATGCACATGGCAGGATTGCCAAATCAAAATGAGGTGAACCTGAAAAAAGGAGCTTACACTATTATTTGACAGGCTAAAACAATTAATTCTCACAAGTTGTATTTTGGCCGGGGGGAGTGTAAGTTCTAAGTTTTACTTCCAAAAAAAAATCCACTCTCAATACTAGGAAAGATTGTTTTGTTTGAAATGTTAATGTGAGGGGGGAAAACCATTTGTGGTTCCAATACATCTTTAATGTTTATTTTACAAAGGCAAGCAATTTCAATTTCTGCTTTTCAGTTAATTCATGTAAAATGAGTCTTCTGAATTAAATGACTTCTAATGCTTCTCATCACTCTAAATCCAATTTCTCTTTATGGTAAACTAAAGACTTAATATAAGAAACAAGAAAAATGATAAAAAATTATAAAGATGGTCAACATTCAGAATCAAAAGACTAGAGAGATGAAGTACTACAGACTGTGTCATATGAGTACTTTTAAATATTTTGTATGGGAAGAAAAGACTTGAGAAGGATATAATAGCTAATTTCATGTGTTTAAAGCATGGTCATTTGGAAATAAGAAGTTTTGTTATTATTTGTTTTTTTTTCTCACTTGCTTCAGGCCATTTTTAGAACTGTGAGGAATAAATGTAAGTTAAGAAGAAGAATTAGGTTTAATGAAAATGAAAATTTTCCTGCATTAGAGCCAATCTTTTAATTTCCAGTCCACTTATAAGTAAGGAGCCACATTGTTAGAGTAATTGTAAAAGTCCTTTCTTTTCCTTTATGAATGAATGTTTATGAAGTCCATTCAAGTTCTGAGATTCTCTAAAATGCAATGCTTGTTAAGAAAAGTGTCGTTTCTTATGCTATATTTCTTTACACAGGGCACCGAAAGTCAGGCTGAATCTCTGGAAATGTCCCCAATGATGTGAGCTTCAAGGATTTGGGGGGACAAAGTCTGCATTTGGACTAAGGAAGCAACCAAAAGCCCAGTCAAAATGTACAATAAACACAGCAGGTATATTCCTCTGGGTTATAAGAAAAATGGTTTGTTAGATGTTTCCCCAATGAAATAGTAAAGAGCTCCAGTACTTCAAGTGTAGTTAAAAGCTGAAACCAGATAATCCTTTGCTTCAAGGATACACAGGAGGTATCTTCATCATGTTTCTTTCTCTACTTTATTCTTTGAGTAGTTTTCACTTATCTCCAATCCACTTGCATTGACATCATAAAGATGAAAAATAATGTGACTGAATTCCTTCTTGTTGGACTGGCCAAGGACCCAGCAATTCAGAAAATAGTATTTTTCATCATCTTGATTTTCTATATTTCCACTATTCTAGGGAATGTGCTCATCATTGTCACCATTAAGAAAAGTCCCACACTTAGGTCTCCCATGTACTTCTTCCTGACCTATTTGTCCTTTTCTGATGCATGTTTATCTTCTACCACAGCCCCAAGACTCATAGTAGACAGTTTACGTAAGAGGAAGGCTATCTCCTATGATGAGTGCATGATTCAGTTATTTACAGGGCACTTTTTTGGCTGCATGGAGATCTTGGTCCTCATTCTGATGGCCTATGATCGCTACGCGGCCATCTGTAAACCTCTGCACTATTTAACCATAATGAGTAAGAAGGTGTGTAGGATCTTGGTGGAATTAGCTTGGTTGGGATCATTTGTACATTCCATTGCCCAGATCTTCATTGCCTTGAGTTTACCCTTTTGTGGTCCCAATGTAGTCAACCACTACTTCTGTGATTTGCAACCCTTAATGAAATTGGCCTGTACTGACACATATGTCCTAAACCTCTTGGTTGTTTTTAACAGTGGAGCCATCTGCATGGTAAGCTTTTTATTGCTCATGATCTCCTACACTGTTATCTTGTATTCTCTGAGAAATCACAGTAGAGAGGGGAAGTACAAAGCTCTTTCCACCTGCAGCTCTCACATAATTGTTGTCCTCATATTCTTTGGCCCGTGTATATTCATATACACCAGGCCACTCACCACTTTTCCTGTGGATAAGTTGGTGGCTGTGTTTTATGCCATTGGAACTCCTTTGCTCAACCCTTTGATCTACACACTGAGGAATAAAGAAGTTAAAACTGCCATGAGAAAACTGTGGAGCAATAGGAAACCTTTACATAAAAAACAATGTTCATAGGCACCAACACATTTCAAAGATTATATATATAATAGCAGGGTTGATTGATTAGAGATGATCTTTTATATTGGTATATAGAAGATAACTAATTTCACTGGGTGTCGGTCAATATTTGTCCATATACAGATATTTGTGAATCTCTGTGCTTATAAGGTGTGTGTTTGTGTGTGTGTGTGTGTGTGTGTGTGTGTGTGTGTGTTTGAGAGAGAGGAGATAGAGAGAGAGAAAGAGATATGATGATTGATGATGGTCTGGCCACCCTAACAACAACAACAACAACAACAACAGCAGCAGCAGCAACAGCAGCAGCAGCAGCAACAGCACAGCCTCCAAATCACTCCATACTTCCATGTATCCAATTCCTTAAGATTATTTCCCATTCTCACTAAGCAATGGCAGATCCCTTCCCATGCGAAAAAAGAGAGTATTACAGAAAATTTTTTTCATCATAACCTCATTATACATGAAAAGTAACAAATCAACCTCACTTAAAACAAACAAACAACAACTCCTGCAAACTAACTTTGAAATAGGACAGATCAAAAGAGAATACTTGAGTCATTTCTGTTGAAGAAGATATTAACTCTGTTGCAAAATGTCAGATTACTTTTTTTTCCTTTCCTGAAAAACTACTGGTATGTTTGCATTTCTGCTTCTTCTGCCTTATATTTCAAAAGAACTAGAAAGTTTTTCTCATCCCCTGAAAAATATGAATGTTTGAGTTTTAGATCTGTACAATATCTCAGTCTGCTCATCCCAAAAACTTAAATTTTTAAAAAATACATTCTGCCCTTCTGTGTGTATTAATTACTTTTTCTCAGAGTCTCTACACCCATTTGGTGTCTGTAACTATCTCTAAATCAGGTAATATAGAGTCTAGTAAATGGGATCTAAAGTCTAAAAATTATTCCTGTGTGTCCTTACTCTCTATTCCAACTCCAACTCATGCAGATACTCAGGGTAGAGTCTTTTAGTATTGAGTGAAGCTGGGATTATTGTCGCATCCTATTTATGACCATGAAGCTGAGATGATCTTACTTTTTTCTCAATTCCAATGTATATGGGCTACATTAAGTTTATAGTTAACATGGAGATTAGAGGTATGTGTATGCATACACTATATATATTTTTAAACCCTTGCCTTCCATCTTAGAAGCAATTCTATGCATTCGTTCTAAGGCAGAAAAGCACTAAGGGCTAGGCAATGGGGATTAAGTGACTTCCCCAGAGTTACACAGTTAGGAAGTGTCTGAGGTCATATTTTAACCCAGAACCTTTCATTTCTAAGACTGGTTTCTCAATCCACTGAGTCACTTGGCCACCCCTTGTACATACTATATAATCCAATGAAACCTTGATACTCAGTGACTTTGGAACTCATTGAATTTGGTTATTTGACCCATTCTGACATAAGAAATTGTTATTATATTCAATATTTTCTTGGCATTCCACATGCTTACTAGAACTTGTTGGCATTATGAACTTGGGAAGTGTATACCCAATCCACTGGAAACAAAAGGTCAAGTATGAATTTAGGAACATAAAGAAGAACTTTACCCTGAGAAACTGAAGGAATTTCAAAGGGAGCAGCAATAGCTAGTGATTGAGGAGTTTGTTTTTTTTTTTTTCTAGTGAGAAGGAAGTAGAGGAGGATATCTCCTCTGCATTTATTAAAGGAAATGTGTGTAAAATGGTTGGAAGGGAAAACTTTGTGGGAAATGATCACCTTCATAAAGCCTTAACAATCAGGATTGTAAATTTATTAAATGATTAACCCATTTCCCACTTTAGAGGAATTTTGGAATGCAGATGAAAACAGATATTATTGGATAGAATTCTTATGAAATTTATACCTGTGGGATCTCAGACAGAGTTCAGTGGTGATAAGGCACAGAAAAGAGAAAAAGAAAGCTCCAGAAGGGCAATTGCCCTTAGATAGTATGGAAGGAGATTCTTCCAGAAAGTAACATTCTCCCCTCCACATCCCCTTAGTCCACAAACTCCTCTCAATAGAGGTAAAGTTAAGTTAAAATTATTTTCTTTAATCTAATTATAATTTTAATTTGTTTATGCATAATTAATATTTACATGTAAAGAACAAACTATTAATGCACATAATGCCTTATAAAATCTCTGTTTTCTGGCTGTTTGGAATGGATTAATTCAATTTATATTATTCATTACGGGAAAAATTAGTTTCAAACTTGACCTTTTTGGTACTCAATTTGCCTTCTGGAATGATTTAATAATGAATACTAAGGTACCACTATACATGTTATATAAGTGTCTGTGTGTGTGTGTGTGTGTATGTATGTGTGTGTAGATTTCCCTTTCACATCTCAACTTTACTTATCTTGGTTTCAATATATCACAAGTTAGCATAAAAAATGAAATGGGATTTTTTTAAAAATGGTGGATGCTATAGACAACATACAAAGGCTAGAAATGTTGAGATGACAAAATGTTTAGTAACTCATGAATGCATATAAGGTTCTGTAACCACCCCATTAAAAAAAAAAGGAAAAGAAAAAAAAATACAGATCTTCTTTGGTATGAATGGAAGAACAAAAAAATTTACACTGTTTTTCCAGATCACAAGGGGCACTGTGTCCCTTAACCCCATGTTGTATAAGGGATATATGTAGACAGATATAGATATAAATATAAGTATATATCTGTATCTATGTCTAAAATTAACTTTGATTCCAAATTGTTCAGCAAAGAAACTATAGCTACAGGAAGTTTGATTTATACTAGGATTTCCGGGTTAATTTGATATTAGGAAAACTATACATATATTTCACTGTCTCAAAAGCAAGAATAACAACAATATTAATAAAAATCATACATCTACATTAATAGATGTAGAAAATCTTGAAAATAATACATCACTAATTCTAAATTTAAAATAGCAGAAAGCTAAAATAAATGACTACTTTAATATGATAGAATAATCTTTCTAAAACTAATACTCAATATTGCATGGCATGAAGGCAAACTTTAGAGACTTTTTAACAGATTAAGGGTAAAGCATGTATGTCCATTATCTCCAACATGATTGACATAGTGATAGTATGTAACTATAGTTATATAATTAAGAGAAATGATGATTATTCCCTTATTCCCCTTCAAAGAAGATATGAATCAATATGAGAGATTTTCTGTTTAGACTAGTCACTGACTCCTAAATATTGGAGTAAAATATGTAGGGAGTCATTCAGAATGACTAATGAATCTATTATGACCAGTCCAAAAACCAATAGAATGACAGTTACTAATGATTATCATTTTCAATGATTGCTGGTGTCTATATACCACATATTAATGCAATTATATTCAAGATGGGTCCACAATGTGGACATAGCTACAGGAATTCAAGGAGAAAAATCATCCTCTCTGTCTTATTGCTGGCAATGTTAATTCCCCCTGTGATAATTGCAGATGTTTCAGGATGATTTACACATCTGCTGGTAATGTGAATTATCTGAATAGATATTCTTCACTCAATACTAAAAGAAAACAAATTAGAGCAATTCTATTTATAGGGAAGGAGTAGTATTTGAATAAAAAAAAAGTAGTGGCATGAAAAACTCTATTTATGCCAGGTGTTTCCAAGAGTGGATGAAAGATAGATAGACAGATGATAGATAAACAGGTAGATAAATAAATATATAGAAAGATAGATAGATAGATAGATAGATAGATAGATAGATAGATAGATAGATAGATAGATAGATAGATGCAAATATGTACATACTCTGATACATCAATTCAGAGATAATACTACAATCATTAATCACTTGCTATCTGCTTTCAACACCCTAAGTATTGAGAATTCAAATGCAAATGTACAAAAGATTCTCTACCCTCAAAGAGTCTATGCTCTTCTGGAGATAATCAGTATATAAGGCATGTGGAAAGAAAGAAAGAAAGTATCTGAATGTTAAAAGAGCAATGGAAATCTGGATAGGTTCTGGAAGACTAAAAAGAAAAAAAATAACTTCAGAGCTGGATAAAATGATGAATAAAACTATTTTCCTGTGGGGTAAGAGAGGTCTATGGTTCAAATGCAGTTAAAAGCTGATAATTATTGATTAGACCTAAACAAGTTTTGGCCTACCCTTTATAAAAAATGAAGGGCAGGGTGCAGCTGGTAGCTCAGTGGATTGAGAGCCAGGCCTAGAGATGGAAGGTCCTTGGTTCAAATCTGGCCTCAGGCACTTCCCAGCTGTGTGACCCTGGGCAAGTCACTTGACCACCATTACCTACCCTTACCACTCTTTGGCCTTGGAGCCAATACACAGTATTGACTCCAAGAAGGAAGGTATGGTTTTAAAAAAACAAAGGGCAATATGATCTTGAGAAAAAAATCCAAACAAACATTTAAAACTAAAAAAATATCATTCATAAAGTTTTAGGAAAGAAAGAAAAATAATAAAACAACTGTTTTGCAGAGAAATTATAAATGGCAACCTCAAAGACAGAGAAATATGCATGAATAGCAATGTATAGGAGATCTGTATCAGGACTGATGCTTTACTGATTTCTAGGAGATGGTTCTTTGAGATTGTTCCAAAACAAAATGAAATTCTAGAATTTTGAATTGTCTGTCAATCATTCTCTTTCTTTCTGCTCTTAAGAAAATGTTGAGATAAATTTTACCACCTCATTGTGTATGTAAATTATGTTTTTTTTTCTAGAATACATTGTTCTTTGTATTTTGTATATGGAAACAATTCTTATTTATATAAACACCCCATATTGAATCAGTAAATAGGGGTGATAGTGCCATAAAGTCATTGGTGGGAAAGCTAAGGAAGAAGATAAAAAAATTAGGAGAACTCTTGTAAAGAATCACTATTAAATAAATGTATAATTTAAAAATATGTCAGTGGACTATGCAATTTTCTAAAGTTATTCTTTATTCTCAAGAGGGAATTATATGAAAAATTCAATGAAAGATCAATGCTAGGAAAATGATGATCATTATCTTAAACTTAAGAGGTAACAAAATATCTTTACCACATCAATAGACAGAAATAAATATGATACATTTTTATTATAATCATGCTAAGATTATTAGAAAAGCCTTTAAAATGTTACAAAATATATATGTAAAATAAAATTTTATCCATTTTAGAAATAGAGCTCTTGGGGGGGGGGGAGTTGGGTGGCCCAGTGGATTGAGTGTCAGATGCAGAGATAGGAGGTCCTGGGTTCAAATCTGACCTCAGACACTTCCTAGCTATGTGACCCTGGGCAAGTAACTTAACCACCATTGCCTAGCCCTTACCATTCTTCTGTCTTAGAATAAATATGCAGTATTGATTCTAAGACTGAAGGTAAAGGTCAAAAAAAATGAAGAAGTAGAGCTCTTGCCTACAATTGACTCCTTTAAGTTCACCAAAGTTTCCCCCTTTTCCTCACTTTTATTTTATATAGAATTTTAAAAATATTTTTACTTATACAAAAAAAATAAATTAATTTCTTGGCCTTTAGGACAAGCTTGTAGGATACTATGATAATCATGTTTTTCATCTTGGTGCTTCTCTATTTACCAGGTACAAATGTTCACATATACCACCTAAGCCTGGGATCCACTCAATAAAAGATGCTTACTGTCTACTAGGGTTCATGGGGGATGGGTAGCAGGGAGATGTAACTGTATAGTGACTATTGACTTCCTAGACACCTTTCCTCTATTAAAGCCCAGATTTGTCTCCCCCTATTATGATCCTCATTTAGCCTATATTTCCAATGTGCCTTCAGGAATTCTTCTCTTCTGGGAACACTCTTTCATCTTCAATGCATTTTTTTTTCTCAAATGCATTCCATTTTTTGGTTCTCACTGAAAGACCACATATCTATTTTCTTTCTTTCTAGGCTTGGTGTTATTTTTTTCATACATCTTCAAATACGAGACCCAAAAGAAAATTAGACAAATCCCTCTATACTCTTTTGGACTCCATAACTCATGGTGACTCTTCTGTAACATGTATTTAGTCTTGTCAAGATCCTTTTTCATATGAACCATTGGCTTCCAAGTCAATCTCTCTTCTCACTAGTATGTCCAGTATCTAGTTAACAGTCTTCTTTATCCAAGGATCTCTTTTATTTTGAATAAATTGTCACTTCACTATTCAAAATTCTCAGGTCTTGTGACTTTTGTCTCTTATCTATTTCAACTAGGCACATGGATATTCAAAATGTGCATCCTGGAAGTGGGGGAAATCCCTGACAGTATCATCCCTGTCAGATTCATGATGGATGACAGTCCTGCATGAATCCTGCAAATCTGCAAAGCAGATCACAGGAGAATGGAATTCCACTCAGATTCCCCTGTGTGACTCTTCTCTTACTAACACTCCTCATTATAGGAATTATTATGATCAATATCTCTACTCAGTCCCAGGAAAATATAGAGGACCATTATAGGCTATTATTAGAGTTCTTCCGGTCTCCCCACAAACTCCTAGGAAAGTTTCACCTTTACATGTAATAATACAAAAATTCCCTAAAATCACTTTACAACAAACCAGCAGATAGTGGGTTAATGTTAAAGGTTTTAAAACCCTAATTTAGATCTCTCGCTCCTATACACAGGTGACTACAAAAAAAAAAAACAGAAGAGTCTCCAAGTTTTCCCCCCTCACTGATCTCTGATCCAGAATGTTAACACAAGAAAAGGACAATGAATGAAATATGGGAACTTGTTTTCCCTGGGAAAGCAAGTACACGTCTCCCTACTGGATTGTTTTGATAACCCACCAGGCTAGTTGAAACTTCAATTCACCTTTGAAAACTATGAAAAATGAAAGATTGGTATTGAGCCAATATTTGGTCCAGGTTAGTGTTATTGTATCTTTTGAAATTTGCTAGTGTAACGAATCACTGCTTGATTAATTACGTAAGAGCAAAGAATAATCATCCCTGACTTGATTGGTTAAAATATAACTATTGTACTAAAGCTGTAATGCATAAGTTGCACCTAATTGATGGACAGAAAGTACAATTTCCAGCCCAATTATGCCATGATTAATATTTCTTGCCAAAGCTTTGCATCTTTTGTTAATCTACATAGAATAATTGTGGATTATCAATCAAATAATTCTGTGATTCTGTAAAAGTTAATGTATGACTTGATCTATTGATCCATTATTTACAAGGAAAAATGTATGTTATCCCTGCCAACCAGTATATAATCTTGAAGGAAAAAAGCATAAAATAAACACAGCCCAAAGGCTGACCAGAACAGTCTCCATAAAGCCTGCCTGGCTGAAACTTAGACTGTCTCTCATTCATCTTAGTCACCCACACCTTCCCCGCCTAGATACCTGGACCTATGGGAGTTTGCCTCCCACTGTCATCAAAGTATAAATTCCAAGAAAGCTAGTTATTACAGATAATTTTCATGCACTGAAAAATTGCCATCCCCAAGGAAGAGGTACTCCTGACCCCTCATAGCATATACCCTCTATCATCTATCTCATATTATAATGGAAATCATCCCTTCCCATACCTTATTACCATGAATTTTCAGGAATGACTGCTAAAGATTAGAGCACTCCCTTGTTCATCATTGAACTATAATATAAGGATCACAACTTGAGATAATTTATACCTGACTTCTATGAATAACAAACAAGAAGCTTCATAGAAGAACAGAAGGGTTTGTTGAAGAAGTAATTTTTAATGACTAGTACTCTCACTGTCCAGTCAAGCTGAAACAACTACCTCAATGAAACATTTTACCACTTTAGGTTATGACTTTTTTTTGTTATTACCAACTGAAAATAATGAATGAGAAGATAAAGAGGAAGTAGATAAACTATTCATTCAATAATCTTTATCCTCAAAAAGTGAAACCCAGTTTGTATAACATTCCCTTTGATGACCCTGAATATCAACATGGTTAAAGAAATGTATACATTAACCCTAAGACAAGGATAAAAATCATTGTTCTACTGGGGCGCTACCTACATATGAAGAATAAAAATGACCTTGTAGTCAAGGTTTTATACTTTGGAACAAAACTCTGAACCCCCTAATGAAACGATATAATTAGTTTGATATCACAAGATCTGATACAATGCTATCTTACCAGGCACCACTAATTTGAGGAGATGATCAAATTATAATAATCTTCATATTAAGGTAACATTTATGAAATCATTATCAATGAGGAATTGCTAAGCTCCAAGGTATATTGACAGTTGGGTACCAATGGTCTTTATGGGGTGTCCTTCATAATACCAAGGAATGTTTATGGCACGTACGATATGTGATGGTAAGAGGGACATGAGAGTATTTTGTTTCAAAAGAAAAAATAGAGCTAGATTCTATCAGCTAAAGAAGAAAATCAATGACATCTTAGTTTTCAAATGACAAGGGAGTTTAGAGTTCATCTACTATAATGCCTTCATTTCATGAGGATTATAGAGGTTAAGCATCTTGCCAAAGGAACATGAGTCAGAAAGATCTAGGATATTTGACCATGATTTTTTTAGTTGTTAGGCTGTTATTTTCTGTATTCTCTGCTGCTGTCTATACTAGTTTTTCTTTTTATTTTCTTGTCCTGGAAATTTTTTTTTGTTCTTACAGTATATAGGTAAATTTTCATGACATAAAAGGAAAATATGTTCACATCATGTGGGAAGATAATATTTTCTTGTTTCTTACTATATTTCAAATTAATAAAATATCTGTCTTTGATACATCTGTGTCCTTTGGTTGAAATAGATTAAAGGCAAGCACATATTGTAAAAAAAAAAAGTCATATATTGATAGGGACTCGGGAACCATATGTGGTAGGAACCTAGGGTAACTTTCTGGAGGAGTCATGTATGGTAAAAGGCACTAAGTCCTATTCCTGGGTACAAGAAGTCTTTAGAAAGAATAAACATTTTATCTTTATTTTAAAATAATTCTTTGTGTAGAAAAAAAGCTATAATCAGAAGCATATGCTAAATTTTAGAAAAGATGGAGTCCTGAATCATATGTAGTTTACTAAGTAGTAAAGAGATGACAGCACAGCAGAAAAAGAATACTAGAAATTCAAGTAATTCAATCAATATATTATGTACTCTGATGGGGAAAATTGTTAATAAGCCACAATATATATAACCATGCAAATATATTACCAAAGGGAATTGGAGCTTCTTGGATTAAACTTAAATACTCAATTTACTCTTTAGTATTTATATTAAAGATGGATAGATAAACAGAGGTAGATAGGGAGATCAATATTAAGAAATATATTCACAAAACTTCTCTGGAACTGAGTATACCTGTAATATATAATGAGTATATTATTTTGAGTATTTTATGCAAAATCATTAACTTAATTAACTTGAATATTTCATAATTTACCTCAAATATTTTATGATTTTGGGGGTAAAGTGATGAGCTATTCAAAAGGACACAATAAACCCCATGCAAATGGTTCTTTTGGTCTCAGATGCAATGACATTCATGGTGGTAAATACTAGGCAGGACATGAATCTTACAAAGAAGACCCAGTTTAACTATTTCTGCTTTCATCAAGATTTGTCTCTAAGTAAGTTAGAACCAAATTGGATTAGAAAGTTTCTGTATTCATTGACCATTAAGTAGGTCAACAAAGCTTATGAAGAACTTTTCCATAAAGGACATCACTCATTTCCCTGGAGGCTGTCAGTTCTCTAAGTTTCTAAAGTTTGATGCAATTACTATAAATAATTGTTTAAGGGAAACATAAGGTTCTGAGTAGAGCTGGAAGAGAGCCCTGTACTATGCAAATTTAGGCAATCTTCCTACTGTTATAGTCTCTATATCTACCTTTCTCTTGGACTTTCAGGTATGTGGGATGAGAGAAGTTAGTGTCATGAATTCCCAAAATATTTGGTGGCCAAGACTCAACATCCTTTGAAAATGCTTCATGTCTGGAATAAAGAGTAAGTAAAGCTAATTTTAAGATGAAATTAAGAAAACGTCTTTCTACTTTAATCTCTTGCCCTTTTTTGTCTATTTCTCTTTTACTGATATTTCTGTTCTCTCTTCTCTTAACCATTCCTAACTCTATTTTTCTCCTCTTCCTAAATCTTTTAATACAGGACTTCTGACTATACCTAAGGATCAAAATCTTATTGCTTTATATATTGATCTTTCTATTCAACACTGGTTTCATAACTCTTTGTTTTTTTAATTTAATGGAAATAGAATCTAGCTGAAATGTAAAAAGAGGGGAAACAATTGAAAAATACTGAGGAATAAATTTGGGGGGTGGGGCTTTAAATGTTTGAGAAAGGACTTCAGCCCTTAATTTTCTAGGTAGTAAAAAAACAAGGAAGCTATATGATCAGGGCAAGATAGACAAAATATATCACTTAAGGGAAAATAATCAGGAACCATAGAAATAACTAATCTCAGCTTTAGAATAAATATAACTAGTACTTTTTATTGGATTCAAGCATGTATTTGTGGATATAGTTACTGCATTCTCCTATTTAATTAATCTCACTGCTTTTCTATGACCTTTGTAAAATGAGTGGGATAAATCTCATTATTCTGGTTTGTGTGCAGATGCAGAAAAAGGCATAAAGAAATTATGTAAGACCTTTTGTGTCCTACAATGATTGAGCAACAAAAGGTTTCACCAGGAACTGACAAAATGGCCTTCATACATCAACTTACTTCACTGCTGCCTAGAATACAAAGTTCCTGAATTCCCAAGGAATTACACAACAAAAATTTACTTACTACTTAAATGAAATAAGGTTTGATAACTTTTTTCTGTTTTATTAATAGTATATAGTTTTAATCCAAAGATACATTTGGGGATTGACATATCTATTAAGATACAAAATATTTTTAAATCTTTCCAAAAACATCAACTAACCTATAGAAAGGACCTGCAAAGGAAAAAAAATAATTATATTGAATTCATTTTCATTTTCCTGGACTACGTAAATTTAAAAAATAATAAAAATAAATATAGTAAAATCAAGTTCTCCTCCTCTTATAGAACCTGCAATATCATGTTCTATCCCTTGAATATAATTAGTGAGCAAAATCAGCTGCAACTTTGCATTTTGACAAATGAAGTGAGAGAGACAATGGTGGGATATTGAAAGTAGGGGAGAGAGCAAGGAAGAGAAAGGAGAAAGACGGATGGAGAGAAAAAAGGAGAGAAAGAATGGAAGAAAAAGTCTGGAGACAAAAAAGAAGGGAAGAGGAAGAGGGAGATAGAGGCAGAATGAGAGGCAAAAACAGAGACAAAAAGACAGAGAACTAATAAAATCAGAGAGTGCATTGTTTGGCTTCGATTCCCCTATCTTCTGCTACTACTCCCACTTATTTTTTCCTAATGTCACTGTCTAAACTCTGTAAAAGCTATAATTGATTACATCAACAAAAGTATAATTTCTTGTTCTTTAATCATAGATTCATTTAATAGATATATGCTTTTTTTTAAACCCTTAACTTCTGTGTATTGGCTCCTTGGTGGAAGAGTGGTAAGGGTGGGCAATGGGGGTCAAGTGACTTGCCCAGGGTCACACAGCTAGGAAGTGTCTGAGGCCATATTTGAACCTAGGACGTCCGGTCTCTAGGCCTGACTCTCAATCCTCTGAGCTACCCAGCTGCCCCCTAGAAATATGCTTTTAAGAAATTCATATCAGGTTATATACATTTCAAAATATAACCTGCATATACTCTCATTTGAACAGTACTTTCAGTGCTGGTTTCCTTTTCCTCTTTGGGACTTGAGGTAATCTTGATTTCCCTCCAGAACATTAAGAATTTTTGGCAGATCCTATCTAACAAGTTATAGAGACTTGAAGCTGAGTTAAGGACTTTTGGTTGCCAGAGTATCAAAATAATCAGTTGGGGGAAATTCACTGAAAGAGGGCTATTCACAGGTTTATAAATTATTTTCAGAACCTCAGGAAAACAATATGCGCATGTGAGGCAAGTTGAAATTCTCATAGATTGATGAAGTATGCACAGCAATTAATCAGTCTATCAACAAGCATTTATCAAATTCTAGGTAGGAGATGAGGAAGACAGTTCAAAGGAAAAAGGGTATAATATTGTAATTTAATCTTCATTTGAACTTCATGCATGTCAAATCTTTTGTGTCAATCAATGCCCAGGAAGGGATGGTTTGAAGATAGAAAAGCAGAACAGAAACATATAGTTTTATTAGTAATAGTAGTATAGTTGTAGTAGTAGTAGTAGTAGTAGTAGTAGCAGCAGCAGCAGCAGCAGCAGCAGTACTAACTGTAATAGTAATAGTAGTAGTAGTAGAAGTAGTAGTTAGTAGTAGTAGTAGTTAGTAATTGTTCTTAGCCAATTTGAAAACATCAAGGAGGAAAGTTTGTCTTTTACAAATAGATCTGAGAAGAAAAGCAATGTGGTTTCATATTCTAGAGGAACTAAGACAAAATAGTGCCTTTGGTTTACTCTGTGACATTAGACAAGGCTTCCTAGTGCCTTTAGGCAATTAAAAAACTGCACAACAGTTGCTGATCTTACCAGGAGAGACAATTTGCTGATTATGTAGTTCCCTATATTAATAAAAAAATTCATAAGTGTTATAGCTTGGGAGTTCAGGGCAGAACTTTACCAGATACCTCAGAGGGCAGTTGGTCTTACTAATGGCACCAGCTATACTGATTGTTGTTAAGAAACCTCACAATGCAGGGAAGCATGAAGTAAAAGTAACTGACAGGGGGGCAGCTGGGTAGCTCAGTGGATTAAGAGTCAGTCCTAGAGACGGGAGGTCCTAGGTTCAAATATGGCCTCAGACACTTCCCAGCTGTGTGACCCTGGGCAAGTCACTTGACCCCCATTGCCCACCCTTACCACTCTTCCACCTAGGAGACAATACACAGAAGTTAAGGGTTTAAAAAAATAATAATAATTTAAAAAAGTAACTGACAATATATTATACTGGGTAGGGAGAAATTTTGGAATAAAATAATTTTTACAAGCTGACAAAGAAAGATGGGAAACATATTTGGTTGGTCATCTCCTGTCATTTTTAGGATTCAGTGTTATATTTTTTTTGTGGGTGGAGGAAAGAAAGATCTATTTGTTTCTACTTTTGAGAGATGCGTTAAATAAATATGAACCCAATTTCATATCTTCTGGGTATACTGAACTTGCCTTTTCTTTCTGGGTAGGTATTCAATGGCTCAGAAACTGACATAAATCAGAAGACTCAGAAGTTCAGTAGAGGAAACATATAAAAAAGGTTTTGCTCAGAAAAAAAATCATTTAAAATAAATACAGATAGACTTTTAGGATAGCCAAAAGTGGAGGTCAAAGCAAGCTAAAATAAGAAAGAAAAAAGAGAAAATGAGAAACACTGAAATAAACTGAAGGGATGGGGATGAAGAGAGAAAGACAAAGAGACAGAGACAGACAGACAGATAGACAGACAGAGACAGAGAGACAGAAACAGAGAGAGGAGGAGGAAGGCAGGGAGGCAGGAAGAGGGATGGAGGGAGGAGAGAAGGAGGGAAGGAAGGAAGGAGAGGGAGGGAAAGGGAGGGAAAAGAAGGGGAAGAAAGGGAGAGAGATAAATTTTCAATCAAGGAAGTTCTGGAATCTAATGAGAAGAGAATTTTTCCATTAGGTAATCAAGTAAAGAAACTAATCTCAAAGGCAGCTAGGTGACACACTACATAAGATAGAGCTTGGACTCAGGAAGAGCTGGGTTCAAATTTAGCTTTAGACACTAGCTGTGTGACCTTAGGTAAGTCACAACTTCTATTTGCTTCAGCTTCCTCTATTGTAAACTTGGGATAATAACAGTATCTACTTCAGAGTTTTTTGAAAATCAAATAAGATACTATTTAAAAAGTGCTTAGAACATGCTTGGCACATAATGGATACCATATAAATACACCATATAAATACACAATATATTCCCCTTTCCCCTTAGGAAACTAGTCAGAATGAAAACTAGAATCAAAATAAATCACTCAACCGATTGGATGGATTTATTTATAACTATTTTCAAAACTGAACTATTTAGTTGATAATATCCTCCTCAGCTAAACCTACTTTCCATAATGACAGCCAAGATCTTAGTCTTTTAAGGTTTGAACAACATTTTGTATTAATGATTCCATTTGGCTTTATAAGTCAGGTCTTTGTAATTAATCAAGATTTCTTTTCACACTGTTTTTACCATATGTTTGCATTGGTATAAGAAGCTCCCAGTAAAGGAGCTTTATTATTATATATTAACAGAGGTTGTATTAACTAAAATTATTTATAATGAAAGTGACTAGTATAATAGTAGGTTTCAGGGCAATTTACTAAAATTTTTCTTTTTTTCTGAAGTAACATTCTAATTTAGTAAATCTGTAGAAAACATAAATGTGTTGAAGATGATGCAAAACCTGAAAGGATCACTAACATAATGAATGACAAATTCAAAGTCAGTGATGGGCAAACTTTTTAAAGAGGGGGCCAAAGGAAAGGAAATGCTCATCTGTCAGTCTGTTTCTAAGGCAACTCTTTCAAAGTTTCATTGTATTGTATCCTACTCGTATTCGTCAGATTAGGAAAAATGTCCTGTGGCCAGAAAGAACATTTGAGGGGGCCACATCTGGCCTGCCAGCCGTAGTTTGCCCATCACTGTCCTAAGTACATTTTAGCAAAGTTAAATTAAAATTTGAAATTTGTAATATCTTGGTAGAAGAGCTCAATAAACAGTAAGGAAGGCTTTATATATCAAAATAGAAATTAAATTAAGGCAATAGATTTGATAAGATGAATATATGTAAGGACTTTTCAGAGTAGCCTATGTGTGTCTAGATGGAAAAACAATCAAATAAGGGCTATATTTATTAAAGGAATAGACATTGAACATTAAAACATGTAACCTTTGAAAAAGGACTATCTTTGGAATTGACATCCCTTTCTTTACTAGAGGTTTTTAAGGATGAATGGATGACCAGTTGTGAAAAGACTCTTTTTCAATCATAAGATGACTTTAATGACCTCTACATTTTTCTTTGAACCCTGAGACTGATAATCTATGACTCTAAAACTATACACTCAGATAGAGAGACTGATAGAATCGAGAAACAGAGACAGAAACAGAGAGGCAGACATAATTTAACCCCTTAGGAGGTGACAATGAAGTCAGGAACTGAGCATCATTCAACAATTTTATCTTATAGATGAGAACGATTGTTAAGAATAATTAAATTGTCGGAACTATTTGAAAGACGAAATTTAAATTGTCTCCTACAGAAACATATGAATTATTCATTTTTTATATTGAAACTTATGAAATGGTGAATGACTTTGAGGAATGACTAATTGGTGGAATAGCCTTCTGTTATTGGTGTTTCTAGGAATGTTAAAATAATGCCTAGCATTGAGTGGATACTTTGTAGATGTTTGGGCGATTGAATTTATTTGTTTAAAAAAATAATCAATAAGCTAATTAATAAGCATTAATTAATTCCCAAATCAAAAAAGGTAGAATTTACAATTTATTTTAGCTTTGAAAAATACTCTATAAACCTTATTTCAATTTATTCACTCAACAACCCTTGAAAGTAGGTTCTAATGTTATCTCATTTTACAGATGAAATAGGAACACACAGAGTTTAAGTAAATTGCTCATCGGTCATTGGGATAATAAGAGTATAAGGCTAGGTTTGAACTAAGATCTCCCTGGTCCATGTCCCATAGTCTATCATTGTGCCTCCCCAAATCCAGTAAAATAATACAGAATCACAAGGAGCTTATATGTCAACAGGAAATACAAGTGCATATAAACTGTAGATAGTAAAAAAATATAAGGGCAACAAATGTCTTAAAAAGTAATTAAATGTAAGGGAGTTTGGGGAGTAGAGTGTTAGGAATTGGTGGAATAAAGAAAGGCTTTATGTAGAAGATGAGGACTGAGTTGCAACTCAAAGGAAGAAAGGGACTTTATGAAAGACTAATAAAAAAGGAAACTGTTACAACCATATGAAACTGCCAATAAAAAGGCAAAATGGAATGTCTGACATGTCGTAAGTTCTTAATAAATATCTGTGCTCTTCCTTTCTTCTTTCTGTGAGGCAAGTGAGCAGAGGGAAGGACAGTTTTGGTGGAACTCATAACAAAGGAGGAAAAATAATATCCTATGAAGCGAATGAGATAAGTTTGGAATCTCGTCATGTAGAACAGTGGTATAAACTCAGATAAAAGTAAGAGTCACTAGATTGTACCTCAAGGTACCATGTACTTCATCTTGACTTAGAAAACCCCATGTTAATATTACTTATATACTTTTGTATTTTTATTTATTTTATTGAATATTTCATGGTGACATTTTAATCTCATTCAAGTTGTACTTGGGAATATTGAGGCACGTATTTGAAGCCTTTGGTACTATAGTAATTTTAAACCTACAAAATGGAAAATTTAGCAATTGGTTGGGTATATGCAGTGAAGAAATGAGGAATCCATGATAATGCTGAGGTTGCAAACCCAGGAAAGGGAGGATTTTGAAGGAAATGAAATGAGTTCAGGGGGGAGCATATTAAGGTTAAGATATCTCTGGGATTTCCACTTTGATATTTCTAATGTTGACTGTGTTTGATTATGAGAAATTGAAGTTCAGAAGAGATTGGAGTAGTTATAAAGATTTAGGAGTCATTTGCATAGAAATGTTAGTTAAATCCATGGAAACTGAGGTGGAAGGGGGGAGAGAAACAGAAATAGAAATAGAGAAATAAACAGAGAGACAAAGACAGAAAAACAGAGGAGAGAGAGAGGAGAGACAGTAATAGAGACAAAGAGAGAAAGTACTACTTAATTTCAATGTCAAATAAATTACAGATTTGGGGGGGATTTTAAAAAAACCAACCATATGAAGTGAAAATAAGGGAGATTTTAAAAAGAGAACATGAGTGATGAGGAAAAACACATTGTTACAGAAACTTCAAAGTCAACGTGAGTGCAAATCATATTCAAGAAAAATAATATGTTAGGCTATATTATAAAATATTAAATGAGAAGTAGATAGGCCTATTGTACCTACCTGAGAAAATTATTTAAACTTCATTTCTACAAGTATTATTTGAAGAAAGGCATTGGTAATTTGGTGAGAATAAAAGAGAATGAAAACTGAATCATAAAGGGTCTCCTGTTGGTCATATGATTTGAAGATGTTTTAAAGTAAATAATGCCACATTGTATATAAATTTCATTCAGTATTGATGTATTGTGATTTGCTTCTGAATATACATTATTTAATAATTAAGCTTTTTTGATGGTTAAAAAACTTTTTTTTGCAGATAATCAATGCTTAACAAGGCACTCATGTCCTTAAAATATGGAAAACCAAAGTTATGTGACTGAGTTCATTCTACTGGGACTTTCACAGAACCAAAATATTCAGAAAATGGCGTTTGTTATCTTTTTAATTTTGTACCTTTTAACTGTTGGAGGAAATTGTTTTATTGTTGTGACCATCATCTGTAGCCCTTCCCTTCTGGATTCTCCTATGTACTTCTTTCTAGCATTTTTGTCCTTCCTAGATGCCTGCTTCTCCTCTGTTATTGCTCCAAAAGTTATAATAGATTCTCTCTATGAAAGGAAAACCATATCCTTTCAAGACTGTATGGGCCAGATTTTTGCAGAGCATTTCCTGGCAGGTGTTGAGGTGATTGTCCTCACATCCATGGCCTTTGACAGGTATGTGGCTATCTGTAAGCCTCTGCACTACACGACAATCATGAGTCGACAACTGTGCATATTGTTGGTGGGAGTAGCTTGGGCTGGAGGATTCTTGCATTCCATGATTCAGATTTTCTTCATGCTCCCATTACCCTTTTGTGGTCCTAATATAATCGATCATTTTATGTGTGACTTGTATCCTTTGCTGAAACTTGCCTGTACTGACACTCATGTTCTTGGTCTGATGGTGGTGGCCAATAGTGGCTTCATCTGTATCATCAACTTTTCCCTTTTGCTTATCTCGTATGGGATTATACTGCACTCTTTAAGGACATACAGCACTTCAGCACGACGCAAAGCCCTCTCTACCTGTGGCTCCCACATCACAGTTGTAGTCTTATTTTTTGTACCATGTATATTTGTATATACTCGCCCTCCCACTACTTTCTCTTTTGATAAAATGGTGGCGATATTTTATAGCTTTCTAACTCCCTTATTAAATCCACTTATCTACACATTTAGAAATACAGAAATGAAAAATGCCATGAAGAAACTGTGGAACAAAACAGTGATTTCTGATGAAAAATAAATGGTATGGAGTCTTCTAAAAGATAAGTTAAATGCCTCATTTTTACTTGACTATACTGCACACTGCACACACTCAAAATTTAAGAAGTTAATATAAATATCATAGAGCTGACTGAGGAAAATTATTTTAAGTCTATTTTTTTTCTTAATTTACACTGGAAAAAATAAACAATTGGTAGTATAGCCAGCAGAAGGCAAAGCCACATTGAGTTAACGCACGGAATATTGAAAGAGATAAACTCCTAAATTTAAGCTACCAAGAAACATTTGGTTCAAACCTCAGATATGTCAGTTAGAAAACCAGAAAAATATTAGAGGGTTAGAAGAAAATAAACTTCTCAGACCAAGGGAAGTCATTCAGACAAGAAAAAAAAGGTTACTTTTCATTTATAATAAAATAAAAAAAATTACAATATATTATTCCAAAAAGTATTTTTAAGTTGGATTTGGACACACATATAGTAATCTGCAATTATCAGAAAAAAAATTGAAATTTCACAATCAGAGATATTTTAGTCAGTTCTTTAAAATACTCCATAAGTCAGCAGAATATGCATGATCATCACTTAAACAAAAAAAAATAAATACATTAGAAAAGCAAATACAATCAGTTACCACAAAAATTGGAATTAATGTTTTACTCTGTCTTTATTTAAAGGTTATACTTTCCCCTTTCCTGAAAAGTCCCAATTTGTTTATGTAACATTATAACAAGGGAATTAAAGCAACTGTTCAAAATATTTAAGGAAAAATGATGCATTTAGTAAAAAAGAATGTCAAAATATTATTTAAAAGTTCTAAATTACTATTAATTAAATTAATTAAATTATTAAAATTAATAAAACTTTTAATTATTAATTAAAACAATGAAAATTAGAATAATTCTGAAGTAACAACTCATATATATCAGACTTACAAATATGACAGGGAAAATGGTAAATTTTGGAAGGGATATGGGGGAATTGGGACACTAATATCTTGTGAGAACATTAATAAAACCATTCTGGAGTGCAATTTGGAAGTATGTCAAAAGGACCACCAAACTATGCATACCTTTTGACCCAGGAAAACCACTACTAAACTTGTTTCCCAAACAATTCAAATATAGAGGAAAGGGACCTAATTGTACAAAAATATTCATACGAGCTCTTTTTGTGGTGGCAAAGAATTGAAAACTGGAGAGATATCCATCAATTGGGGAATGACTAAAAAAAGATATATAATTTTAAATGACTACTATTGTGACATAATAAATGATGAACAATATAATCATAAAAATATAGGAAGATGAATATGAAGATGGAAAATTAAGTGATCAAAACCAGAACACTGTATGCAGTTACAGTATTAATGTATAATGATCAACTGTGAATAATTTATTATGAAAAAAGCAAGAATCCAAGACAATTACAAGTCTCCTAACAAAAAAGTGATCCACTGCTAATAGAAGCAATTGATATTCTGATACAGATTGAAACATATAATTCTTTACTTTATTTCTTTCATTAATTTTTCTCTAGTATAAGTGATATATATATATATCTTTTTTTACAACATGATGTATGTGAAAATATGAATTTCATGATAGTATATGTACAAACTCTAAGAAGAGGCATGGAAGTGATAGAAATAACATGAAGCATGTAATGTCAGAGAATGATTATTAAAAATGAGTTGACATATAATCAGGAAAAATATAAAAGAAGAAATGGGAAGAAAGAGTAGAATGTTTAGAAGATGATGATTGTGACCTGATAATGTGATAGAAAATATTATTTTTATTATTAAGACATTTACTTTTTTTACCTCCAATCTATACATTTGGACAAAAAAGGAAAAAGAAAAAATTATAGCAAATAACCACAAATTTATAAATAAATGCATGTAATAAAAACATTAATTCTTTCTTAAACGTAACAAAATCAAGGAGAAAATTCCTATATTGGCAACATCTACAAGGGTACACCTCTTTCCACAGCTTTAATCTATCATATTTTTGTAAAAGAGGTAGATAGTAAGCATTGCCATCCATTCTCTGAAATGATGGTGGGTCATTGTGTTGATTGGCTTTTTCACTTCATTCAAATCTCTTTATATTTATAATGTTGCTCTTATTTTACCCATTGTTCTAAGTACCTTCATGTTCTATCATGTTAGTCTTCTTCTGTTTCTCTGTTAGTCAACAAGCATTTACAGAGGCTCTAGCTGAGGACTGGGGATGCATAAAAATCATCAAAGTCAGGCCTTGACTTCAAGCAGCTCTTATTCTAAAGAAGGATACCCCATGCAAACAAATGGGCACAAACAGAATTCACACTGGATAAAAGGGAAATAATTGAGTCAAGGTACTAGCACCAAGCAGGATCAGCTTCTGAGACATAAAGACAGATGGAGACAGAGACAGACAGAGAAACAGAGACAAGGAGAGAGAGAGAGAGAGAGAGAGAGAGAGAGAGAGACAGACAGACAGACAGACAGACAGACAGACAGACAGACAGACAGANAGAGAGAGAGAGACAGACAGACAGACAGACAGACAGACAGACAGACAGACAGACAGAGACAGAGAGACAGAGACAGAGAGACAGAGACAGAGAGACAGAGACAGAGAGACAGAGACAGAGAAAGAGAAAGTATAGAAGAAGAAGAAAAGAAGCCCTAACTTTTTGGGGTTCCAGGCATCTTATTAGCAGAATATCAAAGCCCTACCCTGCCCCCACCCCAACTCCCATTAGATTGAGAACTACTTGAAGGCAGGAACTAGTGTCTCCAATGCTTGTTAAAATGCCTAGAACATTATAGGTACTTCATTTATTGGCTATCATTTGCTAAAGAGCAGCTAATGTTCAGATCTCTTGATCTATCTACTGACCAGTACATGATCAATTGTTTGTCTTCTAAAATATTCTATCCATGTTTATCTAGCTTTCTATTACATTTTACCTTCATTTATCTTTCTGCCTATTTACAATTGATCATCTATCATTTACTTACCCACCATTGATATTCTTCCTATCTCTGTATCTATCTGTATGTCTACATATAGATTTATCTATGTATCCACATAGCTATCTCTCTTTCTAAGTATTTATGTAAGTATGTGAGTATCTAACATTTATTTGTGCTCAGATCAGAAGGAAAAGCTAACAATCAGTCCTGAAGTGCTTGGCCTGTGTAAGTTCGAATGTGAAAAGTTCATGGAGTCTCTTTAATAATGCAGAGGATGCTTTGATATAGCAACAGCTAGTGGACTAGTCCCATGGGAGGGTCTAGCATTTTTAGGCAAATTTGGGAAAACTTTTATTGGGGATGTTAGCATACCCAGCCTCATGTAAATGGTTCCCGGATTAAACAGCTGGAAGAACAAAATGTCTTGCGCTCAGACACCTCTACATGCTTGGGGCATGGTCTAAGGGAACAGTGGAGAACAATTAGAAAAATAGGATATGGTTTCTTTCTTCTTACTTCTCAGAGGACATCTGTGATGGCTGCTTGGCAAGAAGAGGATAGTCATATCAATAACACTATCTAACTTCCCTAATCATACTATACTTGAATTATTTCCCATCCTGACAACCACAATCTACAAAGTAAATTTTCAAAAGTGGTGAAAACCTAGATAGGGTAAAAGATCAGTGGATTTGAAACCATGCAATAGTAGGAATTATTGAGGGAATAAACTATTTTAGTTGGAAAAGATATAACTGATTATGGGGCATGATTCCTTAAAATATTTGAAGGGCTGACATAATAAAAGACTACCACTGATTCAATAGTGATGCTTCTGGAAGCAGATCAGACTAATGGACTTTATTTGGAGGGTGATGTAGGAATACAGACACACACACACACACACACACACACACACACACACACACACACAGAGTAATATCATTTTCTGCTAAGCAAAATGGATATCAGGATGAATGATACCCAGCAGTTTAGAGTTTGGAACCAACCTGGATGCCATGAGCCAGCAAGCAGAAGCAGTTACTGCCAAGACTATAAAAGGGAGAAATTTGAACAAGAACATCTCTCAGTTCAGAGAAGGGGACCTGGGAGGTGGTTTGGTTAGGATTTGGGTAGGCCATACCAAATAATCTTGGGTTACCTACATCAAGTTCTAATTGCTATCACACCTTCAAACTTCTGTGTAGAGCTGAGTTATACATTCAATTGACTGAACATCAAGGAGAGACAATATCGATACTCAAATAATCTGGTTCAGGCCAGGGGCCTCGCTTAGCCAGGGTGTGACAGAGAGCAAAACCCTCCAGCTGACAGTCTCAAGCCTGATTGCCTCTAAGTGACAACACCTTATCATCAGTAGCTTTAGCCAAGCTTTTCTGATACCTCTTTCCTTCAACTCTGTTCCCTTCCCCTAAGTTTATTATTGTTAAATTTAATTATTAAACATTAAAAAATAAAATAAATTAAAATTAAAAATGAATTATTAAATTATTATTAAATCCTAAAGACACACTTAGGTGAATGTCATCATTGCCCTAAGGATCATTGATTACATGCTTCAGTATCTGAGGGAAAGGGATTGTTCAATCTAAAGTTAAGCCTCAGTCAATCACATTAAATATCAGCCTTGAAACCAGGATAAGCAATCAAAGAAGCTGTGATCTAACCCAGCAGCTTCTTAACTGATCACTTATTCTTGGACACTGTTGGGTGGGAGCTAGCTGTTTAGCAGAGTTTCAAATATTTTGTGGGACCTGTAGTTTACTACCACAACTTGGCATTCACCTAGGCTTCTAGCCTTCATTTAGCTCTTGTGCTTATACCATCAGAGGACCTAGAGCCATATCTCTATCAGGTCCCATACTGTATCATAATCCCACTTATAACAACGCACGCACGCACACACACACACACACACACACACACACACACACTTATATCCCAAATGATCATTTGAAGTCATATACTGGTTTACTTTTGCCTTTTTCTTTCCAGGTCCTAGTGTAGCACAGGACAAAAACTAAGTCTTGAATAAATGCTAATGGTTTGATTGTCAGTTTAGAATCTTTAGCTTGTTCGGGTATCAAGCTCATGTGGAATTCCCTTCACAAGCATTCCCTAATCACACCCCTCTAGTTATTAGAGTTTTCCACTCCCTCATTTTCTATCTATACACTTTATATATAATTTGTATACATGTATAACTATCTATGTTTTAAACCTTTATTAGAAAGGAAGCATGTGGTTTCATTTTATTTTTGTTTCCCACAATGTAATGGATTAAATGAAACACAAAGTTCTTCATAAATTTACCTGAATTATTACAGATCTTATCAAATATTCTTTAGAAGATGTTTGAGATGTTCAAATGGGATGTATCAAGGCATTCATAAATAAGATATTTGTCTGGCAAATGTCATAATTGAAGTTATTTATAATTTTCATAGGAAGGAGAAAAAGTACACTGACTATCCAATTCACAAACCTGTTAATTCAGTCAATCCTGGCACTAGGTTAGACTGGGCATAATTGGGTAGGGAATTTTGTTCCTTTGCTGGCCAAAGTCAAATAAACTAATGGCACCAACCATCCCGTAGAGGGAAGCTTCTTTATTTTTCTTTAGGCTAAGTTCTCCAAGGTCCTGAAATCTGATGCAATTTCTGTAAGTATCTATTGGACTAAAAAATCTTTATCCTTTAAGTGTTCACTGGGTATCAGAGCATAGGCCAGAGGGAATAGAGTACTGACTATTTATTGGAACAGTAAAGGGGGAAATGATCTTTTCTTCATGAAATTTTAAGAACTTCCTATTTCTTGGGTCAAAGGTAAGACTCTCATTTAGTATCTCTTCTAGCTCTTCAGTAAAGAAATATCAATTTTTTATAAGGGTACAGGTGGGCTGGGTTTAGGGTTTCTTTAGAGTCATGAATATTTTTTGAGCAGAGTTCTTCTATGGTACAGACCATCAATTTTTCTATAATTTATAATTTAAGAGGAATTCATTTAGGCACTAAGTGACTTAATTTCCTATGTTCACTTAGATATTATGTAACACAAGTGAAACATGAACTGTGTTTTTATTGAGATTCACAGGTAGATTCCCCACCATTGTACCAAAGTGCAGTTTTATTGATATTACAGTAGATACATTTATAGGCTATAGATTAACATGGAGCTTAGAACATGATGAAGCCTTAATAAATGGCTGATGAATTGACTAGATATTCCAAGGGCAAAAGACAGAAGACAAAATTAGTAAGTGAATTCCTACCTAGGGAGGCCAGAATTAGAAAGATGAAGTTAAAAGGCAAATTACATTTAGAAGACAATAACTAGCAAGGTCAATTTAAGGTTCATGGTCTTTGTGATACATTTGTCCACCTCTATGTATAAACAATTTGTTTCTGGGCTCATTGCATTCATTGACTTTCATGGCCAGTTCCAGAAGGAATAAATAAAATTAAACCCAGGATGTAAATGTTACATTTGCACAAATCTCCACAAACTTCAGAATGCTCGATTATAAAAACACTAAGAGGTCTTCAGGTTCAGGTTGATAAAGATGGAGAAACAGGGGCATCTTAACACTTCTGTGGATAAAGAGCCAGACTGGAGATGAGATGTCCTGGGTTTAAATCTGGTTTCAGAAACTCCCTAGTTATGTGATCCTGGGCAAGTCTCTTAACCCCCACTGCCTAGCCCTTACTAATCTTCTGCCTTGACACCATTACATAGTATTGATTTTAATAAAGAATGTAAGGATTTTTTAATAAATAAAAAAAAATTAAAAATAGATGGGATAATGTTGTTCCAATTGTTTAGTAAACTTTAGAGTTTTGGGAGCATTGTAAAATTTGGACCATTTGCCACAATCATCACTAGTCATTTTCTTAATAATAATATCTAGCGTTTATAAGATGCTTTAAATGGCCAACTTTGTTTTAATCCTTAAGGAAATGAGAATAGTAAATGAAAGAGAATTATGAACTAAAAGCTGTCTGCTAGCTAAGGTTTGTTATAAAGAACACTGAATTTGGAATCATAGGATAAATAGGCTCAATCCCAGCTCTGACACCTGTATGTTCTTGGGGGATGCACTTAAATTGTCTGTGCCTCAGTTTCCTCATGTTTGAAATGAAGCATTCAAACTAGATGGCTTTAAAAGTAGTGGTCAGCTGACAATCCTTGATTGTGTAATATTATCAACACTTGTATATTTCTTGGGGTAAAGACACAGAGTGAGATGATAAAACATTAAATATTGTCCTATGATTGATTTCCATTTTCATTCTCATTCTAACAGTTTTCTTTATCCCTAATCCACTCCAATTGTCCTTTAGCCTATTTAACCAGTTCCTCTATCAACATACATTTACCATATACTCATCAGTAGTCATTTTCCTAATAATATTACCTAGTGTAATGATAAATTGCACAGCAATGTGGAAATCAAGATGATGGGCAGTTACCTGATTAGAATATAGAATGAACTGAGCCTGGCAGGAGTAGGCATTTGCCAAGGCAGTTGAGGATTGGGTATAAAAGGAAGGATTTGAACTGAGAAAAGCATCTCAATTTGGAGATTGGGATTGGAGAGGGTGGGCTTGGTAAGGGTAGGGCATAGGTCAGCTTATATTACTAGAAACGTGGACCA
>NC_058135.1:274574768-274692121 GCF_016433145.1 Gracilinanus agilis
TTTTTTTCATTTTTTTTCAAGTATGGTTAAGCTAACCAAGAAGAATTAAAATTCAAATACAGCAATACTAAAGACAATATAAAGGAGTTTTTCACCTAAGGTCCATTGACTTTTAACAATATTTTGATAACTGTATTTCAATCCAATTTTCTTTGCTGTTCAATATCTTTCATTTTCTGCATTTGAAAATGTTACTCATTTTTAACATAAAAATATAAAATATGTAATTTTCCTTCATTTAGTCATTATTTCAAATAGTAAAAAAATGAGGTACTTAGTTTGTATAGTAAAGTGGACTAAAGATAAAAAAATATGAAAGAAAGCGACCTTTTTGGCATGATAGAAAGAATGCTAGAGGTCATGTTAGGGGGAATAAAAGAGAACCACATGTCTACTATTAATATCTTATGTGATTTTGAGAAAAATCTCTTGATTTTTCTAGATGTTTGCATTCTTAACAATCAAATCAGACATTTAGAATATAAAACATCTTATGTTTCTTAGATCTTTAAATCTGTGATCTTATAAGTACAGCATAGAGAGGAAAATATGACTTGAGGAAGAGAGGGAAATAGAATCAGTCAGAAAAATTAATTATAAGAAATAGATTCCCCACTGTTAGTTTTAGTACTAACATTTTTCTCTCCTAATTCCAAATGAGTAAATTACTTAAATATAAAAAAGGAAACTATAAGTCAATTAAGAGAACAAGTGGTATGCCAAGAAAAAGGCATGAATTCTTGAACTGTTGGGTCTAAGGGTATAGAAGGGGGATCCCAGGAATCCTCCCCTATGGGCTATGCAGAGTCTCCAACAGCCCCTGAAATCTTCAAGTGAGTGGGCTAACCATCCCAGAGAGAGGGCCTTGCTGGCACCAGACTCAGGGAGTTGAATTGTGTTATTAAAATTTTTCCTCAGGGAGGTGTGTGTTAAGTTTTTATAACCATAATGTCTGAATTATAACCTATAATGCAAGTTCATTTTTACTCCTTTAGAAATAATCTCAGGGGGGTAATGTATAATTCACAGAAGAAAATGTAAGTTTTATAATCTATAATGTAAAGTTAAATTCTTTGAGAGTAATTTCAGGATAAGGATTGTGCCATCTCCCCACACCATGAAGACGCCTGAAGAGCCTTCACTGGATCATGAAGATCCAAATTTGAACTTTGGGGTGCAGTTGATTTGAACTATGGGGGTTGAATGAGTTGAATGCATTTATTTAGAATGGACACTTTATGCCAGAAAGGGGGACTGCCCCCTAAATGGCTTATTGTCAATGCACCGAACATTTGTTTTATTCTTTCTCCCTTTATTTTCCTTTTACCTCTAAATTATTGTAAACTCTAATTTGATTATGTTTTCCTGATCCATTGGGGAGATTTATCTCCCAAAGGATCACAGGGGGGTAATGTATTATTTAGAATTTCTGGGATTCTATTTAAGAGCTATTTGGGGCTCATTTGAGCATTAAGATATACGACAAACTTCCTGTGGACATTTTAAGGGACTTGGGAAACTACATTTCCCATGATTCCTCTTGGAAAAAATCAAGGCAGACAGGAAGTGTGATGATGTAAGAGAAGGGGATAAGACTCCTGGAGTCAGGAGGGACGTTCTCTTTTGCAACCTGGGCGTGAGAAGATACAAAATGTAAAATGGCTGAGGAGGCAATGTGAATTCTTACAGGTGCATGGTCTAATGATTTATCTCTATCAGCATGGCTTTTATTAAATACTCTTCTCCCTTTTAATATCTGCCTTCATCATTTTTAATAATAACAGAATACAGGAACCAGATAGGTGGATATAAAAGAAAACCAGAGAAACACAGCAAAAAGATGCCTTAGATGGAGCAAAACTTCAGAACTTTGTGATTTACAACACCAAGATAGAGAACAAAGCACTTCAAGAGGAAAGAAAACCAGGTATAGAGCAGGACAGAGCAGGGGGACACTACTGCTGGACAGCTCAGTGAAAACACTCTATTTTGTTCCTCCCCCTTTTTTTTTCTCTTGAGATTTTAGCCTCAGGGTGCTTTAAGCACTAGACTATCCCAGACCAGGCTTAATTCCATCATTTGGACAGATAAGAAGACTTCAATGGGCAAGGAATATATGTATATACATATATGTATATGTATATGTATGTATAAATATATATAAAACTACAGGGGAAAAGGAGATAATATTAAGAAAAATGGGCAAAACAGAAAATTAGAGTAAATTTATATTTCATAAAGAAACACATGGGGTGAACAGGGGAGAAGATCAATACACTGGAAGGGTAAAGAGGTTGGAAAGAGGAAATACTTAATTCTTAAGTGCATTGAAATTAACTTAAAGATAGCGAACAATCAAATATATTGGGGCAGAGAATTGATTCATGCCCTATAGAGAAGTAGAAGGGTAAAAAAAGGACTAGTGGGAAGGGAAGCAATACACTGGAGGGAGAGGGTGAGAGTAGCTTAAAACTACCCTAAAAAACAATAAGACAGGAATAAGAAGGGAGGGGAGAGAAAGGGAAGTACAGTAATAAAGGGGATTAGAGGAATTGATTAAAAACAAAACACTGGTATGGAAGGAAATAGTGAAAGAAGAAAGGGCAGGACAAGGAGAAAGAATCAAAATGTCTGGGAATACACAGTTGATAATTATGACACTGAATGTGAATGGGATGAACTCACCCATAAAATGAAAGCAAATAGAAGAGTGGATTAGAAATCAAAATCCTATCAAATGTTGTCTACAAGAAACACACATGAGGCAGGTAGACATACACAGAGTAAAAATAAAAGACTGGAGCAAAATCTATTGGGCTTCAACCTAGAAAAAGAAGGCAGGAGTTGCAATCATGATTTCTGACAAAAGCAAAGTAAAAATAGATCTGGTTAAAAGAGATAGGGAAGGTAATTACATCCTGATAAAAGGCAGTATAAACAATAAAGAAATATCAGTACTCAACATGTATGCACCAAATGGTATAACATCCAGATTTCTAAAGGAAAACCTAGTGGAACTCAAGGACAAAATAGAAAGCAAAACTATATCAGTGGGTGACCTCAAACTTCCCCTATCAGGTCTAGGTAAGTCAAACCAAAAAATAAATAAGAAAGAGATAAAAGTGGTGAATGAAATCCTAGAAAAATTAGAGTTAATAGATATATGGAGAAAAATAAATAGGGACAAAAAGGAATACACCTTCTTTTCAGCAACACATGGAACATTAACCAAGACTGACCATGTACTACAACATAGAAACATGGCAAAGAAATGCAAAAAAGCAGAAAGAATAAATGCAACCCTTTCAGATCATAAGGTAATAAAAATAGTTAGTAGCAATGATACATGGAGAGGCAAACCAAAATATAATTGGAAATTAAATAATATGATTCTCCAAAATAAATTAGTGAAAGAACAAATTATAGAAACAATTAATAATTTCAATTAAGACGATGATGAGACTTCTTTCCAAAATTCTGGGAAGCAGACAAAGCAGTTCTAATGGGAATATTTATATCATTGCATGCATATATGAACAAATTAGGGAGGGCAGAGGTTAATGAATTGGCATGCAATTTAAAATCTAGAAAATGAACACATTAAAAATCCCCAGATGAAATACTAAAAATCAAAGGAGAAATTAATAAAATCAAAAGTAAAAGAACTAGTGAATTAATAAATAAGACTAGAAGCTGGTATTTTGAAAAAACAGATAAAATAGACAAAATATTGGTAAATCTAATAAAAAAAAAGAAAATAAGAAAAGCAAATTAACAGTATCAATGATGAAAAGGAAGACCTCACCTCTTATGAAGAGGAAATTAAGGCAACCATTAAAAAATATTTTGCCCAATTAAATAACAATAATTATAGCTATCTAGGTGATATGGATGAATATTTACAAAAAATATAAATTACCTAGATTAACAGCAGAAGAAATAGAATACTTTAATAATCAAATATCAGAAAAAGAAATTGAAGAAGCCAAGAAAGAACATCCTAAGAAAAAAAAATCTCAAAGACTTGATGTATTCACAAGTGAATTCTATCAAACATTCAAAAAAAAAAACTAATCCCAATACTATACAAATTATTTGACAAAATAAGCAAAGAAGAAGTTCTATGAAATTACTTTTATGACGCTAGTAGGGTACTGATTCCAAAGCCTGGCAGACCAAAAACAGAAAGAAAACAAAAGACCAATCTCCCTAATGAACATGGATGCAAAAATCTTAAGCAGAATACTAGCAAAAAGACTCCAGCAGATGATCATGACAGTTAGCCATCATGATCAGGTGGGATTTATACCAGGAATGCAAGAATGGTTCAACATTAGAAAAAGCATGCACGTAATTGACCATATCAACAACCTAACAAACAAAAATCACATGATTATCTCAATAGATGCTGAAAATCACTTTGACAAAATAAAACACCCATTCCTGTTGAAAAAAAAAAACCTAGAAAATAAAGGAATAGAGGGATGTTTCCTAAAATGATAAACAGTATATATCTAAAACCATCAACAAGCATTATATGCAATGGGCATAAATCAGAAGCCTTCCCAATAATATCAGGAGTGAAACAAGGAAGCCCACTATCACCTATATTATTTAACATTGTACTAGAAACACTAGCAGGAGCAATTAGAGAAGAAAAACAAATTGAAGGTATTAAAATAGGCAATGAGGAAACTAAGCTATTACTCTTTGCAGACAATATGATGACAATATGATGGTCTATTTAAAAATCCTAGAGAATCAATTAAAAAGCTAGTAGAAATAATCAGTGACTTCAGCTAAGTTGCAGGATACAAAATAAATGGATATAAATCATCAGCATTTCTATATATTTCTAACACATCACAGCATCAAGACATAGAAAGAGAAACACCATTTAAAATTATCCTAGACAATATAAAATACTTAGGAATTTATCTGCCAAAAAAAAAACCCACAGGAATTATAGGAACACAACTACTAAACACTTTCCAAACAATTAAAACTAGATCTAAGGGGGCAGCTGGGTAGCTCAGTGGATTGAGAGCCAGGCCTAGAGACGGGAGGTCCTAGGTTCAAATCTGGCCTCAGACACTTCCCAGCTGTGTGACCCTGGGCAAGTCACTTGACCCCCATTGCCTACCCTTACCACTCTTCTGCCTTGGAGCCAATACACAGTACTGACTCCAAGACGGAAGGTAAGGGTTTTATTAAAAAAAAAAAAACAAAAACAAAAAAACTAGATCTAAACATTTGGAAAAACATTAAGTCTCATGGGTAGGAAGATATAACATAATAAAAATGACCATTCTATCCAAATTAATTTACTTATCTAATGCCATACCTATCAATCTACCAAGAAACTTTTTTACTGAATTAGAAAAAACTATAACAAAGTTCATTTGGAAAAACAAAAGATCAAGAATATCAAGGGAATTATTTAAAAAAAAAATGTGAAGGAAGGTGACCTAGCAGTACTAGACAATAAACTGTACTATAAAGCAGTGGTCATAAAAACAACATGGTACTGGCTAAGAGACAGAAGTGAGAAAATGTGGAATAGACTTGGGGTAAGTGACATCAGCAAGATAGCCTCTGATAAACACAAAGTGTCCAACCTTTGGCCAAAAATACACTATTTGACAAAAACTTCTGGGAAAACTGGGAAACAATGTGGGAGAGATTAGGTTTATATCAACATCTCACACCCTACACCAAGATAAATTCAGAGTAGGTGAATGACTTGAATATGAAGAAACTATAAGAAAATTAAGCAAACACAGAATAGTATTCTTGTCAGATCTCTGGGAAAGGAAAGATTTTAAAACCAAGCAAGATTTAGAAAAAATTAGAAAATGTAAAATAAGTAATTTTGATTACATTAAATTAAAAAGGTTTTGTACAAACAAAAACAATGAAACTAAAATCAGAAGGGAAACTACAAACTGGGAAAAAATCTTTATAACAAAAAACTGTGACAAAGGTATAATTATAATTACTCAAATATATAAGGAGCTAAATCAATTGTACAAAAGATCAAACCATTCTCCAATTGATAAATGGGCAAGGGATACGAATAGACAATTTTCAGATAAAGAAATCAAAACTATGAATAAGCACATGAGAAAGTATTCTAAATATCTAATTATTAGAGAAATGCAAATAAAAACAACTCTGAGGTATCCCCTCAAACCTAGCAGACTGGCTAAAATGACAGCAGGAGAGATTAATGAAAGTTGGGGGTGGGATGTGGCAAAATTGGGACACTAATGCATTGCTGGTGGAATTGTGAACTCAGCCAACCATTCTGGATGGCAATTTGGAACTATGCCCAAAGAGCACTAAAAGATTGCCTGCCTTTCGATCCAGCCTTACCATTGCTGTGTTTTTACCCCAAAGAGATAATAGGGAAAAAGACATTTACAAAAAATATTTATAGCTGTGCTCTTTGTGGTGGCAAAAAACTGGAAAACGAGGGTACACCCTTCAATTGGGGAATGGCTGAAGAAATTTTGGTATCTGTTGGTGAAGGAATACTACTCTGTTCAAAGGAATAATAAACTAGAGTAATTCCACGTGAACTGGAATGACCTCCAGGAATTTTTGCAGAATGAAAGGAGCAGAACCAGGAGAACATTGAACAGGGAGACTGATACACTGTGGTAAAATCAAATGTAATGGACTTCTGTACTAGCAGCATTGTAATGACCCAGGACAATTCTGAGGGATTTATGGCAAAAAATGCTACCCACATTCAGAGGAACAACTATGGGAGTGGAAACACAGAAGAAAAACAACTGCTTGTACACATGGGTTGATATGGACATGATTGTGGATGTAAACTCTAAATGACTACCCTAGTACAACTATTAACAACATAGAAATAGGTCTTGATTGATGACACATGAATAAACCAGTGGTAATGCGCACTGCCTATGGGTGGGGCAGATGAGAGGGAGAGTAAGGATATGAATCATGTAACTATGGAAAATTTTTTTCTAAAAAAAATAAAATTAGATTTGAATCAAAAAAAAATAAAAAAGAAAGAGAACATAGGATAGTATACCTGTCAGATGTATGGGAAAGGAAATAAGTTAAGACCAAGTAAGAGATAGAAAATATTATAAAATATAAAATAAATATTTTGATTTTATTAAATTGAAAAGGTTTTGTACATACAAAACCAATACTCCCTAAATTAGAAGGGCAGCAGCAAATTGGGAAAAAAAAAATTTTATAATAAAAATCTCTGGCAATGGTCAAATTTTTCAGATTTATAAGGAAATAAATCAATTGCACAAAAAATTCAGCCATTCCCCAATTGATAGATAGTCTCAAGGGAAATTAATAGGCAGTTTTCAAATAAAGAAATCAAAACTATCAATAAGAACATGTATAAGTGTTCTAAATCTCTCATAATTAGAGAAATGCAAACAAAAATGACTCTGAGGTACTACATCTTTAACAAATAAAATTAATATAGTAGGATATAGTTGAAAATATTAAGGGTTTATTATAATCCATATTAATAATTAAGAAAACCACTTGCCTGCTAAGATCTAATTCAAATTTCCTGCCATGCTTAGAGACCTAACTCAGCCCTGATACCCCTTTCCTTAATTAAAGAATGGTTTTTCTGACTATTTAATAGTTCTGTATTATTTCCCAGTCAACAATATAGACAGGTCATAAATTCTTCAATTTTCCATAGATTTGAACTATTCTATGTTCCCCTAATTTTCTCATGGTATCACTCCTTATAAATTAATCATATATCCATTTTGACCTTTTCTTAGCATAGGGTGTGAAATATTGAGTGATAACTAGTTTCTGTCATACTCTTTTCCAGTTTTCCCAGCAGCTTTTGTTAAATAGTGAGTTCTTAACTGTATAATTAGGTTTTTCTCCCCAGGACTATAAATCCCAGCTTCCCATGTTCTTTCTCACCTTACATGCTAAGGGAGAATATAAGTTTTGTGTAGTTCCCCCCCACACACACTTTCTGTGATCAGAGCTACAGAAGCCATCTTTGGGCCAGGCAAGAGAACTTACTCATGTGGTCTTATTTTTGTTAGATAATTATGTTTTTATATTTCTATTTCCTTTGTATTCCTTCTAGTTCAAGTGATTATTGATACACTTTATAAAATTAATACTTGGAGTCATTGATATTGATTTAAATCTTACATATCGCCAAAACCTGGGGTCTTTGAATTTATCAAACACTAGGCTAATATCATTCAGCCTGTATATTGTGTATCTAATCTATCCCACTGATCTACCATTCTATATCTTAGCCACTTCCAACCTGTTTTGATGATTACTACCTGATAGTAAAGTTGAAAATCTGATAATACTAGGCCACTTTCTTTTATATTTTTTCATTAATTCTTTTAATATTCTTAACCTTTTGTTTTTCAAGATGAATTTTACTATCATTTTTCTAGTTCTATAAAAAATTATTTGGCAATTTTATTGTTATGTCACTGAATGATTAAATTAATTTAGGTAGAATTGTGATTTTTATTATATTAGTGTAACCTAAAACATGAGCAATTAATGTCTCCAATTGTTAAGTGTTTTGTTAATTATGTTCATGTAATTTCTGTGTTTGTCTTGGCAAGAAATTTCTATATATTTTATATTGTCTAGGGATATTTCAAATGAAATTTCCCTATCTCTTGTAGCTGAACTTTGTGATAATATGTAGAAAAGCTAATTGTTTATGTGGGTTTATTTTGCATCCAACAACTCTATAAAAGTAATTATTTCAACTAGTTTTTTTAGTTGATTCTCTAGGATCCTCCTAGTATTCGATCATATTATCTGCAAAGAGTGGTAGTTTAGTTTCTTTATTGCCTACATTAATTCTTTCAATGTATTTTCTTGTATTGCTAAAGCTAGCATTTCTAGTAGAATATTAAATAAGAGTGGTAATAATGACCATCTTTACCTTATATTATTGGAAAGGCTTCTAACTTATCTCCATTGCAGATGATACTTGCTAATGGCTTTAGATATAAACTGCTCCTCATTTTACTAAATGGCCCGCTTATTCCAATTATTTCTAGTGTTTTTAATAGAAATGGTTGTTGTATTTTTTTCAAGGTTTTTTCTGCATGTATTGAGATAATCATGTGATTTCTATTAGTTTGGTTATAGTTTTCCTTATTTAAACCAGCCCTACTTTACTTCCCTTTCTATCATCTCCTCTTGTCTTATTCTCTTCCTACTTCTCTATAGGGTAAGGTAGGATTCTATAGCCAAATGAATAAGGAAATGTTATTCCCTCTCTGAGTAAATTACAATGAGATTAAAGTTTAAGCATTGCACATCATACCCCTCAAACTCCCCTCCACTGTTATGTTTTTCTGTGCCTCTTTAAGTGAGCTAATTTACCCCCATTACACCTCTCCCTTTCATTTTCACTCAGAGTAATTCTCTTTTTCACCTCTTCATTTATTTTTTTTTTGCATTTCATAACATCCTAACCAGCTTACTCTCACACCTTCTGTCTATGTATTCTCCTTCTAACTGTACTAACACAGATAAAAATATTAAGAAATACAAAATCATCTTTCCATTCAGGAATAGTTTGAATTTACATAATCTCTTTAATTTTATCTTTCTTCTTTATCCTTTTTATGTTTCTCTTGAGTCTTGTGTTTGGACATCAGATTTTCTCTTCATGTCCAATCTTTTCATTAGGCATACTTGGAAATCTTCTATTTGGCTAAATGACCCCATTTTTTCTCCTGAAAGAATATACTTAATTTTGATAAGTAGGTGATTCTGGATAGTAAAAATAATTATTTTGCCCTCCAGAATATGATGTTCCAAGCCTTCCATTCCTTTAATATGGAGGCTAATAAGTCCTATTTAATTCTGACTGTAGCTCCATAGTATTCAAAATGTTTCATTTTGGTTTCTTGCAGTATTTTCTTTTCTTTATTTTTTAAACTCTTACATTCCATCTTAGAATCAATAATATGTATTGGTTCTAAAGCAAAAGAGTGGTAAGGGTTAGGCAATAGGGGTTAAGTGACTTGCCAGGGTCACACAGTTAGGAAGTATCTGAAGTCATATTTGAACCCAGGACTTTCTATCTCTTGGCTTGGTTCTCAAACTACTAAGCTACCAAGCTTCCCTCAACAAGTATTTTTTCCTTGGTCTGGAGGTTCTTGAATTTAGCTATAATATTCCTAGGATTTGTCATTTGAGGGTTTATTTCAGGAGACAAATGGTGGATTATTTCAATTTCTATTTTACTCTCTTGTTCAAGAATATCAAGACAATTTTCTTTGATAATTTCTTGTAATATGAAGTCTAAACTTTTTTTATGATTGCTTTCAGGTAGACCAAAAATTCTTAAATTATCTCTCCTGATCAGTTATTTTTTTCATGACACATTCAATGTTTTCTTCCATTTTTCCAATTTTTTATTTTGTTTCAATGTTTTTTAATGTTTTTTTTTAAACCTTAACCTTCCATCTTGGAGACAATATTGTTTATTGGCTCCAAGGCAGAAGAGTGGTAAGGGTTAGTCAATGGGGGTCAAGTGACTTGCCCAGAGTCACATGGCTAGGAAGTGTCTGAGGTCAGATTTGAACCTAGGACCTCCCCTCTCTAGGCCTGGCTCTCAATCCACTGAGCTACCCAGCTGCCCCCTGTTTCAATGTTTCTTGATGTCAAATGAAGCTATTAGCTTCTAGTTGGCCAATTATCATTTGTAAGTAATGTAAGTAATTTCTTCTGTGAGCTTTTAAATCTCTTTTCTCCATTTGGCCAATTCTTCTTTTCAAACTGTTATTCTTACATTGGCTTCATTTCTCTTCCCCATTTTCTCTCTGCTTCTCTTAAATGATGTTTGAAATCCTTTTTAAGCTCTTCCAGAGTCTGAGACAAATTCATATTTTTCTTTAAGTTTTGCATGTAGCTGTCTTATAGCTCTCATCTTCCCCTTTTGAGTCTGTGCCCTGTTCTTTTTTTCTATAAAACAATTTCTAGAGTTAGGTATGTGTACATGGTTTGTTTTTACATTTGCTCATTTTCCTAGTCATTTTTATGACTTTTACTTTTATCTTAAAGGTGGGCTCTTTTCTCAGGATAGAAAAAGGACTCTTTCAACCTTCTTTTTTTTTTTCTTGCTGCTGCCTTTAAATCCATTTCTGGGTTTCTGCACATTTTAGCTCTTCCAAGATGGTATGATGACCTGTGACCTGGGAGCTCTGGAAACCTCCTCTTAGTGTTGATTTAATCACCTTTTTGGACAGTTTTTGCCTTTCAGACTTCAGAGCATTGTGAGCTACCCTGTACTGAGGCTCAAGGTCTAATCCCAAGCTTGGGTAGAGGCTTAGGGCATTACTCTGGGCTTGATGAGGCCAGCTGTATGGAGGACTGCCTTGCCTTTTGACTTGTAGCCTGGTCTAGAGCTTGAGTAAGAGCACCAGGTCTAGTTCTGGGTTTACCCAGACCAGGAATACTGTGTAAACTGCCCTATTCTTGGATTTAGGATCTTACTGCATGCTTGAGTGAGGGCTCTGAATCTCCCTTTGTACTCACAACCCACTAGACATCTTGCCAACTACCTAGTGGTAGGACTTGGGCATCAGTTTTTGTTTGGGTAGGACTCACAGGCTTCTTATGGGCCTCCATCAGTCAGGCACACTCCAGACAGCCTTGTCCCATGACTTGGACCCTCATTATAGCTAGGGTTGGGGCTTGGAACTTTAACTGGTGTTTGTTAGGGTTGCACTGCTGTTAATTTAGGTAGAGTCTCAGAGTCTTGATGTTGGTCTGGGCCCAGGTTCAGAACATGGAACAGTAGATAGGGGTGTGTGTGGGGGAGGGTGGTGCTGGGGGGTTGCTGTTGGCTTATGCCAGGACTCATTGGTGGGCCTTTCTGCTAAGCTGTGCTCTCTTCTCAACCCAGTGAACCAGAACTTCTCTGCTTACCTTTCAAGTTGTTTTCTGCAAGAAAGTTGCTTCACTCCATTCCCTTGTTGGTTCTGTCAATCCAGTATTTGTTTTGAAGAGTTATTCTAAGGTTAGGTCAATGGGATTTGAATGATTCAAGCTTTCCTGCTTCTACTCTGCCATCTTCTGTGACATAGTCTTGAAAAAGTTATGATGACTCTTTGTAATCATTATTTCTCTCTCCATATGTTCATCAACCATCTGTTTAGTAATTTTTTCTAGAACGTCCCCAGGGGTTGAATCTAAACTTATTGGACTGAATATTTTCAGACTATGTTCTCTTCTTTTCATTTTCAAATTTTTAATATTTATTCTTTAAATAATTTTATATAGCTTAGCACAATCCCTGGTACTTAATAGATATTTAATATGTGTTTGTTTCCTTCTTCTTCATTTTGTGGTGGTACCCACTTAGTTTCTAGTTCAGGATTAATATAAAAGGAGCTTCTGTAATTAGTGATACTTTCTCTTCTTTAATATGTTTGAGGAGATAATTAGATATAGTGGAATCATGATATATATGCACAATTTAGTAATTTTCAGAGTATACTTCTAAATTATTTTATGCAATATTAGACCAATGTGCATCTACACCAATGGTGGTGCATTAATGAGCCTTTTTATTCCAGTCTCTGTCATTTTCCCCCTTTCATAATAAATGTAAAACTTGTTAGTAAAAGGCAAAATCTCATCATTTCAATTTTCTAAATTTTAGTGTTATGGAGTATTTTTCACACAGTTATTCAGAGTATAGGTTTTTTCAATTGAATATTACTTATACATATATTTCAGTAGCTTATATCTTAAATATGAAATTTTTATCAGAGAGACTTTAAAATTTTCCAAGTTGTCCATTTATCCTATAAGTTTTTTCTCATATATTATCATTTCTTTTTGTTTTTTTAACTAATAATTTTCAAATCTTTATTTTTACATAGCTTTATAAACCTAAAATATATTGAAGTAAATATTACTTTTATAAATGAAGAATCATTAATAAATTAGTAAAATAAAAATTGAATTGGTAAGTGTAAACATTTTTAAGAAATTGTCCATCTTGTGTTATAATCAGTAATGTAAACAGAAAGCATCAGAGAACCTGCACTGATCCTATCCCTCTAAATAAGCTTTTTAAGGGCAATAGAATAATGTTTTGACTCCAAGTGACATTTCCCAGACTTTTTCTTCAGTCCTAAAGTAATGCTGCCAGTACCAATCCCACTTTCTTCTTAATATTGTTTCCACATCACCTTCTTTCTGTGTATCACAAGAGATTCTATAGGAGATAAAGGGATGGAAGCAATTAGCCTACTAGAAGATTCTCTTCCCCTCCTGTCACTCCTGCTTTAGAATGTACAACTGAAAACCAAGAGGAAGACCCTTTCCAGTGGTTATCAGTTTAGAAAGCCATTGCAGATTCCTTTCTTTTTACCCTAGACATTTTGGGGAACGAATTATTGGGAGGAAAGCAGGAACTTGATGAGAAAAGTCGGCCTTTCTGTTCTCAGGTCTTCCTACATTTCCATCTCAAAAACCAAGTTTTAGAGAGGAAGGATGAGAGTAAATGGTGAAAAGAAAGCATTTCTGTTACACCTACACACACACATTCACATTCTGAATTGCAATTAATAACACACAAACCCTACTTATACATACTACCCATTCTCCCACTTATAAAAACAAACTTCTTATCTATCTATCTATCTATCTATCTATCTATCTATCTATCTATCTATCTATCTATACACAACAATACCTACCTATACAATATATATATATATAAACAATATACATAGTCATACACACATATGTATATTTATATGTAAAATTAAAAAATTTCCATTTTATCTTCTATGGATCTCTCTCACTTATTTTCATGAACTTTTCCTCTATCTATAAATATAAAAAGCAATTTTTCTTTGTTCTTCTAATTTATTTGGGATGTCAACTTTTATGTTTTCATAATGCCACCATATGAAGGTAATGTTGGTAATTCAGTCTCACATTTTTGAGTTGACAAAACTGAGACTCAGAGTTACGTCTTTTCCAACTTCATATTTGAAAAAAGCAACAAAGGAAGGATTCAAACCATGATTTCCATATTCCAATTCCATCAATCTTTTCACTGAGTTTCTCTTCCTTGGTTATGTTAGTAATAATTTGTGACATAAAATGACTTAACTCCTCTATCATTATTTAATCTAGAAAATGAGTTTTACTTTGTTTTGTTTTTAATGGATGATATGTAAGGTTCCTTCCAGCTCTAGGTCATGCTACTAACAATCAATACTATTTTTCTTTTTTTACATCACCTTTTATTTCTTTGCTTTACAAATATAAATCGAACAGCTCCTTGGGTTGGATCACCATACATCTGAAACATTCTTTTGTCAGTCAAAAATGAATAAACAACCATATAGTAAGTGATCTCTATATATTTGGTGCTATGCTAGGAAGTGGGGACAAAAAGAGGAAAAAAATCAATCCATTGTATCCCATGCACGTCTCTACTTGAATAAAGGTTGTCGTCTAAGAATCGTGGAAAACAGAAAGATTTTCATAGTTCATTTTAACCATTTCTTTATTTAAAATAGCTTCTCACAAGTTTACAGTATTAAGAGTCAAAGGGGACCTTATAAATTAGTTAGTTCAACCTGCTCATGTGTGTAGATAAGATACATATGAAAAAAGTAGAAGAGTTACCATATGATAGACCCTTGGGCTCTTTAACCATTGTCTTTTCCATTACTCCTGATGCTTTTCTAAGGTATTATCCCCAGAATTTCCTTATGGCATTTTTCACCTCTGAGTTTCTCAAGGTATAGATCAAGGGGTTTAGCATAGGAGTGAGAATGCCATAGAATATGGCAACAGTTTTATCAATAGGCAGAGTACACAAGGGCCGCACATATGTGAATATACAGGGAACAAAGAATAAGACAACTACAATGAAATGAGAACTGCAGGTAGAGAGGGCTCTACTTCTCCCTGCCACACTGTGGAATCTCAAGGAATACAAGATGATGACATAGGAGGCTGCTAGCATGATGAAGTTTAACAGGCAGATTACTCCACTGTTGGCCATCACCAAGATGCCAATAGCATAAGTGTCAGTACAAGCAAGTTCCAAAAGTGGGTAAAAATCACAAACAAAGTGATCCATCAGATTGGGACCACAGAAGGGTAACTGGAAGACAAGAAGAATCTGAATTGTGGAATGTAGAAAGCCACCTACCCATGCCACTAACACTAGAAGACCACAAAGACGCTGGTTCATGATAGTCACATAGTGCAAGGGCTTACAGATGGCCACATAGCGGTCATAGGCCATAACTGTGAGCAGAATAATCTCTGTTCCACCAAAGAAATGTTCTGCAAAGAGCTGGGTCATGCACCCATTGAATGAAATGGTTTTCTTCTCATATAGGCAATCTGCAATGAGTTTTGGGGCCACTGAGGAGGAATAGCAGGTGTCAACAAAAGATAAATAGGCCAGGAAAAAATACATGGGTGAGGTTAGTGCTTGGCTACTAACAATGGTGAAAACAATGAGGAGATTGCCCACTATGGTGATGACATATATAATAATGAACATAAGGAACAATGCTTTTTGTACCTCTGGTATTTGTGAGAGTCCCAGAAGAATGAATTCTGTAACATTCCTTTGATGTTCCATGAGTACAAAGTTACCTGTAGTACAAATAAAGAGGTATTAACATCTTGAAGACCAGGAAAAGGTGAAATTTCAACATAAACCAAATTATTTGGGGTTCCATTCCCCCTATCTTTAAAGGATCCCACAAATCCAGTAGCTTCCCATTACATTAAGGATCAAATATGAAATCGCTTGTTTGGCTTTGAAAGATCTTCATAACCCTATCTTTTCCTAATTTTACAATCTCCTTCAAACTTATATCCCAATATGTACTTTGTAATCCAGTCACTCTTTGCTATTTCTCACATTAGACACTTGCAGGAAGCCATTAAAGTTCATGATGTTCACGCAGCCTGCATGAGCTCTGACAAACAAGCAAAGCAGGTTGTCAGGAGGATGAAAATTCTTACTTGATTTCCTCTATGTGACTCTTTTCACACTAGCATTCCCTTTTACTGAAACTATTATAATCAGTATCCTTATTCAGCCCCAGGGAGACACAGAAAAACAATACAGGTTCATGGCAAGAACAACCACAGTCACAGACCACTCAATATCCCAAAATAAAACCCTAAATAAACTCCCATAATACAGAAACTTCCCCTAGAAGTCACTTCACAACAAACCAGCATATAATGAGTTAATAGCTCAGATTCCCATACACAGGTCAGATTCCCATACACAGGTGCCTGCAAAAACAGATCAGAACAGTCTTCAAGTTTTCCCCCTCCCTGATTTGATAGTTAACAATGGATGACTGGGCTGCTTTCTCCACCCCATAGCCAAAGAGACAAGTAAACACACCTTGAAAAGTTGTTAGTAACAAAATTGTTAGTAACAAGGTCATTGGTAATAAGGTTGGCATATGACTTGTTCACTATCTCCAAGAAATGACATATGTTGATTATGGATAATCAATACCAACCCTGTATATAACCATAAGAAAAGAAAAGTTATAAATAAAGAAATAAGCATATGGCAAGAAAGAGAATAGCCTCTGCAATTTCACTTGCACTTTGGCTTGATTCATTTCATTTCACCACACCATCCTACCTCTAGAGACCCCCAAAATGAAGAGCAGGCTCTTCGCAGACACTTCTTCTCCCTATTCTAAGCCCTTTCACTAGTTTTGTTTTGTTTTCTCAAATACTTATAAATCTCTTCCTTCTAATCTCCTCTAGCTTCTTTGGGTTCTTTATAGTATCAACTAAAGTCCCACTTTCTACAAGAAGCCTTTTCCAGTCCTCTTTCATTTTAATGTTTTCCCCTCTAAGAGTAACTACATTTTATCCAGTGTATATCTTATTATACAAAGTTATGGCCCCAATCAGACTGTGTATTCCTTGTGATCAGGAACTGGATTTCACCTTTCTTTGTATCTTTAGAACTTAGCACTGTATGTGGCCTAGAGTAGGTATTTAATAAATACTAGGTGTTGTCTAACTGATCTCATGATCTTCTGTGGAAGACTATACTTTCCATAAGTCTGGGTTCCTATGACACCATATCTGCTGTTCTCCAAAGTCCCAGGCTCAAAAATAATCTGCCTTTTTTTAAAACCCTTACCTAAGTACTGATGCTAAGACAGAAGAGTGCTAAGGGTTAGGCAATGGGGGTTAAGTGACTTTCCCAGGGTCACACAGATAGGAAGTGTCTGAGGTGAGATTTAAACTCAGGACCTCCCGTCTTTGGGTCTTACTCTTAATCCACTGAACCACCCAGCCTCTGAAAAATAACCTATCTTCCTTGCCCAACTATCAAAATCCTTATTTCCTCATCACTATAGGTATCAAAGGAAATAACTATGGGATCATTGACCAAAATGTGAAAAAGACTGCAGAGCTCATCTAGCCTAATCCTTTCATTTTCAATTGGAGGACTGAAATCCACTGAGTTAAAGTGATTTCCCAAGCCATAGCTATCAGAAATGCTAAAACTAAATATCAGAGCTCATACCATTTCTGCTCATCCCTACACTGTCCATTATTTTTAGATATGGATTAAATAAATGTTTGTTAAAGGAACGTAAAAAAAAAACAAAACATTTTTTTTTTAATTTTTAACAACTCATTTGTCTTGGTCTTACCAAAATACCTTTATCTTAAAGATGACATTTCTTAAAGCACATGTGTTTAATGTTCGGATAACAAGTAAAGTAAGAGGGAACAATTTCAACTACTCTATGAAGATTAAAAACTTTCTAAAGGCCAGAATCTCTTTAATAAGAAATTGTGTAAAAATGACAAGTATTTTGATCATTCAATTCAAGAATGATTTATAAAGTGCCTACTGAGAACAAGTAATATCAATGTATATTATTACTAATAATAATATAGATAACATAAATATGTGAAGTATAAATATGAAAGAACAAAGATGAAAAATGTCTTATTCTTGTATTCATTTGTTATGAGTAAAAAATAGCCTATTAAGTACCTCTCAGACAGGTAGGAACAAATTCAAGAATAAAAAAGTTGTCTCAAAAGTTTGACGGTAGTTTTGCCTTCAGTTGGTTAAAATTCCACTAAGAATTTTGAAACACCCAAAATATGATTTGTCATACTTTTAAAAGTTACATTTGGGGGCAGCTAGGTAGCTCAGTGGATTGAGAGTCAGGCCTAGAGACAGGAGGTCCTAGGTTCAAATCCGGCCTTAGACACTTCCCAGCTGTGTGACCCTGGGCAAGTCACTTGACCCCTATTGCCCACCCTTACCACTCTTCCACCTAGGAGCCAATACACAGAAGTTAAGGGTTTAAAAAAATACATTTGATGTTTCATATGATATCTATCTAACATTTATCTTCTAACTATCCAGTTATCATTTACCCATTAACTCTTTCATTTACCTAATTATTAAGTTTTCTATCCATCTATTATTTTTATCTACCTTACCATTGCTTACATCTGTTCACCTGTCTATCCATGTATTATATTCATCTGTAAATCTATCTTATTTTCTCTCTTTCTATCCATCTACCATTCATTTCCCTCTATATCTCTCAATTTCTATCTATACATATCCTCTATTTACTTATTAAAGAGCTACTACTATTTTTCATCTATTACCTGTCTATCTATCTATCATTTCTCACTGACTTAAATAATTTCTTTTTTTTTTTTAAACCCTTACCTTCTGTCTTGGATCCAATACTGTTTATTGGTTCCAAGGCAGAATAGTGGTAAGGGTTAGACAATGGGGGTCAAGTGACTTACCCAGGATCACATAGCTGGGAAGTGTCTGAGGCTAGATTTGAACTTAGGACCTCCCGTCTCTAGGCCTGGCTCTCAATCCACTGAGCTACCCAGCTGCTTAAATAATTTCTAATGAGGAATTGTCTTCTAGAAAAAGACCTCTTTTTTGAGGAAATTTCTTGGAAGAACTGGGAGATTAAGTGATTCAGCTGAAATCAACTGAGTAGTGTATATTGGAAGTCAGACAAGTTCAAAACCTTATGTTCTTTACTGAGACTGGCTTTCTTCTCTACAATGTAACATTATCTCTCTCTTTAAAAAAAGTTTAAAATAATAACATCTGAATAATAACATTTGGCATCATCTAAAGTATCCCTAAGTTCTTAGTGGAATTTCAAGCTATGGTATTAGAAGTGAAAAAATAATTTTGGAACAACCTATATATTTCTTTATGGTTTTCAAAGCACTTTACCTGTTTTGTCTCATTAGATCCTCAAAACAAAGCTGGGAATTGGGTGCCAGATTCATTACTAGTCCCATTTCACAGTTGATGAAGCACAGATATCTTTCACAGATACGAGATATAGAAATTAAAGCATTTTTTTCTTGGCCACACAAATGTAAAGTGCAAATAACACAAGGTCTCTGTCCTTCTGGAGCTCACAAGATTGTTGAGAGAAAACACAGACAAAGAAATTAATATAAACTAAAAAAATGAGAAGTTAATTAGATAGGTATATACAGAATGTGGTACCAGGGGAAGTAACAAAACAGATGGATTTATACACTGCATCAAAGTTTTCAAAGTATTTTACAAATGTTAACTCACTTCCTCCTCATGAAAACTGGTCAGGGAGGTGGTATTTTAACCTCCTTTTTGATGTCGGTAAATTGGAGCTGAAAATGTGACTTCTTAGACAACCAATTTAATTTAAATTCAAGACTTCTTGATTTCATACCTTCACCTAAAGCAAATGTATGTGTTGTGAAAGGCATATTTAGCTTTAACACTGTCAGTCACACCATTTAATTCCCTTTACTTAAGATTTTAAACTGTTTTAAAAATAGATTTAAGCTATTTTTAAACAGTTGAATCCTCTTGTTGGCTGAGGATGTAGTCAATTTGTTAATAGTATAAGGAATAAGTACATATCACACAAAAATAAAACACATGGAGTTAGCTGCTTCTTTCACCTCTCTCTTTTAAAGGTGAGAGGGTCAAGCAGGAAAATAGAAATATTTGTAAGCTATCGTAAATAACTATTTTTCTATTCCTGTTCCTGAGAGGTAAGCAAAATGTCTATATTTGTGAAATAAGTTTAAACTTATATTAGATATAACAAACCTTATTCTTTACAAAAAAAAAAAAATAATGCCTGAGCTTATGATTCACAGACTTGGTTTAAAAAAAAAGAAAATAATTTTTAAATTCAAAATGAAGGAAGCCCTTTTAGTTTCACCAATAAATATCAGCTACAATTAATTTTAAACTTAATATAATAATATTTTATGACATTTTATCTTTTCCCACAAATTCACAATAATTCTGAGCAACTATTAAAAAAATAAAAAGAAAAAATACTTACCTCAACTATCCCTTTAGTTGTTAGTAACTTTTACATATGCTAGACTTTCATGGAAACATCAAAGTACTATGATAAGTTTCTAACTGTTCTAATTAAATTTATATCATGTCAGTTGAATAAAGAAAAACATTTATGTAGCTCCTTAAACCATCAGCAAAATTTTTCTGCTAAACTTTTTAATGCTATGAAAGCGACTTATTTCAGAAAGAAAACTTGAATGAGCCTGGCTAGATGGTTGTTCTCCATATGTAAGAGTTTCTCTGAGTTACAATTCTCTTGGTGGCAGCATAAATCCTGCTTTCAGAAATCCAATACTAACAAACTTACTTATGATTCCATCAGTGTTCACATGCATCTGCTTTCAATTCCTTGATGTATAAACTACAGAGTTTAAAGATGGGCAGGGCAGAGAAATAATCCAGTCCAACTTTCTCATTTGAAGATACTAAAAATGAAACCCAGAGAGATAAAGTAATTTCCCCAATGACAAATAGCCAATTATTGACAAAATATAGTCTCCTGACTCATAAACCAATGAAGTTCCCAATATATCACATTGTATCCCATTTGCTCATCATCACTGAATGCATAGATTTTATTAAAAATATGGGGTGCATTATCAATTACACTGTTTCTCTAGGGAAGTTTCATTGACAATCAAATCAGGACATCTTTAAAATCTGTTAATCAGGAGAATCTAAAAGGAAATTATCACTCCGTGACACTGCAAAATCATATTAGAATTCATAGATCAATTCAGGGAATTATACTAATATTAAATATCCTTTCCCTGCCAAAAGGATTTCAAATTTCTCTTATAAAACAGCTATTAAGGTTGCCAACATTTGAATGTTAGAGATACATTCTACTCTGATTCTAATTAATCCCTTTGCATGTACCTTTGGCTCAAATTGAAACAATTTTCATGTCTGCCTCTGAGATGTTGCTCTCCTTTGTATCATGTGTTACCACGGTACATATTGGGTGGGTAATCTCCCAAAATAGCCACAGAGCAAAATAAGTTGGTATATTTGAAAAGTCACTGAATGTTCTGTGTTGCCCTAGGGATGTCACTGGTTATCCAAAGGGGACCAGATAAGAAAGTTCTTTGCATAACAGTAACATTTCATAAATTTCTATGGCTTCCACCACGCCTCAGCTAATTCCATTTTTCTTCACAGAATCACTGCAGTAGGAAAAAAAAAAATAACACCATCTACTAACTTCTCATGTATTCCCCAAGAATTGTAACAGAGTTATTGAACTGTTTGGTTATCCTTCTTGCTGCTAAGTTCCATGTTACTAGACAGAATCATGAAAAATTTTAAGGTCATCTTAGGAAAGCCACCTTCCTAAAGTATAACAATGTATATTCCCACTCAGCAATCAATATAAATCTATAATCAGCCTTTTCCAATGGTTTCCTATTGTCCTTAAGATTAAAAGCAAAACAAAACAAAACTCTTGTCTTTTTTGTAAGTTCTTATTAAATTAGACTGTTCCTAATTCTTCTGATAGTCCCATATATTTACTGTCTTTTATGTTTTAGGCAATCCAGTGACCTTGACCTCCTTCTGTAATGCAGGGTTGTAGCAAAAGCTTTTGCTTTTGCAAACCAACTGTAGCAGCCCTGACAGTTGGAAAACGTTTAGAATGTTGAACCAGCCAGAGGGCTGGGCTTACAGAAAACCATTAGAGCTGGTCTATAAATATCCCTGGAGCACTGACTGAAGGACCTTTTGCCTTTGGGGCATTTTGGACCTTGCCTGATTTCTCTGGACCTCTCCCTGATCTCTCCATTTACATCCTGATATTTCCCTGGATTTCCCCATTGAGCCCTGGGAGGAGTTCATGGGATTTAGCTTCTGTAGGCAGGAAGGACAATCTAAATCAAGACACCCCCTTATCTAGTGATCTGAAAATCCTTACTACCTCAGGGCAGTGAAACTATCCCTGACTGAGGGAACTGGCCTCTCTCAGTCTGACTCCCTTTTCTGTGACCCTTCCCCCTATACCAGCTTTCTCCCTAGCAGCAGTTACAAACCCTCAAAACCTTTTCCCTCAGCTTACTCCTGGAATCAATAAATCCCCTTTGATATGTACACAAAGAGCCTCTGGTGAATCATTGTACTGAATACTAGGGCAAAGGCTAAAGAAGAAAGGAATAACTTTACTTTTATTTTTTGAGGGCAAATGTAGGGATCCATCTTGTCCAGGAAGTAGCCAACTGAGACTTCCTGTAAATTTCAGTTGCACTGGCAGGGAGGAGCCTCTTGACTCCTTCCTCAAGAGACCTTAGAATATAACAACAGAAACCCTTCAGCCAGACCCAGGTTTTTTAAAACCCTTAACTTCTGGCTGACCCAATTCTTCTTGTATCATAGAGATAGCCTCCCTGCCTGAAGGACCCAGCCAATTTCCTCCCATTACCCTCAAGTACCTTAACCTCAGTGATTAGCCTGTTTGAGCAGCCCTTCATATATTCCCCATTCATCTGTTACCTTCCTATATTTCCCCATTTATTCCAACATCATCATCATCCCCTACTACTTTTCCATAACACTTCCTATTCTCTACATAGAGCATTCTATCTCCCAGATCTTTTCATTGACTTTCCATCATGGGCAATATGATCTCCCCCTTTTTCCTCTCTTCTTATATTTCCTGGGTGCCTACATCTGAAATTACCCACAATTTAACTGGTATATATTTTCTTTTCTGAATAGTTGCTTGCATGCCTTCTTAGAATACAAATTCTTTCTCTATAGGAATTTTAAAAATACGTCTCCAGGGATTAACATAGCACCTAGCATATATGTTCTTAATGACTATTTTTTTTTTTTGAATCATTGGCTGGTATCTTTAACAATGGAATTGGTGTAAGTGTGATATTGGAAATTTGGGAACCCTGGAACTGATTTTGAGGTTTCTGGTCTAAACTTCCTGTGGACATTTGGATCTCATTTCAAACTACATTTCTCATGATTCAACATGGTGACATGAGCCAATGTAAAGTGAAGCTTATATGAGGAAAACTTGATTGGTATTCTCTCTTTCCTGAGGAACAAGCCAGGTGGGCAGAGGTAATGGTGGGGCATTTGAATTAGATCTTAGCACTCATATGGCCTTCTTAATTACCAATATGGCTTTAAATAAAAACTATTAAATACTTTGAATATATCCATCTATATCAATATTATTCATAACAATAACTATTTTTTTGACTCATTGACATATCTTTAACAATGGAACTGGTGTAAGGAATACTTTGTGTCTTTTAAATACATTTCCTTTTTTAAAACTTTTGGCTTTGGGAAGTTTGTATTTCTTTTTTTTTTTTTATTTAGATTTTCCAACTTTTGTTTTTTACTAGTTATCCATTAGGGAATCATTTTTCTTGATGTTTTAAATATATTTCATAACAATCCTGGATATTAGACCTTTGGAAAAGAAATTTGCAGAGAAAAAGTTTTATCTTACTAAATATTTCCCATCAAATTTTAATTTCATTTACTTGATTGTGCAAAATCTCTAAAGTGTTATGTAAATAAAAGTGCCCTATAGAGATCCTTCTCTATATACCAGGGATTTTTTGAGTGGCCTAGGGCGGTCATCAGATGTAAAGAATGAAACAGATTGGAAGCAAGGCTTATTAGCTCAAAGTGCTCTGAGGTACAATGGTGTCACAGGTTTATTATATATGAAGTAAAAGATCCCTTTCACCCAAAAGCACAGGGGAAGTTTTCACAGTTGCACAGAGCTGCATTTTTAGTGTAGACAATACAAAAGGCTTTAGAAGCTTCAATATGCAGATAAGAACCTATGCTAAACTTTCAGCTACTTTGTCATCAGCAAGCTAAATCTGGGAATATTTTGGTAGGTATGGAAGCCCCTGAATTTTTTGCCCTTGATTACTTTTGAGACCAAGCAGTTTATTCTAAGTCTGGGAATACTTCTCCTAGGGGCAAAATGCCCCTGCTAAACTGAAGTTTTGACCTTGGCTTACCAAGCAACTACATTCCTGACCAAAGGGGAAGAATGTTAACCTTCTGCCTGTTGTTTTGCTAAGAGCTTAAAGCTTTCAAGTAAGACTATGTTGCTTTCTAAAAGGAAAAGATGTGGATCATAAAAAGGAATCAAAGAGGAATCTCAGATTTTTATCTTAGATAGCCCAATCTAGTCTTACTCTTATTGGAGTAGAAGGATAAACACAAAGCTCTGCCAGGCTGTGTTAACCTTTTGATGGGATCCAGATAAAACTATCTATTCGAGATTCTGTTTCTCTTAATGCCTTCCCACATATTCACCCTTTTCTGTTAAATTGAAGTGATTTATTACACAGCAAAACTTTTAATAATGAGAGGAATCATAAAGTAGTTATAACCATCATAACAATCCTGGATATTAGACCTTTGGAAAAGAAATTTGCAGAGAAAAAGTTTTTCCTTACTAATTGTACATGGATCTGATGGGATTTATAGATTGTAGTGTTTCTTTACAGCTCCCCACAGAGTCCACTTTATCCCTGAGTATTTAATATATGCCTTGTTTTGCCAGGTCGCCTTTGTGCCAGACAAAGGAGCAAAAGGTATCTCTTATCTCAATTCTCTAGTTTATGAAATCATTAATATTATAAATGTTTATATCTTGCCTTTTTTGTACATTACTCCTTTTGATATACTTTATGGTCCATCTAAACTGACTTATTCACTTTTTTTTATTGGCAGGATAAATAACACTCCATTATCCTCATCTGTGTCCTTTGCAAAGATTATATAATTCATGAAGCAATGTTACCCACTCAGGTTCACCTTATAATACCTTATTTTGTCCAAACTGTTTTTGGAGTATCACATTAAGGGTTTCTGAATCTCACTGTCTGCTTCTTCCCCAACTTAATTTTAATTAATTTAATATATATGGGTTTTTGGCAGTATATACTTTAATTAATAGGTTTTGACTGTTACTTGAAGGCAAGGACTCCATGATTTTTTTCTCTATATTCCCAATGTCTAGGATCATTACCAGTAGAAATCTGACACATAAAACTTAAAAGTAGTTAATTTTTCTGAGTACATTTCAAATTTGTGAAGACTGAAATCATATATCCAGCACAAGAGAAAAGACATGCTTATTTTAGGCTTTTAAATTTTTTAAAGAATTCATCAGATTTCATTGTTTTAAATCTCATCACCACCTTGATCCAACGTCACTATCTTCCTCCTAGTCTAATGTGTTTTGTACATGACATTTTTCATCTTAAAACATAAAAATGAATCAAATTTTATCTTTTTATGCATACAATAAATGAGAAATTTTCTTCTCAATTATTTATTTTACAGTAGAAATTACTGGTCTTCTCCACAATTTCCTCATTGCATTTTTTACTTCTTTATTTCTAAAAGTATAGATAAAGGGATTTAACATAGGAATTAGAATAGTGTAAAATATTTCCACTGTCTTATCAAAAGAGAAAGTAGATGGAGGACGTGCATATTCAAAGATGCATGGAACAAAAAACAGTACAACAACTGTGATGTGGGAACCACAGGTGGACAGAGCTTTGTGACGAGCCTGGGCATTGTATTTTTTCAAGGAGTGTAGGATGACCCCATAAGATACAAGTAAAAGAAAAAAACTAATTGTACAGATAAGCCCACTGTTTGTAATAACCATAAGACCCAGGTTATGGGTGTCAGTGCAGGCCAGTTTCAACAAAGGGTACAAATCACAAATAAAGTGATCGATCACATTGGGCCCACAGAAAGGCAATTGGACTATGAATAGGACCTGGATCAAAGAATGAAAGAAGCCCCCTACCCAGGCCACACCAACCAGTATGGTACACAGGTTCTTGTTCATAATACTTACATAATGCAATGGCTTGCAAATAGCGATATATCGATCAAAGGCCATGAATGTGAGGACAATCATTTCAGAACCACCAAAGAAATGTGCTGCAAAGAGCTGAGTCATGCAGCCTTCAAAGGAAATGGTGTTTTTTAGAGAGAGTGAGCCCACAATTACCTTGGGAGTAACAACAGAGGAGAAGCATGCATCAAAGAAGGACAGAAAGGATAGGAAGAAATACATGGGAGAGCTGAGGAGAGAGGGAGTATTGGTGATTGTCAAAATAATAATGAAGTTTCCCATAAGAGTTGCAAGGTACAAAAGTAGAAAGAGAACAAACACTATTTTCTCAACAGCTGGAGTCTGTGAAAGTCCCAGGAGGATGAACTCAGTAACATAACTTTGATTTTCCATGATTTTAAGGTTATAGGATATTGATTTCTTGATCACAGGCACCTGAGAAAGTAATAAAGAAGTGCTTTTAATGTGGATTATTTGATCTTTGTGATTAAAGTTTCATATTATACAATGTTTCCCCATTTTTAAGTGACACATGTAAAAATAACCCTGGGGTAAAGATGTGTTTGGGTATGCCAGCTATAGTGAGGATATGAATAAAGTTTCATACAACACACATACAGACATATACTTCAAATAGTTTTCCATTTATGTTGGGTCCCAAGATCTACTTTAACTACTAGTAGAGAAATATTTTATTTGTGAATGATATTGAAATTCTAAGAAGCAAAAGACAAATATTCCCTTACCAACCCACTTCACCAAATTGCCAGAAGTTTTATCATACATTACTATGGTTCAACAAGCATACAGTTTTAAAGTATAAACATACACCCATGTCTATGCATGCATGTGTGTATTTATATACATGCACATATAAATATATTCACATATCAAATTAAAGCAAATCAGGTCATGAGACCAGAATGAGTCACCTCATCCCAAGGACTATTAAGATGAACATTGTAGGATAACTACTAATAGAAAATTTAATATATCTTCCAAATGTGTCTTCTTAAAATAATGACTGATTTATATCTTCAGTAAACAAAATGGCACATATGTTTGCTTTAATCACATGTGTGGGATAGAATTTGAAAGATCCTTTATGAAAATGATGATAAGAAAAGTAGACGGACCAGGCCAAGAATTCACTGAGGAACTTCATGTTGAATGTGACACTATCCTGAAATATTATGGAACTTACTTTGAAAGCTATCTTGGAAAAGGAAAGAAAACAAAGAAATGGGGGTAAAACAGACACCATTGTCACCTTCCTGACCCGCCAAATAAAAAGGCAATATATTGATGTTCTACATCTACATAGATATCTAGAGATATATAGATACATATATCCATGTCTATCTGTCTGTCTATCTATCTATCTGTCTGTCTGTCCATCCATCTATCTATCTATCCATCTTTTTTTCTGTCTTTGAAGAACTTTCAGTTAAGGTCTTTGGAGTACAACTTTCTGTATACAGTCTTTAAGATCATGTGTATTAAAGAAGATAACACAATACAAAAGCTTATTACACAGAAGAAATATTTCAGTGATTGAAGAACATGTCAGAAGGCTACTTCCATGAATTCTTTTAGAAGGTTATTATCACCATTTTCCTACAACTACAATAACATTCTAATTTTTCTCCCTCAGTTTTCTCAGCAATATAGTCCATTATCATCAACACACACACGCACACACACACACACACACACACACAGAGAGAAACTAATGTATACAGAAATTCACATACATACACCTGTGTGTGACAGAAAAAAGGCATTGCTGAATCATTTTCAGCTATAATACCTCCAGCTAATTAAAAATATGGAAAATGAAAGAAGTATTGATGCATTTTTAGATACAAAAAAGGGTTGACAATAAAATAAAATTAAATATTAATATATTTGGATTATCTAGCTTCTTTGATCAGTTCAACTACAGTTATAACTCTTGAACTTATGGATTTCTAACATCTAAACTGGAACACTTGTTATTGTCATGGGAATGTCCTCTGTAGGGCATACCACAGAGAAAAGAGGACTCCTTAGGTATAGTCAGGTTGTTCAGATGTTGTTGGTTGGGATAATGTAACACTTTTCAGTAGCATAACAGTAGAGGGTCCCTTTAAAAAGATACATAATGATTCAAGAGATCAATCTAAGAATTCATTTGGGATATATACTATGCATACATGTAACTTTATGTGTGTCATATGCACACCAATATCAATCTGAAGAGATATATCGAACTTTAACTATCTACCTATCAATTTTTTCACACCTATCTATCTATCTAGTTGGGTGACTAGATGGGGCAGGGAACAGAGCATTGACTTTGGAATCAAAAAATTATAAACTCAAATCTAGCCTTAGACATTCACCAAGTTTCTCACCATGGACAAGTCACTTAATCACTATCCCTGATATCAGAATTTTTTTTCATTTATTTCCCCAACAATCTGTTTATAGAATTTCTGGAATATAGGAATTATTTAATAAATGCATGTTTATTGGCTGATGGACCATAGAAAGAGGTATTTTCTTTCTTTGTATCCCCAGTGGTTATTGATATGCTGGTGCACAGTAAATATTTAATACATGTGTATGAAGTGATTAATTGACTAAGCAATCACATAGTCCAATACATACTTGAGGTAGAATATCACTACAAAATATATTTGATCTGATCATTCAACTTTTGATGAACATTCTTCAAGGATGAAGAAGCTAATATTTTCCATGGCAAGCAGGGTAGAAGTAAATACATTAGGAAAATACTGATTAAGTTAATACAAAGCTAGATATACTGAATAACTGCAAATACCAATATTGAAACTCTGTTAGCAATGAGGACATGGGGGCAGCTGGGTAGCTCAGTGAATTGAGAATCAGGCCTAGAGATGGGAGGTCCTAGTTTCAAATCCGGGCTCAGATACTTCCCAGCTGTGTGAACCTGGGCAAAGTCACTTGACCCCCATTGCCCACCTTTATCACTCTTCCACCAAGGAGCCAATACACAGAAGTTAAGGGTTTAAAAAAATTTTTAAAAAAAGAAATGAGGACATGCATTTTCCTTAGATATACAAGGAAAAAATATTTGTTAAACAATGTATATATAATAAAAATAGTTAATCAGTAAACTGGTTTTAATTAAACATTTCTATTGTTGTAAAAAGGAATTTCATGGTAGAGTAAGTGTAGCATGTAATATATGTAAGGAAAAGCAAACTAATAGAGACAAGTACATAGACAGAAAAAGACAAAAAGATCAAAAGAAAGGAAAGAGAGCCAGAGGGAAACATACAGACAGACAGACAGACAGACAGACAGACAGACAGACAGACACACACACACACACACACACACACACACACACACTGAGAGAGAGAGAGAGAGAGAGAGAGAGAGAGAGAGAGAGAAAGAGAGAGAGAGAAGGGAGGGTCAAGTTAAATTGAGTCAAGTAACAAGAGAAATATTTTGCCCAAGCCTCCTGATAAATCTACCTAAATGAACACTTCTGCCATAACACTACCCTGATCAAAGAGCATTGTCTTCTAATGAACAAAATCTGAAATTATTTTAAAACTAATGTTGCATTACTACCCTTAACTTCATCATTTCTTAGGCTAGACAGAATAGGAAACTGATAAACTAATCATCTGAAGAGTAATGAGTAATGAGTAGGAGGTATCAATAATAAAGGAACATGGTATAATTTATGAATGATGTGATTAGATATAAAGAAGAAACTGAATTACAATAAGATTGTTAAAACAGCTAACTACAGGAATAAAGAATTAATTGGGCTGTTAAGGAATTATATTTATTTTTTAATTAGTCAGTACTCTTTCTTTAACTTTAGAGAACTTCCACCCATAATATGATATATACATGGAAATAAAATCTGGCAAAGAAAACCTTGTCTTTTTTATGATAAGCTTTATTTTTTTTTCCAGATGACATGTCAACACTATTATTTTCTATCCACTGATAAATCTATTCTCTATTAGTTTCTTTCACTGATGATGTTCATTTTCTGCTGTTTTGCAATCCCAAACCTTAAGTTTTNTATTTTCCATTCAATTTCTGTGACAAACACAATTTGGAAGTGGAAATAAGATATGTTTATCTCAAGTATGTCAGTTTCTTATGCTTTCAAATTCCTACTCTTGTTATCTGCTCTCATATAAGCACTTGACATTATATAACCATGTTTTTTATCTTAATATCTGTTTTTAATTTTCCTCATGCATATTTTATAGGTAAAAGATGGTTATTTCCATATTAAGAGGATGATCACATTCTGAATAAAATAAACTAATTAATTCATAAGCATTTATTTGACATCTACCATTTCTCAAGCACTGAACTGAGTGTTGAAAGTCCAAGAAAAGTAAAAGTATTTTCTTTTGAAAAGCTTATATTCTATTTGAGGTGACAGTATGTGCCTTTGTATATATTATGTTATATGTATATATTATTTAGATATATTATATGTAAAAATATAAACTATTTCTAAGTTAATGGAGGGGACTGCCATCTGGGTGAAAAGAAAGGAAAACAGAAAAGGTTTTTGAAAACAGAAAATGCTGTGGTATATCAGTCAAAATATACATTATTAAGAACTTGCTACATCCCAGGTTCTCTGGGTACCCAGGCACTAAACACTGACAATACAAACAGAAAATTTAAGAAATAATTATGACTGGAAAAAAATTATCATCTCAGAAAGTTATTGGAATATTGAAAATGAAATTATCAATTGTCAAAAATGGAAGGATCCTCAGAGATTACATAATTCTACTTTGAACTAAGCAGAAATTTCTTTAGTGATATTCTTTTAAAATGGTTGTGTAGTCCCTGCTTGAAGTTACCAGATAGTGGGAAACTCACTAATTGCTGAGATAACCAATTCCACTTTGGGATTACTCTAAATTTGTGAAAGGTTATTTGGTGTTAATTATTATAAATTGGTAAACCCAAATTAATACTTAATTTAATGAATTTACTTGAGAAAACATAAATCTAGAAAAAACCCTTGCTGATACTAAATATTTTGTGATTTCAATACCATCACAAGACTGACAGAGTAACTAGGCATCCCACTGCCAAAGAATTGATAACTTCCTTACTCACATTTTGAAATTTTTACAGTCTAATCCAAGAGAGTTTATAATCTAATGATAGACTGTTCCATTTGGCTCAATAAGAATCAGAGAATAGAAATATTGTGGAATTGATTCATCATTAAAGGTTTCACAGAGAAGGATGAATATAAGATTAGTTTTGGCAGGAAGGTGGCACATTGGGCAAAATAGCTCTTAATAATCACCTTAACTTCCTCTTCATTAGAGATGAGATCATCCTTTTCATCTCTGATATTGTTAATTTGATTTTCTTTTTTTATTAAATTACCCAATACTTTATTTTATTTGTTTTTTTCAAAGTTCCAGCTCCTGGTCTTATTTATTAGATCAATAATTCTTTTAATTACAATTTTATTAATTTCTACCAATTGAGTTTTTATCTGAGGATTTTTAATTTGTTCTTTTTCTAGTGTTTTAAGTTGCATACCAAATTCATTGATCTCCTCTCTATATATTTTGTTGATATAGACACTCAGTGATATACATTGTCCCCTGAGTACTGCTTTGGCTGTATCCCATAAATTGGGATGTGTGGTCTCCTCATTATTATTCTCTTCAATGAAATCAGTAATTGTTTCTATGATTTGTTCTTTGACCCACCAGTTTTGAAGAATTAGATATTAAAGTTTTCAATTAATTAAAAATTTTCCTCTCCATGAACCCTTATTAATTGTGATTTTTGTCACATTACATCTGAAGAAATTGCATTTATTATTTCTGATTTTATATATTTGTTTGTGATGTTTTTATGCCCTAGTATTTAGTGAGTCTTTGTATAAGTATCATATACTGCTGAACAGAAGGTATATTCCTTTTTATCTAATTTTACTCTTTTAACTAATTTTTTGAACATTTCATTCACTTCCCTTAGTTCTTTATTATTTATTTTTTGGCCCAATTTCCCTAGTTCTGATAGAGAAAGATGGAGGTACCCCACTAGTATGGCTTTACTATTGTAGTAGGATATTTTTTAATTAAGAATTAATTAAGAGTTCATTAGGAAATAGAGAAAGTAGCATAAGTTATTGATAATTGCATAAGTTATTTATAAGAAAGTTGTCTTTAACAAATCAGAATAGAATCTCAGATGGAATTATAGGTAACAGAGAATTTTCCCAGAGTGCTTTGAGAGAGAGTTACCCAACTGAGACTGCACTCTGAATAGGAAGAGAGAGAGTAGCCTCAACTCTGTTGGGGAAGAAGGTAATCTGTGAGGATCAGATTTGGTTGGTTGGAATAAGGAATTATACCTTAGGGACTTATAAATCATAAGAATTTATTTCCAATAGTTTCTTTTTGCTATCCCTTTCCTTCGTTTTTTTTATCATAAGAAAAAATATATTTTCATATGACTGGCTGAGCTGGAATTCTTAGGCTGATCTGAGAAGCCATTTTCTCAAATAGTCAGATCCAACAGCCTGTCTACATTGTACATAATTATTGATATTACCATGTTATACAAATAATCAATAAGAGTTAAGAAACCCTTATAATATTATCTATTTCCTTCCTAAGGTCTTTTAGTTTCTCCTTTAAAAATCTGGATGCTATACTATTTGGTGCATATATGTTGAGTATTGATATTTCTTCAGTTTTTATATTGTCTTTTATCAAGATGTAATTATTTATTATATTGTCTTTTATCAAGATGACATTATTTATTGTCTTTTATCAAGATGTAATTACCCTCCTTATCTATTTTAATCAAATCTATTTTTACTTTAACTTCATCTGAGATCATAATCACTACTCCTGCCTTCTTTGTCTCACTTGTAGCCCAATAGATTATGCTCTAGCCTCTTACCTTTACCTTGTATGTGTCCACCTGCCTCAAGTGTGTTTCTTGTAGACAACATATAGTAGGACTCTGGTTTTTAATCCATTCTGATAACCATTTCTGTTTTATGAATGAGTTTATCACATAACATTCACAGTTGTGATTACCATCTGTGTATTCCCCTCCATTTTGCTTTCTCTTTAATCTTTTTTTTTACTTTTTTTTGTTTTTTTTAATTAAACATTTATTAATAATCATTTTAACATGGTTACATGATTCATGCCTCTACTTTCCTCTTCACCCCCCGCACTCCCCCCACCCATGGCCGACACATATTTCCACTGGTTTTGTCATGTGTCCTTGATCAAGACCTATTTCCAAATTGTTGTTGGTTGCATTGGTTTTCTCTTTAATCTTAACTCTTCTCTTTTCCTTCTTACCCTCCCCTCCAGGGTTTCGGTTTTACACAGTTTTCCCTCTTTCCCCTCCCTTATATTACTCCCCTTCCCACCACCTCCCTTCTTATTCCTCTCTTAATATAGGGCCTTTTAAATTCACTCCAACCTCTCCCTCCCTTGTATTGCTTCCTTCCCCACCAGCCTGTTTATAATCTTTCTACTTCTTGATAGTGCACAATACAATTCTCTGTCCCAATGGATCTGACTGTTCTTTCTCTGAGCCAATTACAATGAGCAAAAATTTTGAGTATTACCTATTGTCAAACTCTTCCTCTCTTCCATTTTATTGGTCTTTACCCCCTTCCCTTTGTGAGCTTCTTTATGAAATATATATATTTACCCCATTTTATCTCTTTTCCCATTTCTCTTAGTATTTTCCTCTTTTTTACCCTAGTTTTTAATATTTTTGACATATCATCCTATACAATTTATCACTGTAACCACTAGGTATTCTTTTTCCAAGTACTCCAATAACAAAAACATCCCCAATCATATTCCCATGGAACCATGTGATCAAGGAATTGTTTTTCTTCTGTGTTTCTACTCCCACAGTTCTTTCTCTGGATGTGCCCTGAGGCCAAAATCTCAAGAAGGAGACAAGGCACCAAGATGGACAGTTTTGGTTGTGACTAGGCTGCCCTTTCCATGCTTCTCCTCCAGCTGCCTCTCTACTGTCTGTGGTCAGCACCCTGAGCTTGGCACAGCTGTGCCAGCAAGGTACTCCATGTCATAGCCTAGAGATTCCAGTGACCACCAAAGACTCAGGACAGTAAGTGAGGCAGGGGTCCTGGGACCTTCCTTCTTCCTTTTCCGTAAACCTGAAAATTAAAGCTTTTTTTTTTTACATACCTTTTAAGTTGAATCCAGAAGGAGGGTCCCCCTGCTCTGTGCTGTTGTTAGATTTTTTTTCCTTCCCTGTGAAGCACTCCTTTTTTGATTGGTGTGGAACAGTTTTCAGAGAGGTCTGGACTTTTGTGTAGTCTAAACAGCCCTCTTGACTCCACCTGATCTATAACTGCTTAAGTCACAGTTATTTGTCTTTGAACTTAGTTCAGATTTCAGCTAGCCTATAATGGATTAAGTTTAAAAATCTAGTTATCCTGTTCAGGAATGTAACTGACCTTGGGGAATGTATATGAAAACAAAGGGAGTCATCTTTACAAATGATATCTTTATAGCCCCAAGTTATCTTTCAAATATGTCTGGTTTACTGTTCAAAAAGACTGGACCCTTATCTTTTGTTCCTGCACTAAGACTCAAATAATAAAAAGGCATGAAACTGGAGTTTGGGGTGATATGTTGAGGTAAAAACAGAAAATGATATTGACTGGATCACTAGATAGGAGAGAAAGTGTAATATAGAACATTAAGGAGGCATCTCTTTTCCAAAACCTTATATTTGCATCTCAATGGACTAGACTCTTTTTGGTACCTTTCAACTTATCTTAAAAGAATTAGGATTCTAAACCACTAACAAAACTTTATTCTTATCATTCCTCTAGTACACCCCAGTCCCATTCCATCTCTTCAATATGGGATGTCAGTCTCTAATAGGATGCAAGAGCCAAGAGAATTAATATTTACTTATATATTTCTATTACAATTAACAGTGTCAAACAGTCAGTGATAAATAAATCCTTTGAGGAAAGGAATGCAAGATACATTCCTTAGTCTCTGAGGACAAAAGAATGACGAAAAGGTTTGACCGTGAAATGTAATGTTTTAGAGACAGTGTCATTAAATGTAGTATTACAGAACAATATTAGAAACCAAATTATATATTAGTAAGAATAAATTTTGTCTCCTATCCATATTTTTGTAGGTGTATATGTGTGTGTTTGTACATTATTCATACATGCATTTGTTTTTCCCTAAAGGAAATCACTTATGAAATATGTAAAAAATGAATTGGAATATAGAAGTATTTAAGTAGCAAGATATGTTAAGAAGATTATTTCAATATTCAAGGCAAGAGAGATTAAGTAACTTGCTGTGATTCCACAGTTAAAATATGGAAACTTTTCATGACTTAAAGTTGAGAAATTCATCAACATTGTGATAACCATTTTGATTTAATCATTTAATAAAGATACATTAAATCAATGTATAACTTTTTTGGGTTTAGTGAAAGATGAATTTATGGCATCCAGGTGGCACAGTGGATAGAGGACCAGGTCTATATTCAAGAAGGCTCATTTCACTAAGTTCTAATGTGACCTCAAATCCTTACTAGTCTTGTGAATTCCTCATCCGTAAAATGAGATGGAAAAGGAAATAGCAAATGACTTCAGTGTCTTTGCCAATGAAACTCAAGTAATATTTGAACAATTAGATATGACAGAAAGAAATAAACAACAATTAATGTATTGAAATGTATTATTGGAAAGATGAGATGGAAAATACAAGAATGACTGAATTTTGGAAGAAATTAATAAAACCAATCACAAGTCTTCTACAATGTTCTGTCAATTACACTTGAGAAAATATCAACACATTCATATGAGGAAGACTACAATGAGACATAGATAAGTGAGTTTTAGTAGTCAAATAAGGAGAGAATTTTTTCAAAAAATTATTTATTTAATTAACTTTGACTATTTTTTCATGGTTCCATGATCCATATTCTTTCCCTTCTTTCCTCCCTCCCCCTTTCCAGAGCCAATGAAGAATTCCACTGGGTTTTGCATGTATCATTGTTCAAAACCTATTTCCATATTACTAATATTTGCAATTGTTGGATTAGGGCAGTGATTCCCAAAGTGAGTGCTACAGCCCCCTGGTGGGTGCTGCAGTGATCCAGGGGAGCAGTGATGGCCACAGGTGCATTTATCTTTCATATTAATTGCTATTAAAATTAAAAAAATAATAATAATTTCCAGAAGGCTAGGTAATATTTTTTCTGAAAAGGTTGCAATAGGCCAAAAAAGTTTGGGAACCACTGGATTAGGGAAACTGTAAGATGACAGGGGTCAGTGATACGGAAGTCTCCCTAATCCCTGGTCTTTGGAGAGACACACACACAAGCAGGCTTCACTGAATGGAAGGGGCTGGATCTTGTGGAAGTGCTCCTTCACCTCCCCCCTCCCACTAAGCAGTTGAAAGTCAGTTAACAGTTTGGTAATGGTGGACTATCTAGCTTAATAACTTCTGGGCCTAGATGGTAAGTGGGGAAAGGCTAAACTCCTTATGATAATTCTTTCTCTGAATTATTTCCCCACAGAATAGAATAGGTAAAGCAATTCCCTGGCTCAGAGGTTAGGATCAATTTCAGAGCCACAAGTAGGAGGAACTTGGCTTATGGAGGTTTTGAGTATATCCCCAAAATATCTATATCCAGACACTATTCCTAGTTGATAAGGGTTTAATGATATCTGGGAATGGGAAGGGGAAAATGGTTTAGGATTGATAGGTAAGGAAATGCTACCTAAACAGTTATGTCAAAAGCAGCCCCTCCCCCCAAAGGGGGAAATGTATCTTGAATGGCTGATCTTCTCTCTATGCCTCAAAATATTCTTCTTCTAAACCTAGATAGCAAAACTAAGGTAGACTGTGGTATTGTTCGAAGGTCTAACAAAAGTAAAACAGCTTTGGCTATAAGAGACTGAATGGTTCAGCTCAGAGCCACACAGCTTGCAGAGACAGCACCCAGATCAGGATCAGGACCCAGGACCCAAGACCTTGCAAGCAGGGAGACCTGCCTTTTTATACCAGGACTCCAACTGCCTTTAACTTCCCCCTCTCTTAGAGTTCTGGGTGGGGGCACTATGGAATTCTGTGCTGCATCTTGAACTCCTCTCAGCAATATGGATCCCACACAATAGAGTGATCATTCAAACTCAACTTGCCCAATCATATCCCCATCAAACCATGTGATCAAGTACATGTTTTTCTTCTGTGTTTCTATTCCCACAGTTCTTTCTCTGGATGTGGATAGCATTCTTTCTCATCAATCCCTGAGATTTGTCCTGGATCATTGCATTACTCTTAGTAGAGAAGTCCATTACATTTGTTTGTGCCACAGTGTATCAGTCTCTTTGTACAATACTCTCCTGGTTCTACTCCTTTTACTCTGCATCAATTCCTGGAGGTCTTTCCAGTTCACATGTAATTGTTCCAATTCATTATTCCTTTCAGCACAATAGTATTCTATCACCATCAGATACTACAACTTGTTCAACCATTCCCCCAAAGAAGGGTATCCCCTCATTTTCCAATTTTTTGCCATCACAAAGAGCTCAGGTATAAGCATATTTGTACAAGTACTTTCTCTTATTATCTCTTTTGAGGACAAAACCGAGCAGTAGTATGGCTGGATCAAAGGGCAGGCAGGCTTTTAGAGCTCTTTGGGCATAGTTCTAAATTGCCTGCCAGAATGGTCAATCAATTCACAACTAAACCAGCAATGCATTAGTGTCCCAATTTTGCCATATCCCCTCCAACATTTATTACTTTCCTTTGCTGTCATATTGACCAATCTGCTAGGTGTGATATAGCACCTCAGAGTCATTTTTATTTGCATTTCTCTAATTATGAGAGATTTAGAACACTTTTTCTTGTGCTTATTGACAGTTTTGATTTCTTTTTCTGAAAACTACCTATTTGTTTCACTTGACCATTTATCAATTGGGGAATGCTGAATTTTTTGTGCAATTGATTTAGTTCCTTATAAATATGTGAAATTTGACCATCGCCAGAGATTTTTATTATAAAGATTTTTGTCCCAATTTGTTGCTGCCCTTCTAATTTAGATAGTATTGGTTTTGTTTTGCTTTCTCTCTCTTCCATTCCCCTCTTATCTCTAACTATTATAGTTAGAAGACCTTTGTGGATACAAGATGATTATATAAAGTGATCACTTGGGGGTGACTAGGCACCCAAGAATCATTAGGGGAGATTATGTAAATGGAATCAGCTCACCCTCATTCATTTGTTTAGACTCTAGCCACCAGGAATAATGTCACCCCACCCAACTTAGAATTAAGTGGGGAGGTAGAGGTCTATTACCCACACATGATAGTAAGTAACAAATCAAAAACATGAGACTGTCCTTTTGGCAGTCCAAAACAGTGTAGAGGCTGCCATTGGTCCACTTGAAATTGGAGGTGGATGCAGGAAGTGAAAAAAGATGCTATCTTTTAAATATAATGGTAACTTCCTGTGGAGGCAGTTGGTGCTTTGCACTTGGTGTTGAAGGATCTCTGGTGAGACCTCGGACTGCTTCCCTTTGAATTGTCATGTGGGTAAGTTAGGCTGACTCTCTTTCTCTTCCCTCGGTGTTTCTGGAGGCTCTAGCCTTAAGAAGGCCTATCTTCTTGGAGGAGTCCTTGTGGCTAGAAATACCAACATCAACATTTAGTGGCATGTATTGGAAGAGAAAGTATAATTATTAAAGACAAGGGTAACTTGCTTCTCATTTCTGCCAAGGGCTGGCACTAGTTCACACCAGGACTAATTGGTTAGGTAGATTTGTTCTTGCACTGACCACAGCCAAGGATCATTTTGTGTTGCCAATCCTCTGAAAAGGGACATTCCTCAGATCCCTAGAGGCTGAGAGGCCATTCCCTAAGCCTTTGAACCTAACTGACAATTTGATAAACAATTGAATACTTATTCAGTTCTAAGTGTTAACTGAAGAGTCAACTGAGAGAGTTAACTGAGAACTGAGATAGAACCTCCGACTCTCCTGGAAGTGAAATGAAGTGGTGAAATGGGACAAATGACATGAAATCATTTTCTGAAGGGAGACTTGAAAACTGAAATGGGGAGTGCTTTGCCTTTCTCAACAAAGAATGGCAGGAACCTTAATGAATGTTTCAGTCTTGTCTGGGATAGAGGTTGGTGAGGACAGATGTGGAATCCATCCAGATAAGTTAATTATCATGGAGCCTGTAATTGCAGAAGTCTGGTCCAGATGCTATGTTCTCAGGAGTCCTTAAAAGATTCTCGCACTAAACAGAAGAATATAGGAAGAAAAAATTGGCATGGGTATGACATATTGGATGTAAAAGTTCTCAGTTAAGATGCATAAGGTAAGTTTAAAGTGTTTCCTTTTATATTTCAAAGTGTCATGGGGAAATTATAGTACTAATAGTGTAGAACTTGTCCATGTGCTTGGGTACATGTGGGTTGGCTCTCTAGGATGATTTCAGCTCTAGAGGCTCTTTTGTGATCTGTATGTAGAGACAACGCAGGATTGGAAACATCATCTTTACCAAAACTTCTACAGACCTACAATATTCTCAAGCTAAAGAAATCTTACACATTTTCAGAATAAGGATGTGAAGCAGAAGGAAACTAAAAGTCTTATACACAGCTGCATTTTGGCAAGTCAGCAGCTATTATTCTCCTTTCATCATCTTTCTTGGAACTTTTAAGAACTGTGACCCACCTATTAGAGATGGTAGATAAGTCTCAATGCCCCATTTGCTTAGTTAAAATATTAGTTAAGAATATAAAAGATTCAAGTGGCATGGGACATTGTATCCCAAATTATAGAAGTGTTTTAGTCCAAACTATAAGCAGGAAAATTCTTTTGCTTCCTTGCATTCTTGTGACTACTAACCCTAGAACATTAAAAATCTTCTGATAAGACCCTTTTACATCCAAGAGAAAGTCCCTTGGGAGAATTTTCTCCTTAAATCATCTCCTGGGTTTCCAGATGGACACAGAGATACACCTCCAGGCTATGCTTTGATACCATCTAAGACAGAGATGGGCAAGCTTTTTAAAGAGGGGCCAAAGGAAAGGAAATGCTCATCTGTCAGTCTGTTTCTAAGGCAACTCTTTTGAACTTTTATTGTATTCATTGTATTGTATTCATTGTATTCATCAGATTAGGAATAATGTCAGGTGCTGATTAGAACATTTCAGGGGATCACATCTAGCCCACAGGACATAGTTTGCCCATCACTGATCTAAGGCATCTATTTGTCCCCTAAACTATGAGGGTCATCTCCTATGTCTTCAGCACATAAGACACCATTCTAACCCCAGTCAGATGACCAACCTGTGCTCCCCTTATGCCTGAGTGCATACCCTCCTCAAGTCATGTATCACCTGTTGTAAAGAGTATAAAGACTCCAGAATTGATGTTCTTTAGGAGGCATCTTACCATCTATGCCATCCTCCTGGCAGATTTCAATATTACCTTCTAGATCACGGATCTGCAACCTTTTTGGCCATGAGAGCCATAAACGCCACATTTTTTAAAATGTAATTTCGTGAGAGCTGTACAGTGCTCACAGTGCGGCTCCTGTAACAGCGCCTGAAAAAAAATGGACTTTATGGCTCCTGCAGAAAGAGTCATATCTGGCCCTCAAAAGAGCCAGATATGGCTCGAGAGCCATACGTTGCCCAACCCCTGTTCTAAATTAATAAATATCTCTGTTTTTAAACTAAGTTTTGGAGTCGTGCATTCTTGCAAAAGTTACCCTTCCTGAGCCCAGGGGTTTCACCTCAAGCCCCCTACAACACAAGGAGTGAGGTGACTGATGCCAAAGAATGACAAAATTCTTCCTTTTGAAACTGGCATTTCTCAGTCTTTTCCTTTCTTTTTTGTTTACCACTATTCAGATTTTCATTTTGTTCATTTCCTATTTAAAGGTAGGTAATGTGAGGTTGATTAAATAAATGAACACTAACATCTGGAAGCCTAAAATTACTCAAGATATTTCATATTTTATCTATCATTCGTCTTTGCTCTATATGTTTCAGATTTCCTTCCACAGAAAGCAAGGCAGATTAGTCAGAAGGGATCTTAACTGAACGTTTAGAAACATTTGGTCATTCTACAAATAGAGAAAATCATACACTGACATGGAAAGTCATATATAGCATCACCTAGTAAATTAGAAGCAGAAATGGGATTAGGATGGGAGTCTTTTGATTTGCAGTTCAGGTACATATATGTGAATAGTTTGATATACATCTCTATCTTGTTATTAACATACTTATTAATGGGATAGAGAAATCACTCTTTATTTTTATTGTTTTTTCCCCTTCGTCAAGAGAATGTATTCATGGGAAATGAATGAATCAATAGACACACAGACACATATTAATCAACTCATTTTTGGGGGGTAGCAGTAAGTATAGAACATATGCAAAATCATTCAGATACAACTACTCCTTTTTTCAATAGCTGATGAAAAAAAGCATTATCTTTATTTATAGATTAAGATTCATACTATCTAGATCAATGATGGGCAAACTACAGGATTGGTGGGTGGGGCCTGAAATGTTCTATCCAGCCTCAAGACATTATTCCTAATCTGACAAATACAATAAATAGTATAGAATACAATGAAACTTCTAAAAAGTTGCCTTAGAAACAGACTGACAGATGAGCATTTCCTTTCCTTTGGCCCCCTCTTTAAAGAGTTTGCCCATCACTGATCTAGATAATCATCTTCAATCTGAATTTGGCAGGATTTCTTCATTTTTTTTTTTGTTTCTTAATTTCAAGTACAGAGTTTTACTTTAAATACATTAAATTGCTTTGGGGTTATATTACATTCTGGATCACTTTCTTGTATGAATTAATTACGATTTTTTGAAATCACTTTTAACTCACATTCTTTGATTCTCTGATATAAATTCAGCCGTGCCTATAAGAGATAAAGAAATTTCTGGGCTATAATTCTAAGCGGAAAACTGACTTTATTCCTGGGTAAATAGAGTCAGAGCACTTGGCATTTCAATTCTGCAATGAAAGCCATCCTGTGGATATTTACAGTTGTTTTTACAAACTTTTGACAAGTTGGTACAATTCACTGATTAACAAAAACCACATACTCAAAGTGTGATAACTAATAGTTGATAAATTCTAGTAAAAAATCCCAGAAATTTGTTGATTTTATAAGCCAATATCCTCAGACAATAACTTTTAAGAAAAGACATAAAGGGAGGCAGCTAAGTAGCTCAGTGGAATGAGAGCCAGACCTAGAGATGGGAGGTCCTAGGTTTAAATCTGACACTTTCTCAAACACTTCCTAGCTGTGTGACCCTGGGCGAGTCACTTAATCCCACTGCCTATCCCTTACCAATCTTCTGCTTTGGAATCAATACATAGTATTGATTCCAAAACAGAAGATAAGGGTTTTAAATAAAAGAGATAGAAAGGTAAATAGAGTCATCTCTCTGAATCATAAAATCTGAAGTCCCAGTTATTGACATAAATAGCCAGGGGAAAGCAAATACTATTCCTACTTTTATAAATGGACTCTATGATTGCTTCTGTTATATTTATTCAGAATTAGGATATAGTTAAGATCTGTATTTAGCATAAAAAGATTTATAACAGGAACTCTTAAGCTGACTCTCTCCTTATCTATCAGATAATTAACAAATGGGCCTAGTTTTACTAACATTACATATATTACATAAAGGATTATATAAGATGAATTAGTTTTATACTAAATGATATGAAAAAAAATAAAAATAAAATAAATTAATACGAGTTAAGCTCTTCGTGCTCCCAAGCTTTTGGAAGCTTTTAGACACAAATGCTATTATAGAATATATATAAGCTATCTTACCTAGCACTGTGTCATTCATGGGTTTGTTTAACATGCCACCTCTTTCCTTATCAAAGTCATTGAGAAATATGAGAAACTATAATGATATATCAAAGTCATGGGGTCAAATTTATCATTTTAGAACTTACACAAGATTCAAGTGTTTTATAAAATAATATTTTTTCTCATATCTTGTGATTTTGAGGGAGAGTGTTTTTGTTGTTTCTGAACAAAAGCCCTTCCTTCGTTGGATCCCCATTTACCTTTTTAGATATCTTATTTCACCTCCCTTTCTTACTTTTGTAATTCTACAATTTTGTGAAGTAATGAATAAATCTATACCCTGGAATAGCTGAGTATTATTAAATATCCATCCAGACTCTCAACTTCTAATATTTTATGAGAAGAAAACATCTAATACAGCAATCACAGAAGCATAAAATCTGAATACTAAAAGGGACATCAGAAGCCTCCTAGTACAATCTATAAGTGAAAAGGAATCCTGACTCAAAAATTCTTCAAAATAGTTCACTATTTTTTTTTAAGTCTCTAAGGACAATGAAACTTTAATAAGACATCGTCATACAATTCTGAATAGCTTCCATTGTGAGAAAGATTTTAAAAATCAAATAAGAATCTCTCACTGAAACTTTGACCTTTTGCTTCCATTTCTGCCCTGTGAGGTTAAACAAAAACAACAAAAAAGGTTCATTCTTGAGAATACTCCAGATTCCTAAAATCATGAAATACCCCTCCTAATTCTTTTGTGCTCCAGTCAAAACATCTTCAGTTTCTTAAATTAATTCTCTCATGGGCTAAACCTGAGGCCATTATTTTGTTGACCTCTTGTGTACATACTCCAGTTTTAGTGGACTCCCCAAACTGAGTTTCCCTGAAATAATCCTAATCCTACAGATCAGGGGTCATCAACATATGGCTCTTTCTGCAGGAGCCATAAAGTCATTTTTTTTTCAGGCGTTGTTACAGGAGCATGCACTGTGAGCATTGTATGGCTCTCATGAAATTACATTTTAAAAAATGTGGCGTTTATGGCTCTCAGGGCCAAAAAGGTTGCCGACCCTTGCTACAGATGTTGTTTAGAATCATTCTCTAATTGTAGGATTGCAAATAGTGTCATAAATTCTTGTATGTACATGCACCACAGGTATGTAAATGCACTCTCATATATAAGTACATATAAATACATATATATTTTAAACAGAGATATATAGATATGCACATTGGATTTTCCCCTTCCCACTCTGTTTTAAAAGTTCCTTTTCATGGAAGAACCTCCAGGAACTAATGCAGAGTGAAATGAGCAGAACCAAGAGAACATTACACTAGAAAGTAAAGCATTGTGGAACAATACAATGTAATGGACTTTGCTAATACAAGACAATCCCAAGGGACTTATGAGAAAGAATGCTTTCCACAGTGAGAGAAAGAACTATGGGAGTAGAAACACAGAAGAAAAACAAATGACCAATCATTTTTTATATGAATATATGATTTGGAGTTTTAGTTTTAAAACACTGCTTTATTGCAAAAATGAAAAATGTGGAAATAGGTATTAAGAATACATGTATAACCCAGTGGAAGTGCATATTGGATCTGGGATGGGGGAGGGAAGAGGGGATGGAAAGAAAATGAAATATATGAACATGAAAAACAATTTAAAAAATTAAAAATTAAAAAAAAATTCTTGTTCAGATTACCATTTCTACTTGTGATCAGTATAGAACCTGATTTCCTAACCATCCACCCAAATACCTGAAATTATAAATGTGTGTATATGACATGTCTGGGAGTTTGCTGTGCATTTGAATAGTTACTTTTCCTTTGATAAAATCCAACTCACCCTTCTGCATATTCACCAAACCAATTTTGTGCCCCCATGCATGTGTATGGTGCCAAAGCCTAGAGAAGTATTTAGCAATATTTTGGAGCATAGTATATTTCACTATCTCTTTGTTTTCCTGATATTACCGTCTATACTGAAGAGATCTCCTTCTCTTGGTTACAGATCATCCATATTCACCAAGACAGCAGTTTCCGTAACAAAATCATGGAAAATGAAAGCCAAGTGACTGAGTTCATTCTCTTAGGACTTACACAAATTCCAGGTGTTCAGAAAATCACATTTGTTATGTTTTTGCTGGTTTATCTTGCAACTCTTGGGGGAAATTTGTTTATTGTTTTGACCATTATTAGTAGCCCCTCACTCTTTGCTTCCCCCATGTACTTCTTTTTGGCTGTCCTGTCCTTTTTGGATGCATGTTTCTCCTCAGTTATTGTTCCCAAAGTCATAGTTGATTCGTTTTATGAGAAGAAAACAATCTCCTATGAAGGCTGTATGACTCAGGTTTTTGCAGAACATTTTTTTGGTGGCACTGAGGTGATTGTCCTTACTGCCATGGCCTATGACCGGTACGTGGCCATTTGCAAACCTCTACACTATGTGACCATTATGAGCAGACGTTTATGTTTATTACTTGCAGGGGTGGCCTGGGCAGGAGGATTCTTGCATTCTATCATCCAAATGTTCTTCATTTTGCCATTACCATTTTGTGGCCCAAACATAATCAATCATTTCTTGTGTGACTTATATCCTTTGCTGGAACTAGCCTGTACTGATACACATGACCTTGGACTTATGGTTGTAGCCAATAGTGGCTTCATGTGTATTTTGATTTTCTCCCTCTTACTTGTCTCTTATGGAGTCATCCTATACACCTTGCGGACGTATAGCACAGAAGGACGACGCAAAGCCCTCTCCACTTGTAGCTCCCATATCATAGTGGTAATAATGTTGTTTGTTCCATGCATTTTTGAATATGCAAGACCTCCCACCACTTTCTCCTTTGATAAGATGTTAGAAATATTTTACACTATTCTGACACCTTTGTTAAACCCCTTCATCTATACTTTTAGAAACATGGAAGTAAAAAATGCCATGAAGAGATTGTGTTGTCAGAAAACATTTTCTATTAAAAAATAAAGTCTATGAAATAAAATTATTATTTGCAATAAACATAAAAATTCCAAAGATATTCTGTCAGTTTCATATCACACTCACAATGAATACATTTACATGTATATAGACACATGCATATATTTAGATATAAACAATGATGAATATGTACATATATGCACATATATATTTCAATTATATATATGCTTATACATATATGTCTATATATGTAAGCATTTATCTGTCTTTTCTTAAATATATAATTTCATAATATATAATATATAATTTTATAATATAATTTATAATCGTTGTATAATTTATAATTTTTAGTTTATATATATGTGTAATGTATATATATATATATATATATGTATATATATATATATATGGAAAGAGCTCAGTGCAATTGAATATGATTGTTTAAAGAATAAGGAAAAATGCCACTAGGGATCTATATTTATACATGAATTAATACAAGTATGGATGTATGTAGTTTTTTTCTACCTTTCTATTCTTCTCACATTTTACTCCTCTCCATATTCTCTTTAATGGGCATTGGTCTAGCTATTCTATTAACAAAATGCTCTATCTCCTGACCCCAGACATTTTCTCTAGTTGTCTTCCATGGCTGGGAGGATCTCTCTCCCCATCTCTACCTATTGGCTGCCCTACTTTCTTTTAAGTCATAACTAAAACTCCACATCCTACAGAAAATCTTTCCCAAATTGTATAAATTCGACCTTCTTCCCTCTTTTAATTGTTGCTTTTTAAACCTGTATATAGTCTTTTCATACATTTTTATTCTTTGTCTCCCCCACTAGAATGTGATATCTTTGAGAACAAAGGTTATTGTTCATTTCTTTCTGTTTCTCCAACACTTAGCATGTGAAAAATTTAAATTAATATCAACAACGATAATTCCATGTTCTTATTTTCCATAGAGTTTTATTAATTATCACTAAAAGAGAAAGCAGATTAAAACCTGATTATTAGACCAACTAACTGACCACTACCTAGCTCTCAGTCAGGCTCCCCAGCCAAATTCTGGGAAACAGAGAGGGTGGTGCCACACCCAAAACTTTTATCCTCCTTTCCTCCAATTCCCATCTTTCCCTCACCCCACGTGTGATCACATCCATCTATTCACGCAGAGTCAAAATGCAGATGGGATGCTAAGTAAAATAAGTTGGGTTGGACGTGCTTTGGGGAAAGAATTCTATCTACACAATCCCCCCTGTGATTCTTTGGGAGAAGAACATGTTGGAATCTCCCAGATTTACATTCCTAGTCTCCCCAAAGAATCATTTCAAATAACCAGCTTATATCTCTAAAGATCTCTTACTAAAGGTGCATACAATATTGCACTTTCTAAGGAGAAATTACAATAATTTGAGGATGAGGGAAATAAAAGAGAAAGAGAGTAAAACCAATGATTGCTAGGCACATTGACAAAAAAACAATTAGGGGGCAATCCCCTTTGACATAAGAGTTTGCATTTAGAGTAAATATGTTCAACACCCCTTCAGTTCAATTCACTACATCACAAGTTCATTCTGGATATTTTGATGCTGTGTGTGGTTTCTGCAGTCATCTTTATGGCATCTTCTCCAGATAGTTCACTTTCTTGATTTGATTCTTTTCCTGAAATTACTCTCAAAACTGCTAACTTACAAAAAACACAGAACTATTAAATAGTCATAACCACTCTTTAATCAAGGGAAAGGGGGAAACAGGGCTGACTAGGCCTCTTATGCAGAGCTGCACCTTATGCAGAGTCCGAGGATTGAACACTGCTTTGCTCTGCTCCCTGACCCCCTGGGAGTGACACCAAGCTAGATGACCATTCCAAGGAACAAAGGAAATTGGGGAACTTATATACCATTTGGGAAGATCTAGGGGCCAGGAAAGATGATTGACATTATACTGATAAGGATGGGATTCACAATCAAGCTTGGGAAAGGAATCCTAGCCAGAGGCTAAGGTGTAAGGGAAGAGGCCCAATGGATACTAAAGGATGGTCCCTGCCTAGGTGTGTCTTCCTGAGACAGGATCTTTGATACAAAGGGGAAGACTACCTAAGAAAAAAGGTATTTAGCATTTACCCTAGGGTCCATTATTCAGTCTGCAACTGCTAGTCTGAGATTCCCTTCAGGGTGGATTCCCAGGGGAACTGGGAACAAGCACAAGCTTTGGGGGTTCTCCAACCTACAAACTCTTTCTAAACTTGGGGTTCATCAGATCTCATTAAGCCACAAGTTTGGGGTCTCTAGATTCCAAGTCGAGAAAACAAACAAAAGAACATTTTTAAATCTTGGATTTAATGAAAATATACACATGGTAACTGACATATAGTGCATATTTAATAAATTTTTATTGACAGTGTTATATATAAGCACATATGCATATATACTTATATGTATATGCATAGCCATACATGTGACCACAGGAGACAGATGCAGTTAAGAGAACTAGGCCTCAGGTAAGAAAAATTTTGAATGAAAATCCAGCCTCAGATACTTTCTAGATCTATGACCTTAGGCAAATCACTTAACTTTTGTATGCCTAATATGTACATTGGGGGCTTAGGGGATAAAATGATGGGCCTGAAATTAGAAAACCTTAGTGAGAACATGGCCTCAAACATTTCCTTGCTATATGATCTTGGACAAGTCACTTAATTCTGCTTGCCTGACAGAAAGGATCTATGGGAGAAGGAAATGACAAAAAACTGCCAATACTTTTGCTAAGAAAACCCTATAAATACCTATGTGTTGTGAGGAGGATTACTTAATTATTTTTTAGGAGATATAGCAGGAAGGGCTTGAGAATTCCAAATGGAATGGGGAAGCAGGAAGTGTGGCTCTCTCTCTGAAACAGACTCCATAGTGGTTGGGACAAGTTGTAACTGACCCTGGGAGATCTCAGAGGAAGTGGAGTTTGTACTCTGATTCCTGGGATCCTAAAGGAAGACTGTCATCTACTTGTGGGAGATTTTGGTAGAGACTATTAATCCCAACCTGAGTTGCCAGTTAACTTGGGCTGGGTTAGCTCCCAGAATCTACCCACCTGAAAGAGTGCAGCTGGTGGTCCTGGAAAAGCTGCAACATCACTGGAATGTGTCTGGACTCTGCTGTGAGGATACCCATTTCAGTCCTGTTGTTCTCTGGGCCCTGTCTTGTTTAGGTCTCAGTTCAGTGTAGATAAGTCCCTCCCCTGACCCTGTGGTTTGCCCTTAGTTTGGAAGTGTAGAAACCCTTATTCCCATTCTTTACCATAGTTTCCTTAATTAAATTTGTTATAAACTCTTGACATTTGCTTGCTAGTTTCCATAGGCTCCTTGTCTAGATGGTGCAGGGAGACAGTCACTCTAGGTCAGGTCTATCCTGATAGATCTCCTAAATAATAATTAAGTAATCCTCTTCACAACATATGGTTTGTGTAATCACAAAGAGCTGGAAAAAAGTGAATGATTAAACAGTAGAAATATGCTATCTAATGGAAGCAATTAGTCAATCAACTAATATTCATGAAGCACATACCATATACTAGTCACTGTGCTACATTTTGTTGTTACAAAGAAAGGCAAAATATTAAAAAATATAGATTAGAAAATAATATAAAATCTCAAAGAGTTTACAGAATAAGGGAAGATATCTATAACTGAATAGATTTTTTTTTACCTTTTTCTTAGAAGGAGAAAGAAGTTGAAATGTAAAGTTATAAAAAGAAGCTAATTCATTAGTAATTAATTAATTAAATAATAAATATAAAATAGTAATTAATAATAAGCTAAATAATTAATAAGAATTAATATAGCCAATAGCTAGCTTTTACATAGCACCTTAAAATGTTCAAAGATCTTTACATATATCATTTCATTTGATTCTCACGCCATCTATGTGATGGATAATGTTTTAATATCTTTATTTTACAAGTGAGAAAACTCATCTGTGAATCTAAGTTATCAAAAGCACAATAATTTGTTGTTGGTCATGTAATTAGCAATGTCTGAGACAAGAATTAAATTCAAGTCTTCTTGACTTCAGATCCAGTAATCTATCCATTGTGCTACCTGGCTAGTCTAATATGTAATTAAAATATTACTTTGATTTAATAATAGGTAAAAAAAGACAATGTGATGCCTCAAATTGATAACTAGCTCAAATAAACAGAGTTATTTTAAGAACTGCAGGATGCCAAATTTTTGTATTATTTTTAAGGACATTGATGTTTAAAGTTGAGCCACAATGGTTTCCCCTTAGAATTCTATGATTAAACAATTCCATAGTATTTATTAATTTTTATTTTTATTTATTTTTATTTTCTAAAAACCCTTACCTTGCATTTTTGGAATCAATAATGTGTATTGGTTGCAAGGCAGAAGAATGGTAAGGGCTAAGCAATGGGGGGTCAAGTGACTTGCCCAGCATCACACAGCTGGGAAAGTGTCTGAGGCTAGATTTGAACTTAAGACCTCCCATCTCTAGGCCTGGCTCTCAATCCTTTGAGCTACCCAGCTGCCCCCAATTCCATAATATTTCTAAGAAATATGTTAAAATTGACCAAGAACATAGTTAACTTTCCATGAGATAATGTAGATTAAAAGAATGAATGAGAAGAGGAGAGAAAACTCTGAGTTCCAATCCTGAGGAATAATTAACAGTGTGTCATAATGCATTTAATTTCTTTAATACTCAATGAGATTATTTGAATCAACTGATAAGGACTAAGTCAAGATCATTTCTTTTATTGGTAGTGTTGTACCCAAATTTTAATACCTAACCCAGGTTCATGGCCGAAGGAAGAATCACACTGACAATGCAATATGCAAGAAGAGGCTCATTCTTTACTAGCAATAATAGCTAGGGTCGCTAGGCAGAGAGGCATGCCTGAACGACCCCTTGGAATTCTCAGCCAAGAGTTTATATAGAAATGTTTGGGGAAGGGGGTTGGTACATACATAATTATCAAGGTAGTGTCAGGGACAGGTGGTCAGGAAGCATCTGGGGAGGGGGTGCTTCAGGGTCAGGAGTCTGGAAGCATTTGGCAAACATACATTAAATAGGCAAATATTGTAAAGCAGGCAAACATAGACAAACATTCCTCAAGAAAGTTAATATTCATCAGATAAAATAGCTTCAGTTTTAGGTTTATGATAGGGGGAGATAAGGAAGACTGTGCTAGGAAACCTTGGGGGCTGGGAGTAGCTTGCCCAGGCCAGAAATAGTTCAGTAGACTGCCAGACTGATTTTTAAATCCAACATTATGAACCCAAAGTTTAGAAATAGTTTGTAGGTTAGAGACCCCCAAAGCTTGTGCTTGTTCCCTGTTCCCCTAAGAATCCACCCTGAAGGGAATCTCAGGCTAGCAGTTGCAGACTGAATAATGGACCCTAGGGTAAATGCTAAATACCCTTTTGTCTTGGGTAGTCTTCCCCACTGTATCTGAGACCCTTACCCAGGAGGACACACCTGGGCAGGAACTATCCTTTAGTATCCATTGTGTAAGCAGCCCCTTCCCCTACACCCTAGCCTCTAGCTATGATCCCTTTCTCTAGCTTGATTGTATCCTGTCTGTATAATGTCAATCATCTCTCCCAGCCCCTGGATCTTCCCAAATGGTATATAAGTTTCCCAATTTCCTTTGTTCCTGGGAATCGTCATCTAGAGCTGTGGCACTCCCAGGGGCATCAGGGAGCAGAGGGAAGCAGTGTTCATTTAGACTCTGCACAAGGCGCAGCTCTGCATAAGAGGCCAGGTAGCCCTCATCCCCCTTTCTCTTGATTAAAGAGTGGTTTTATGACTATTTAATAGTTCTGCGTTTTTTTCTGTTAACCCTTCCTTTCTTCCTTCCTTCCTTCCTTCCTTCCTTCCTTCCTTCCTTCCTTCCTTCCTTTCCTTCCTCTCTCCACTACCACTTTCTTTCTTTTTTATTTTTCTCTTTGTTTTTTTCATTTTTCTTCCTTTTTTCATTCTTTCATTTTGTTCATCCATTCCTTCATTCTTTCTTCAGTTCATTCATTCATTCATTCCTACCTTCCTCCTCATTTCTGCATATATATTTTTTCTAGCCTTTCTGTTCCTCATGAGTGCTCATATCTTTTCTTCAATTTCCCAAAAAAGTCAGACTGGATTCCCTCTCTAAGAAAAAGCAAAATGAAGCAACAACAACAAAACCTATTTCCTTTGAAGGCTGCATAATTCAAATTTTTGCAATATATTTCTTTATTAGTGCAAAAATGATTTTCCTCACAGCCATGTCACATGATCAGTATATATGGCTTGGTGGTGGTAGCCTAGGCAGAAGTTTTCCTTTGTGGAGATGAAAATTAATATGCAAAAATACTAAATATTATATTTGTAAATATTTTATTAATAATGAACTAACAAAAGATACCTAACTAAAAGGTTACTAATCAGCTCACTTGCTAGAGCCAAAGAGAGAGAGGAAGGAGGTACAACCAACTATAAAAAAATAATGTGACCACGGAAATGTGGAGATGCAGGAGAGATTAAAGGAATTTGGGGAAAACTAAGGGCCTTATGGGGGAGGAAGTCTTAAGGTTCAAAATCTCCATTTATATGCCTTCATTCTATGATCCAAATGTTCTACATTTTATCATTGCCTTTTTATGATCCTAACATCATTGATCATTTTATGTGTGACTTGTTTCCCTTGCTACAACTAGTTTCTCCTGATATTTTTGTCTTTGGGCTCATGTTCTTGGACAATTTGAGTTGAAATATTTTCTTTCTTACTTATCTCTTGTAGTATCATCTTGGCCACCCCGAGGATGTATAACACCTAAATATGATACAAAACCCATTGCACCTTCAGCTCCGTAATAGTAAATGATAAATTGTAAGGGAAACTGAAAAGGAGGATGATAGACTGTATCCAACTCCCCTTACTTGGTAACTGTTACTCAAGCAATCTGACTGCGTTTAAACTGAAGAGGGTTATGTAACAGGTTAACCCTGGTTAAATAAAAACAAAAAACAAAACAACTCCTTGGAGGCAGATTATAAAAACAAACTTTATTTATAATGTTAAGGATTTAAAAGAAAGAAAGGATAGTAATAAGGGTTTCAAATAGGGGTTCCATAATTCTACCAGGGGTACTAAGCTTTCCCATTTCCCTTTAGACCTCGCAGTCTTGCTTCTTGCCTCAAATAAACTCAAAACCTTCTTATTTCTCCTTATTCTTTCTTAAAATCCCCAACTATCTGATATAATTTACTTCTAATATCATTATCAATTTACTTGTATACTGCCTTCAAGGTGAGCCCTGGAGGGCCAAATATGGCTTCTGGCCAACTTGGGTCAAGAGTCTCTTCACACAGTCAGGATCACAAAAACCAGGAAATCAATCTATTCTTTTCATGTTGTTTTTAATTTACCAAACATAAAACATATTAACCAGCAGAAATACTATGTATGTATATATATATGTGTGTGTGTATATGCATATATATTATAGTTTTAATAGAAATAATAGAGATATTGTTACTTGTTTTACAGAGATGGCATGTTCATTTTCAGATTGAACCCGAGATTCCAGTCTAATTTAGAATCTCCTTCATATTGCTTTCCATTTATTAATATGTTAACAAGTTTTCTTCTTATGTTGTTTGTTGTCAAGTTGTTTTCAGTTGTGTGACCCTATTTGGGATTTTCTTGACCAAAGATACTAGTGCTATTTGCCATTTTCTTTTCTAGCTCATTTTTAAAAAGAGGAAACTGAGGCAAATAGGGTTATATGACTTGTAAAGAGACATCCAGCTAGTATTTATGGCCAGATTCGAACTTAGAAAATGGAAACTTTTAGACTTCAGAGCTGGTATTTTATGCACTGCACCACTTAGATGCCCCTTTCTTTTATAACTCCACCCATTCCCAAATGTAACACTCTGCTTCTTCTAAGGAGGGAAGTATCCATTGTACATATGAGCATTAGGTGTCTGGTCCTGTATGAAGCAAAGCACACTGACCCATATTCATCCCCCAAGAAAGCATATCAATAGTACACACTTGTACAACTCAATGGCCCTACCTTTTTGTAGACAAAATTTCCTTGAACTTTTTTTTGTTTTTATGTTTATAGATTCCACTTCAATTCTTAATATAAAAGAGTCTAAGATTCACAGTGAAGTGCATCTCTAGGTTGCCTCTAGCATAACGGGAATAGAGTGTGGGAAACAAACATCCTACGAAGAATGGGCATCCAAAACCAGGTAGGAGCTGAGAAATATTGTTTTGAGAAAATGGAAATCTACTGACCTCCAATTATGGAGGCTAGTACCATGGCTCATAGTAGGGACGTCTTTTGGGCAGCTGGGTCTTCATATAGTTGTATAACCTTCTCTTAATGCCACCTTACTTTCAAATAATATGTGTCAAATCCTTTTATATAAATTCAAAGACATGATGAAAAATTATAATGTGAATAACTGACTATACATTTGTTTATATATGTGTCTTGATGGATGTGGGAATATTATGCATAGAGTGCACAAAGAGATTATTATTAAAATGATTGGATTTTATTTTGGTACACATTTATGAGTTATGGATTTGAGCAAGTCTGATGTAAAAATTTCTAAGGATCAGTCTATAAGCATTTATTACTTATTATGTGGATGGAAATTGACAACTCTTGGAAATTTAATCTTAGGAAGCTGAAATTGTGAATTGAGAGACTAAATGCTTTATGCATGGCCAGATAACTAATGTATTAGAGGAAGATTTTGAACTCATGTTTCTTTGACTTCAATATCAGCTTTATATTCCCTATGTATTTTTTTAAAAGAAGCATGGATTTAAAGTTCATGACTATCTTAAAGATTAAATACTTCTTTCCACTTATTTTATTTTACTTCTTTTTTTAAATTTTATTTATTTTTTTTCCATTGTAAGAAGGAATATTATGACCCTGGTTGTAAATTAATAATTTTATTAATCAAAAGTTGTAAGAGAAAAGGATGGAAAAATAAGAAAGAAATGTATAGGTTACTTTCCTTATTGTTCCATTTGGCTTGCTATTCTGTGTCCAGCATTGGGGGAGGCCAGCCAGCAACAAAAACAGAAGAGAAGAGTGTGGAAATCAGCTCTTGTCTCAGTTTATCAAACCTTTTCTCTGTTCACTAACTCTCAAAAATCATGTCTCAGAAGCTAAATGTGACTTTCTATTTTGCCTGGGCTGCCCAGGGGGCAGTCCAGGGGAAAATGCAAGGAATCACCCTGCCCCTGTCTTGTGATCTCTTGATTCCTTTTTCTGGCTGCCATTCTATACTTGTGATCCAACTCACTCAATGATTTCCTTACATAGTCCTTGCCTCTGGATCAAGTAGTCAATAGATGAGGATGAATTTCCTTCTCAAACCATGGTTATGTGATTCATGTTGTCTCCCTCCCTTCTTCCCTTCCACCTCCCAGACTTGACAAGCAATTTTACTGGGTTATACAGATATTATCACTCAAATCCTATTTCTATATTATGCATTTTTTAAATAGAGTAATCTTTTAAAACCATAACCCCAAATCATATATCCACATAAACAAGTAATAAATCATATTTTTCTTCTGGATTTCTACTCCCACAGTTCTTTCTCTAGATGTGGAGAGCATTATTTCTCATAAGTCCCTCAGAATTGTTCTGGATCATTGCATTGATATTAGTAGCAGAGTCTATTCCATTTGATCATCCCACAATATTTCAGTTACTCTATATAAGGTTTTACTGGTTCTGCTTATTTCACTTTGTATCAGTTCACATAGGTCTTTTTAGTTCTTTTAGAAATCAAGCATTTCATCATTCCTTATAGCAGTCATTTCCACTTATTTTACAAGTAATAGACTGATCTCTAAGGATAAACCACTTGTCCAAGGTCATGCAGAAAGTGACAGAGGCTAGATTTGAACCTATGCTCTCAGATCTCAAATACAGTCCTTTTCCCATTGTATCTAAGGTCTCCTTTAAGTAAGTGGATTTTTGTTGCCTTTATACTCAGAGAAGACGAAAAATGATATCTTTGGTGATATCTTTGACACACTGAAAATAAATTTAAGCAAGGCAGAATTGCACAAATTGTTGACACTCACTTTTTTTTTCAGAGGCATTGGAATTGAGTGGCAAGAAAAAAGTCAAGAAAACTGAAATAGCTTAGGACAGAGATGACAAACCTTTTAGAGATGGAGTGCCATGCCTGCCACCCCCTGAAACAGAGTGCCATGCCCCCCCAACACCTCATCCCATGATACCCCTTGCCCCAAATAGGGGAACGAGGAAACATTTCCATTGGGCTGCTGGGCAGAGGGGTGTGTGATGAGAGGCATATGTGGAGAGGGAGAGGATAGTGCTACCTCCCCTCCAGCTCTGCTCCCCTCCAGCTATGTGCCACACTATGAGTTGTGTTCCTCTCAAACCCAGCTCCTCTCCAACCCCACCAAAGGAATCACCTTCACCACAGACTCAATAGATTGCCATATGTGTCACCCTAACTTAGTATGTGAGCCACCACCTCCCTAGCATTTTACCCCAGAGAGGGGAGGGAGGAAGTGCTCCCATTGTGCTGCTGGGCAGAGGGGCAGGTGAAGTGAGGAATGCCCTCAGGTACATGGAAAGAGGGAGGGGAACAGCTCCTCCCAGAGTCCCTCTGGCTCTCTAGTAACAAACTCTGGTGAGTGACTGCAGGCATTCCCATAAAGAGGGTTCTGAGTGTCTTTTTTGGCACATGTGCCATAGGTTCACTATCCAAAGCTTAGGATATAGTGGATGACTCTGGCTTCTTCAGTATCTAACCATATTTTAAGCACTCCACAATGTCTATTTCTACTACCTTTATGACTGTTATCACAAGTTGTTCTTATTCATCCTTTTTGCTGGGAGAAATCTTCATAGATGTAGGGTAGATAACCTCCTAACCCCCAGAGGGTTTTGAGGTCAATTAGTTACCTGTGACCTGGTTTAGCTTGTCTGCCAAGATGGTTTACCAAGCTGAGAGAGCTGGGCATGCTACAACTTCCCAGGGCCACAGTTAAGGCCTAGATGGCAGATGGACACCAAAGGGGGAAAATAGCCCTGAAAAGAGCTTGACAAGCCTTCAAACTAGAAATACTAGTCTTCTCTGAACATGCCATATATCCCAGATCTCTATGATACGTTAATTCATTATGAAGTGCTACCTCAGAAGAGTTGAGCATATTAGTCATTCACACTTTTAACTACCTGGTCACCATTCTATTCTGGTAAAAATTAGCTAAAATTAACCAAGATAGACAAATGAGACATGTAGCTTAAAATGTCATTCCTTATGAATGAGGCAACAAAGTGATATGTTGTCCGGGTCCAGCCGGACACAACCGAGGGGTCCGGGGAAACGGAAACCTAAGAACCCATAGGGAAAGAAGAGGGGAGACCTTGCGTGCAAGATACAGAGTCGTTTGGATGGAAGCAAGGCTCGTTTATTGCAGATCTATGACAAGAATATATAGGTTGAGGGCAGAAGGGGGTCGGCAGATACTAAGGGGAAAGGAACGCGGAAAGGGAGCATAGAAAATCTCTGGTGGCGTCTTACTGTCTCCAAGCATGGCTGGGCCTATGATCAATATCTTATCTTAGAAGAGTGAATGATATCTATTCTTAGAAGAGTGACTATCTTATCTTAAAGTCTTGGTCCCTAACACTTCCCCCTTTCTTTTTTAAATAGAAAGGCGTAAGGAATAAGTTTATTAACCTTTGGTCATTGTTCAATCCAAGTCTGTCTTAACACCAGAAGTTTTTCCTAAGACACCTTGTGTTCCCTGGTCGATCCATAAGTGAGATTGGCAGCGACGGCCCCTGTCTTAGGCTACACAGGGGGAGTTGCTCAACCATCAAGGGTTGAGGACCTGTGCTACTCCCGTCATTGGGTCACCGCCCTGCTGGAAAACTGCAAACGAGTGCTGCTAGGTTGTTCTGTGTCCATCATCTCAATACGATGGTATTGAACCATAGGGAACTTATCAAGGGCTGAGTTAACGTTAGTTTTGATGAGTTTCGTTAGACGTTGGAAGGCCCAAGGGCCAAAGGTTAAGATAAATAAAAATATAAAGAGAGGTGTAATAATAGTGGGAATTAAAGTGGAGAGCCAAGGAGAAACTCTGAGAAGGGTATTAAACCATCCTTCCTGTGCCTCGGCTTCCCTTTTCCTCTGGGCTAGCCGTTCACGCAACTTTGCCATAGATTTCCTTACTACGCCAGTATGGTCAGCGTAAAAACAACATTCCTCTTTGAGGGCTGCACATAATCCCCCCTCTTTTAAAAAAAGGCGATCAAGACCGCGCCTATTCTGTAAGACTACCTCGGACAGAGAAGTGAGTGATTGTTCCAGGGCTGTGACAGACTTTTCGAGGGCTTCTAAATCGGTTGTCATGGCCATCTGAAGAGCGGCCAAGTGTTGGGTCTGGAGAAGGGCAGTAGTGCCAGTGCCAATGCCTGCAGCAAGACCGCCGAGACCTAACAGGATAGCTAAAGTAGTAAAGGGTTCCCTACGTGTTCTAGGAGAGGGGGAGAGGAGGGAGGCCACACTATCGTCCGTGTGGAAAGAGATACGTGGCCATAGCTGGACAAGAACACAGAATTCAAAGGAGGTATTGAAAACTAGAAGAGATATACAAGGGGTGAGGCCAGTATTGCAAGCCCAAAAGCCATTATTCCGGGCTTCCAAAAAGGAAGGGGAAGGGGGGAGGTCAAGGGTGGAGTTACATAAGTGGGCATGAGATCTGGGAATGGTGCCTAAACAAAGGCCATGGCCAGAGACTTCAGCAAGAGTGAGACGGCGAGGAAAGGCGGCGCAGCGCGGGGAAGCTAGAACTGTTTCATCGGGTTCTGCTATATAGGCAATACCTTCATAGTAAGGGGGTTGTGGACTCAGACAGAGCCAGCACTTAATCGTCAAATCTGGCCTGGAGGCGTTCAGGGCAGTATAGGCACCTGATACTAGAGATAGAAATCTGTCTGCTGTACCTGGAATATTTAGGGACCCTTGCTGTGACTGGGGCTGTAACTGGGAGGAGGTATTCGGAGATGAAGGGGAAAAAAGGGGGACCGATGGGATGGGGAGAGACGTGGGAGCCGGTAATGGCTGGGGGTTAGGGGAAAAAGGGCGTCGTTGATCCGAGAGGATGATGTTAGGACCAACAGAAACAATGAGGGGCTGCACACGGAGGCGGAGGGTGAAAAGAAGAACATCATCAAAACCGCCCTTCTTATAGAGTCGTAAACCCCAAGTCAAGCCATCTGTCCATTTAACACTTCGTTTCCCCGCGTTTGTAAATGTGATAATGAGGGGATTACAATTAGGAGGACTGGGAGAGCACACAGATGGACGGGATAGATTGCGGGTTATTGATATCAAGTCCTGGTTCGCCTGGATCCAATATCCAGTGCCAATTGTTTCACATCCCCAGGCTGCACAAAATCCGTCTGTCTGGTCCCCACAGTGTGGTGGCTGATCAAAGCCAGGGCAGCCATATAGAGGAAACTGAGTGTATTGAGTCCAGTAATCCGGGAGGCTAGGCACGCCAGGGAAGGTGGGGGCGCAGTAGTGGATTGAGGACATCTGGGGGGCGCCTAGGGCACAAAGATCAACCGGAATGGAAGGAAACCACGTCCATTGGGGCCATTGGGAAGAAGAAACGGAGGTAATGATGGCTTGATTAACTGGATTGATGATCTCCCATCGTTGTTGGACCAGGAGATGAGGACTGGAAGTGGTGACTGGAAGGAAGGTGGAGTAGATGATGTAAACTGCCAGAGAAAAGGAGTTCAGGATCTGAGGTCCCATCTGTGATGTCGTCAGGGTTGTGGTTCTGAAAAAGGAAGAAGAAAAAGACTTCTCCCTGGCTTAGGAGGGTTAGTATCAGGGGCGAAAGGTTTAATCAGTCTAGATGGAATCCAAGGGGCATTGTTAGCCACTTTATCAAAAATACAGGCGGAGCCCTTTCCCCAGATAATGACAGGGTCGGGGCCACACCAGAGGCCCTCGACCGGGGTCACGCCAAAGGACTGTGGCCAGATTAGATGAAGTATGCGGATTCCAGTGGCAATCAGCAGCGGAACGCCCTTCAGCATCCAGCGTGAGGAAATTGAGAACAAAGAGGGCATGAGCCAGAAGCAAAGTCTGATTGCCACTTAAGGGATAAAGAGTTTCTTGGGCTTTGAATTTAAAAAGAGTATTTTTAAGAGTTTGGTTTGCTCGTTCAACAATGCCTTGCCCTTGTGGGTTGTAAGGTATGCTTGTAACATGTTTTATGCCTAGCTGGGAACAAAATTGTTTAAAGGCTTGGCTGGTATAGCCAGGGCCATTGTCTGTTTTAATGGAGAGAGGTTTCCCCATCATAGACATGGCAAAAAACATATGCTTAATGACGTGTTTAGTGGCTTCCCCCGATTGTGCAGATGTGAAAAGAAAGCCACTAAATGTATCAATGGAGACATGAACATACTTAAGTTTAGCAAAAGAAGAGACGTGGGTGACGTCCATCTGCCATAAGTGGCCGGGGAGAAGACCACGGGGGTTAGTTCCCAAATGGGGTTCAGGCAAGAGAGTAACACAATTCTTACAGTTTTTCACAATTGACCTGGCCTGTTCTGTGGGAATTTTGTAGGCCAGGCGGAGTGATTGAGAGTTAAGGTGGTGAAGCCTATGTGCCTCTGTAGGGAGGGAGACAGGATCCGAGGAGAGGGCAGTAGAGGGGGTGGGTGTGGTTGCTAAGGCAGTTAAGCGAGTGTGCTGGTCCGCAAGGTCGTTCCCGAAGGATAAGCGGCCCGGGAGGCCAGAGTGGGCACGTATGTGGCCCACGAAAAAGGGGCAGGACCGTGATCGAATGGCTTGCTGGAGTTGGGAAAAAAGAAGAAAAGTAGCAGTTGTTGGTTGGATTGCAGGAACGATTTCTAGTCGGAGCAGGAATTGGACAACATACCTGCTATCCGAATAGAGATTAAATGGAGTATCGGGCAGGGAGTGAAAAACTGTTAAGGCAGCATAAAGTTCCACCAGCTGTGCGGACTCATAAGGAGTTTGGATGGAGCGAGGGTGATTGTTCATGACTATGGCAGCAAGGCCAGTTTTGGAACCGTCCACAAAAATTGTGGGTGCTCCTGAGATGGGGGAGGATCGGGTTTGACGTGTGAGTATGAAGGGGGTAAGATTAAGAAACTGTAACAATTTATTACTGGGCATGTGATTATCTAAGGTGCCCTGAAACGTGGACATGAGTATAGCCCAGTTATTCTGAGATTTGAGGCAGTCGAGCTGTTCTCTGCTATAAGGGGATACCACGTGGTCAGGGGGACAGCCAAAATGGCGTGTAGAAAGGCGAATGCCTATCATAGCTATACGGGCAACCAAATCGGGGTACGGGGTAAGAATCTTTCAATTGTACATGGGGAGATGTATCCAAATGAGGGGAGAAGGATCTTGCCATAGGAGTCCAGTGGGAGAGAATTCAGTAGGGAAGATGAGGAGGTACAGGGATAATTTTGGGGAGAAGTATCCAATATTCTGTGTAGCTATAGCCTGTTCTACCTTTTTGAGGGAAGCTTCACCTGCCGGGGTCAAAGAACGAGGGGAGGAAGGGTCAGCATCCCCTCTAAGAATGTCCTCCAGCGGACGGAGGTCTGCTTTGGAAAGTTGCAGATAGGGGCGTAGCCAATTAATGTCCCCTAAAAGCTTCTGGAAATCATTAAGAGTCTTGAGGGAAGAGCGTTTAAGCTCAACCTTACTGGAGAAGAGCCGGTCGGGTTCAAGCCGAAATCCTAGGAAGGTGAAGGGGTATTGATTTTGAATTTTATCTGGGGCAATGCTAAAGCCGCGAGCTTGGAGCGCTCTGACAATAGCCTGGGCTATAGTCTGTGTCAATGAGGGGGAAGGGGCAGCAATGAGGAGATCATCCATATAATGGATGATATAGGCCGAAGGATACTGAGTCCTGACAGGGTCAATATATTGAGCAAGGAATTTCTGACATAGTGCAGGGGAATTAGCCATACCTTGGGGCAACACGGACCACTGAAATCGGGGGTTAGGCCCTATATGACTGACTATGGGAATGGAAAATGCAAAGCGAGGGCTATCGGAGGGATCAAGAGGGATTGAGAAAAAGCAATCTTTAATATTGATGACAATTTTGCTGAACCCTTTTGGGATAGCAGTCGGGGATGGAAGGCCTGACTGTAAAGCCCCCATGGGTAGCATGGTCTTATTGACCTCACGTAGGTCCTGTAGAAGTCTCCATTTCCCCGATTTCTTTTTAATAACAAAAATAGGTGTATTCCATGGGGAAGTGGAAGGTTCAAGGTGTCCAAGAGAGAGTTGCTCCTACACTAGCATTAGGGCAGCTTGAACCTTCTCAGATGTTAGAGGCCACTGGTCAATCCAGACAGGAGAATAGGACTTCCAGGTGATCTTATCAGCCTGGATTGCAGGGGGATCAGTGACCTTTATAAAAATTTTTTTGACCCAAGTCCTCCTTTATCGTTTTGGGCTGGGGGGGATATTGGGTGTAAGATGCCTTGTTCGTTCTTGCCAAGGCCTTTGCCTGGGAGGTACCCAGATTTCAGCATCATGGTGGCGACAGCATCACTGGAGCTAACCATAAGGAGCCGCATCTGGGCCAGAATATCCCTGCCCCAGAGATTAACGGGGAGTCCCACGACTACATAGGGACGGGTAGTGCCACTATTGCCCTCAGTATCTTGCCAATGGAGGAGCTTAGTACTTTGGAGGGTATCTTGGATCTGACCTATTCCTGACAGGTGGGTGGATGAGGGTTGAAGGGGCCAGGCTCGGGGCCAATGAGCCTGGGAGATGACAGTAGAGTCTGCCCCTGTGTCCAGCAGCCCTGTGAAGGTTTTTCCTTCGATCTTTAATTGCAGAGTGGGTCGGGACTCAGTAAGTTGTTGTACCCAATAAATGTTGGAAGAGCCGGGTGAGGAAGGACCTCGTTTTTGGGCTGCGGCAGGAAAATCGCCTATCATGGGGAGGGGGAGGGCCTGAGCTAAGCGTTTACCAGCAGGAATGGTAACCGGACCTTGCGGAGAATCTATGATAAGTTTTATCTCCCCTGTGTAGTCGTTTTCAACAAGGGTGGGATGCACAACTACACCTTGTAAGGTGGTGAGCGCCCTGCTGATGACCAAGAAAAACATGCCAGGAGGTGGTGGTCCGAATTTGCCAGTGTGGAGGACTACCGGGCCTTCTTCAGGGGTCAATATTCGGGTGGAGGCGGCACAGAGGTCCAGGCCTGCGCTGCCGGCTGTGGCTCGAGTAAGGGAACTGGGCAGGGGCTCCCGAAGGAGCCCCGCATCCCATTTCCCGACATTGGGGAAAAGTTCTGAGGTTTGGCTCGGCAATCTTGAGCCCAGTGCCGACCCTTTCGACATTTAGGGCAAACGCTGGGAGGTGGTCTTTGGGCTAGAGCCTGAAGGGGGGTGGGAGTCTGGTTAGAGGGACATTCACGGGCAAAATGGCCAGGTTGCCCACATTTAAAGCAATTTCGGGGGGTGGTGGGGCGAGAGGCCTGAATGACTGCCCCGATGGCTAAGGAGATGGACTTGTTTAGTTTGTGGTCATATGCATCTATGTCACTGCATAGGCGGATCATCTCATTTAGATCAAGATCTCTAGCTTGCCCCTTTAAGGCTGCCTTACAGGCAGAGTTAGCGTTTTCAATCGCTAAATGTCTAACCACTGGGTTGTCTGACCCATCCTGACCTAAGACTCTCTCAGCAGTTTCAAGGAGTTTTGCAACAAACTGCGCGTAGGGCTCATTGGGTCCCTGAAGGATTTTCGAGAGAGGTGCTGTAACAGAGCCAGTGGCAGGAACTGCCCGCCATGCGGCCATAGTGGCGTGCGCCGTTTGCATGAGTGAGCCGGGAGGCAGCCTCATCTATTGGTTTTCTAATGCAAAGTGATCACGGCCGACAATCTTGTCAGTCGTCCAATTAGCTGTCTGGGCATTTTTTAAGTTAAGCCTAGCTTGATGTTCTGCCCTTTCTAAGAACTCTGCCTTCCAGATTAGAAATTGCCCTCGGGATAGGACAGATTGCACAACTTTGGTCCATTCTGAGGGGAGCATGTGTCCCTCTCCTCCAAGCCCTTCTAGGATGGAGAGTGTAAAAGGGGCATTCAGGCCATAATTTTTAACTGCCGAATGCGGGTCTTTAATGTGCTTAATTTTTAATTTTTTATAAATTGGTCGATGATGGTGAGGGAGGCCTGAAGTATCTGTGGCCCTGGAATTTCCACGGGATCCGCTTTCCTCCTCCCCCTCTTCCTCCTGCTCGGAGTCAGAGGAATCATGTGGGAGGGGGGTTTCTAAAGGAAGGTTTTCAGGGGCAATCTCTGTGGCCTGTTGTCTAGTAACGACAGGGAAAACAAGGGCAGGGTTCTTAGACTTTGTCATAGTTTTTGGCTGCACCGGCTTGATATTACAGTTCAGTGGCCGGAGAATGTTTGACTGCAAGTCCTGCAACTGATTGGTTAATTTATAAATCTCCCTCTGCAAGTCTAAGAACTGCCTAAGATCGGTGACTTGCTTTCTAAGCTGGCTTGTGGATTCTCTAAGGTCAGCCGAACCTGGGAGAGCTGGAGAGGCAAGTTGAGGGATGGGGGATGGGAGGTTGTAGGGAGGAGGTCTATTCCTCAGAGGGCCATTGTTATGGTAGCGGGCTGTCTCCTCCTCTAGTTCTGTTTGATAAACCGGATTAAGTGTGCTATCTTGAGGAGGGTCCCTGTATAGGACTGGATAAAGGCGTGGTCTGGGCTTAGAGGGAACAAGGGGCTCCTCAAGGGAGGGATTTTTGATAGGTTCATCTGAAAGAGACGAGGGACGCTCATTCCCCTTGAGGGGCGAGCTCTGTTCTTTAGTCGAGTTTGGTTCTTCATTTTTTATCTTAGATTCTAAGATAGCGTCCTCAGCCAAGCTGAGGAGGTGCGAGACTTGTTGACTCGTGTTGGCTTCTTTAAGGATGTCACGAATCAAGCCATAGAAAGAAAAGTAATCATCTGGAATCTCCTTGCCGGCTCTTAAAAGGCCATTAAGTTCCTTACCTACTTTGTCCCAAGTGAGCAGATGAATGCCTGTGCTATGCAAAATGAGCCAAGGGCAGTGCTGCTCTATAAAGCAGAAAAACCTGAACAGGTCCTTCTTTTTTACTCTAATGCCTCTCTCCCTAAGACTATGTTTTAGTTCAGTCACGAACACTGTTTCCTTCGAGAGTGTTTTTCCCATCATGCACACGTATTCCTTCCACTTTCCTAGCACACACACACACACCTTTTTTAGAAACACTCTTGATTTTTAAATGCCTATGGGGGATGGGACAACTTACCCTACCTCGAGGCGTCTTGCTCAGCCTCTACCCATTATGTATCTTCGCAGCCGCGACAGCTGCTCCTCAGTTTTCCGGTAAGCCGTTTTCTCCATGCCTCGCGTTGGGCGCCACTGTCCGGGTCCAGCCGGACACAACCGAGGGGTCCGGGGAAACGGCAACCTAAGAACCCATAGGGAAAGAAGAAGGGAGACCACGCGTGCAAGATACAGAGTCGTTTGGATGGAAGCAAGGCTCGTTTATTGCAGATCTATGACAAGAATATATAGGTTGAGGGCAGAAGGGGGTCAGCAGATACTAAGGGGAAAGGAACGCGGAAAGGGAGCATAGAAAATCTCTGGTGGAGTCTTACTGTCTCCAAGCATGGCTGGGCCTATGATCAATATCTTATCTTAGAAGAGTGAATGATATCTATTCTTAGAAGAGTGACTATCTTATCTAAAGTCTTGGTCCCTAACAATATGTGTTCATTATTTAGGGTAAATTCCTCATTAGTGATCTTTTCCTTGAAATCAATAAAAAGAAAATTGGGGAGAACAAAAATCACTATTACGTTCTTCAAATAGAAACATTGGAAGACCAGTTTTCAAAAAAGAAACCATGTTATCTCCCTCATTAGGCAAAGTATTGAGAGTAGGATAGTTTTTGCTTTATTTCTTCTACTTAGCTCAGTTTCCTACACATAGTAGCATATAAAATTTATCAACTTGACTTTTTCTAGAAAAAAAAAAAAACAACTCTGAGACTACTGAAAGGACCTAGTACATCTTTCAGAATATAATGCATGTGCAATGAAGTGGGCGCTACCTGCTAAGATGGGGAAGAAAGTGTCATGGAAGGCCTAATTGGACTCCTTTATGATTTTAATCATGTAAAACTTCCTCTTATATAGACTAAATTTGAAAAAGCTGAGTTAATTGTTTCTTGTTGTATATAATATCCATAGTTCCTTAGAGACTGAAAGAGTATTGGCCAAGTTCCTGAACTGTGATGAAATTTCTATAAATGCCTATTTGACTGGAAGAGACATTATTTGGCTCTAAGTATAGGTGTGAATAAGAAGCTTAGGGAAAGAAAGAGATCCCAGAGTTGTTGCTGTTTACATTACAAAAAAACCTCTTTGACTTCTGGATAAATTTTAAGACATGATAAGGAAAATAGGCTCAGTTTCTTTCCTGGCATCTTTTCTGGAAGGAAACCTTTGAAAAATGCAGAGTTCTCAGATTTAAAGAGACTTATCTTTGGCTTCTGTTCTTGAACAAGAAGATGTTGCAATCCCTAAAGAACTTGTGACTTCACTAAGGCAAATGAAATCCTTGGAAATTATATTTTTCTGCTAAGATGATTTTGTGAGTTTTCAATAATTTATTTACTGTTGTGTTTCTCCATCTCACTCCCAATAGTGTCAATACTGTCTCTGAGGGTGTGTATATATCTTCTTGGTCTGTTAACAGCCTGTGCAAAGCTTTCCAGGACCCAAAGTTCTGGATCAGAATTCTATTTTTGACCCATGGGAAGTTTTGCCAGAATTTTACTTCCATCCAAACATCAGGACAGAAAGTGAGTTATCAATATTATTCTTATTATTGTTTTAGTATATATCTGGAAGAGGTACTCACAAAAATTTTACTAGTGTGAACCAGTAACTTGCTATTATCTCTTTATATTCGATCTTCTAACAACCATTGGGTAGGCAGAGCAAATATCCACTTTTTGTTTTTAAATAAAAAGGCAAATAAAGAGATATAAGATAATATTGATAATATCACATGCATATGAATATATCATGTATATTGTACATTCTGTAGGAAAATTATGATGAGAATGAGATGACAGATACATAATTCACACAGGAATGAAAATTTTGGCTTTGTGGAGTAATCATTTAGTCTATCAGTCTCTTTGGTTCCACAGATTTGCTTCAAAAGCTAAAGGAGTTAGAGAGAAAGATGCATAAATTTACTGAAGTAGAGATGAATTATTCTCCTTGTAGCCTTTCCTTTCAGCAACTAGTGTTTCTGGGAGAAGGAAGGAGGTAAAAATTTTGATCTCCAAATAATTATTTGGGGGTAAGTCCCAATGTAACCTTGTACTGTTGTTCAGCACTAGAGAACTTGATATGGAGATAAAGAAAATTTTAAATAACTTTATAGAATGGTCAAAATCATTTTTCCTCAAAAGTTTCTTTTCTCTATTTCCTTTGACTCAAAGTATTATCTTTCTTCTCCAATGTTTAACGTTTACCTTCTTAGAACTCTATATTTGTATATATACATGTGTATGTATATTTTATACTAACATTTACTTTTTATTTAAATACTTATTCTCTGTTCCTTCCATATCATTGACAATCAGAGGTTAATTTAACATGGGGAATATATGCCTGCCTATAGTAATTGTCTCTGTAAAGAGAGAAGTATGAGATAACATTAAAAAAGAAGGTTAGATTCTAGAATACGAAATCAAAATCTTTATTTCATTGATTATGGGAAACTATTGAAGTGCTGGGAAAAGGGAAACACATGAGAGAAGCATTAATATTAAAAAATTTATATGGTACCAAAAACAAAATTATCTACTAGTTCTTTGAATGACTATTGTTTACTGATCAAAAAAGAAAAAAAATAAATTAAAACATCTTCTAGAAGCTGGTCAATTGCCTGAGAGAGAGGTTGATGGGGGTGGTTGGAAGTGGTAAAAATTGTGCAGGAAAACTATTGATTCCTTAATCAATAATTTTTATATTTCCCTAACTCTTAATATACTTCTGTCTACCCTAATGTATCTCAAAGTATCTCCACTCAGATTGGGAGAAAGGAATAAGGACCTAAGACTTAAATAGGTGCCTGATCTTTATCCCTTGGATCAAAAAATACTGAAGCTACAAATTAAAAATACAACATATTTTGAACAAAATGTTCACTTACAAACTATAGTTGTCTATCATCTTCCTCCCTCACTTAGTTTAGAATTTGAATTCCCTTCTCATCATCCTCTCTCTCTTTCTTTCTTTTCTTCTTTTTTATGCAGTTTTGTAATTTCATACATAGAGGGAATTTCTAGTGTAGAAGTGCCTAAACTTATGCATATGGGTAAGTCATTTCAGAGAGTATTTGGGGGGGTACCAAGAAATAAAGTAAATTGCCCCTGGTTAACACAGCTATAGTATATCATAATTGTGATTTGAACTCTTATTTTGTAAACTCTGAGTCATGACCCTTCATTTACTAAGCCACCCATTTTGTTTCTCAAAATGCTAGCATATAAGAATATATATATATAGCAGCATATAAGGAGAAAGTGATTAATAACCATTAATATGGCAAGCATTCTTCAGTGTTAGCATATGTGCTTACATACACACACTGATAACACATACACAGCCTTCTATCTTTCATTGGTAATCCTGAATATCAAATAATTCTGTATATTGTAAGACAGCTAAGTGAAATAGTAGATAGAGTATTGGAATTAGAGTTAGAAAAATCTGAGTTTGGATCTTGCCTTAGACAACTGACTATCTCTATGGCTTTGGTTAAATTATTCATCCTCTGCAATTTAACCTTTCATTACAAATCCAATAAATCAGATCAGTGATATGCCAACTCCAATATCCTGTCCTTGATATGATTGTCAAAAGTAGTGAGGAAATAAGGTACTTTTTAATGTGTTTGATTATGCAGATGTGTATGAAATGCTAACATCATAGATTTATATAACCATAGAATGTTAGAGTACACCTAAAACTTTGGCCACTAAATAATTGGTATTCACAATCTAGAATGTAATACGCTACACTTGTCTCCTTTTTGAACTCAACTCAACTAAAATTTTGAAGAGTATAGATAAGTATATGAATATGAGGGTTTAAGTCAAGGAATAATATTCTTCTGTATGACTTTCTAGATTCTCCCACATCTATGCATTTACACAGTTGATTCTCACTTTTGTAATACAGTCTATCTTCACTTATGTCATAATTCATCCCTATATACCTTCTAGGATGAAAGTCTTGGTGGCTAGTGTGTTTACCTCTTAAGATATTTTTTTTAATTTTGCACATTTTTTCTATCTATTGTTATCTATCTTGGATTCCATATGTTTATATGGAATCCAAGCTCTTTGAGTCCAAGGATGATGCCTTGTACATTTTTCTTTTAAATAAGTACCCATGATTTCAATAGTGTAGTCAATGATCAGCACAAAAATCAATTCATGCAATGAATATTAATAATTTGTGTATAGGTACTAAGATTTATAGGTATAAGTCTCATAAATTTAGAAATTTAAGGAAGAGATCATAGATATTCTTGAATATATTACCCTCATTGTATGGATGCCAAAACTGAGGTAAAGAAAAGTAATTTGATTAACCCAAACTTGAAAAGCAGTAAGTCATATAGATGATATTTGAACCTAGTATCTCTGATTCCAATTATGTTCTTTCTCCTGTACCTCACTATTTGAAGAATTCTTTAGAGAATCAGGAGCTTGAGTTTCTAGCTCATGGTTCCATACAGAGGATTCAAAAGGCTTTTATTAGCTATGTTATTCTTCTCTTCATTATAAAACCACTCTCGATCACCTTGCACTTAGTAATTTCTTAATGTCTATGTTCAATTGAATTTGTTTTCATGATACTTTTTCTTTGGACATTGTCTTTTAGTTAATTCTCACCTGGATCCATCCTGGAGCAATAAAAGTCATGAACATACAGAGCAATGTGACAGAATTTATCCTCCTTGGGCTGACACAGGACCCAGGAAGGCGAAAAATTGTATTCGCTGTTTTCTTGGTTTTCTACCTTGCTACTGTTTTGGGAAACCTGATCATCATTGTGACCATCAAAACCAGCCCCACCCTTGGGTCCCCCATGTACTACTTCCTGTCCTACTTGTCTTTTGCAGATGCCTGCTTCTCCACAACTACAGCTCCCAAGCTCATTGTGGACAGTGTCTCTAAAAAGCAGATCATCTCTTTCAAAGATTGTATGACTCAGGTATTTGCAGCACATTTTTTTGGCTGCATGGAGATTTTCCTTCTCATCCTCATGGCCTATGACCGCTATGTGGCCATCTGTAAACCTCTGCACTATTCAACTATCATAAGTCTCAGAGTCTGTCGCATACTGGTAATCTTGGCCTGGGTTGGCTCTTGTATTCACTCCACAGCCCAAATTTTTCTTGCTTTAAGTTTGCCCTTTTGTGGTCCCCATTTGATTGACCACTATTTCTGTGACTTGCAACCTTTGTTGAAACTGGCCTGCACAGATACATATGTGATTAATCTCCTTATTATTTCAAATAGTGGAGTTATATGTATGGTGAGCTTTGTGTTACTCATCATTTCCTATATTGTTATCCTATACTCCCTGAGAAATCAGAGTTCTGAAGGGAAGCGCAAAGCCCTTTCTACTTGTATTTCCCATATAATTGTGGTCATCATTTTCTTTGTACCATGCATATTCATATACACTCGTCCCCCAATGACCTTTCCTGTGGACAAATTAGTGTCTGTATTTTACACAATTGGCACTCCTTTACTCAACCCTTTGATATATACTCTGAGGAACAAGGATGTAAAAGATTCCATGAGGACATTATGGAGGAGGATTGTAGGATCTTAGATCTGTGGCCACCTCTCAAATACTATGTTGAAGTCTATATTCAGCTCATTTTAGAAATAAAATATTTATGTCTACTTGGCTGGACAGATTTGAGGATAATTTTGATATTGATGGGGAACTCTGTACAACTTTGCCTCAGTGACTTTGTATCAGGATCTGTTTGGAAGCTGGAAGACTTAGAAGGCTTGCTCTTTATGCCAGAATCAAGTAAAGGTATGAGATACCTCAAGGTATAATTGGATATTTAAGTCCACCATGGTCAACACTCTCTCTCTCTCTCTCTCTCTCTCTCTCTCTCTCTCTCTCTCTCTCTCTCTCTCTCTCTCTCTCTCCTAGTATTACAGCTCTCATGTTTACTTGTAACTCAATTTATTCTCTTCCCTGGTCATCAGCATCCCCCAATAATATTGTTTTAGCCTGGTATCTTGTGCCTGGGCTCTTATTTCTGTTTTTTTTTTCTTTAATTTGTACAATCTCAAAACAAGTATTTAACTCATCTCATAATTAAACTTATCATCAAAGTTCTCTAAAAGGTGTGGAAAACCCATTTTTGTCTGGCAACTTGATTTCTGTACTGAAACAGAAACTAAATGGTGGACTCTATCTCTGGCAACTGGTTTGGTGATGATGATGGAGAGTACATTATTTAACTTCAGTAGCCATCATTGTGCTGATAAATACTTAATAACTGGATGTCTAGAAAGTTCATTTGGGAATGTACCCACAATACAGATTTAAATTTTATCTCCAATATTAACATTTTCTATGTACATTTTTTTATTAAAAAAAATTTAAACCCTTTCCTTCCATCTTGGAGTCAATACTGTGTATTGGATCCAAGGCAGAAGAGTGGTAAGGGTAAGCAATGGGGGTTAAGTGACTTGCCCAGAGTCACACAGCTAGGAAGTGTCTGACATCAGATTTGAACCTAGGATCTCCCATTTCTATGCCTGGCTCTCAATCCACTGAGCTACCCAGCTGCCCTCATTTTCTGTATACTTTTCAATATCTAGATCAGTGGTTCCCAAACTTTTTTGGTCTACAGTCCCCTTTCCAGAAAAAAAAATATTACTTAGCCCCCTGGAAATTAATTTTTAAAAAAATTTAATAGCAATTAATAGGAAAGATAAGTGCACCTGTGGCCATCACCACTCCCCTGGATCACAGGAGTACCCACCAAGGGTGGTGGCACCCACTTTGGGAATCACTGATCTAGATGGTCAATGAAAAAAAAAATCAAATCTTGATTTGTAGTATTTGCCCATTTCTCAGGAACATGTAAATGGTCACACTAAAAATTTTATAATTGTCTTACACTGGTTGGGCTAGGTTCTGGCTCACCTGTATCAGCCCTATATTTGGACAGCAATTCAAAGTATACATCTTGGCTGTAAGGTCTTCAAAGTTCATCAATGTACCTCCAGCCAGAATTTCAGCCCTTAGTAACCCTGGATGAGTGGGAGTGCCATGAAAGTTGGAAGGCCATCTTAGGCCTTTTACTGAGGAAACTAATTAACCAAGTAACCAAATTAAAATAGAGATGTCCATGCATTTGTATCTGTATTTGTATTATTACATGGGTCTATGTATATTTGATAGTGTATATCTTTATATTTATATCAGTTGTGAGGAAGGGATGCCTGAAGGTTGGAGTTTAGGGGACATTGAGGTAATGCACAATTACAGTACAAAAGATTTAAATATCAATAAAGATTTCTATGTAAAATGAATAAATTGTTTCACAGTAAGATGAGGTTATTGGGAAGAGCTGAATGATATTATTGGGCTAGATTGTCTCTAAGATTCTTTGAGATATGAATCTATAATCTTATGATCCTTCGCCAAAAGAATCTCTTAAAGTACTGGAGAGACTCTGTGGCTTCAGGTCTATCCTATCTCAATTAGTGGTAATATATGTATATAATTTTAATAAGCTAATAAGTATATATTTCATTTTCACTATGAGCATGTAAACCTCAGAAAATCACAAATGCTACATATCACAACTAAGTTCTTTTGTTGATTATCTACATTTAATAAGTCATAGGTAGATTAAACTTCAAAATGTGCCATGCATATACATAAATACCTTCATTCATACATACATATATACACACACATATAAAAATAAATATGTACACACAAATATATGTGTGTATGTCTGTGTGTGTGTGTTTCTCCAAGAGAGCCAGGTAATGAATTGCCAGCACACTACTGCTTCATTCAAGTCTATGAACGTAAGATTTTGACTATCTGTTAGGGTTCTCCTAATGACTTGCTTAAGACTCCATTCTTTTAGCTTTATAGATACTTCTAAGTATAGAGTGCTTTGGAATAAACTAATTACTTCCTCAAACTAAATTTGTGAAGAATGGCATATGCTGGACTGGGGAGGTGGATGAATGTCTGTTTCTTCCCACTGTAGGAATAAAGAAAGAATAAAGAAATAAAACATCTTCATAATTGTCTTTAAAGGCTTTTTAAAAGTTGTTACAAATCATTGGTTAATAAAATCCACATACTCAAAGTATGTTAAGTAATAGTTAATACATTCTAGTACAAGGTTCAGGTATTTTATTGATCTTATAAAACTTTTAAACAATAATTCTTAAAATGAAACCAAAAGATAAATCGTGTCCTCTATCTGAGACCTAAAATCTGATTGTTTCTATTATCTTTATCCAGAGTCAGGATTTAGTTAAGATGTGTACTTAACATTCCAAGGTTGATAACAGGAGCTCTTAAAGTAATTCTTTCCCTTATCTATCACTGCTTATTCACATTTCATTAATAACTCAAACTACCCTTCCTAATTTCCTAGTTACAGATATGATCAAAGAGTTTATATGAGATGACATGATTTACAATAAATGATAAAAAAAACAATAAATGGAATTATCATCTACTCCATTTTCATAAACATGTCTGATGTTAAAGACCAAGGTTTTCATTTTCCTAGATTACAAAAAAGCAAAGCAATTCAAGTATGAATCCTAAATTCTTTCTTTCTATTAAAGTTTAATAAGGATATTTTATCTTATCAATTACATATAACAACAATTTCTCACATATTTTCTAAAGTTATTTGGTCTAAATTGTCTCCCTCTCTCCTTTTCCTTTTCGCTCCCAGAGATGGTAAATGATCCAATTTCAGCTATACAAGTGCCATCATGCAAAAAATATTTCCATTGTTATTTTTGTAAGATAATAATAATTTAAAAGCAATCCCCAGATAAGAATCTAAATAAACTGAAGTAAAAAATATTATGTTTTGATAGGATTTCTGACTCCAACAGTTCTTTCTCTGGAGGTGGATAGCATTCTTTGTCATAAGTCCTTCAGAACCATCCCAGATCGAAATTTTTTTGAGAATAGCAAAATCTATTACAACTGATCATTCAACAATATTGCTGTTACTCTCTATGGTATTCTCCTGATTTTTCTAATTTAGTTTGCATCAGTTGATGTATGTCTTTCTAGCTCTTTCCAAAATCATCTTGTTCATCATTCTTACAACACAATAGTATTCTGTCACCATCATATACCACATTGTTTCAGCTATTTCCCAATTGATGAACATCCCTTTAATTTCTAAATCTTTGCCACCTCAAAAAAGGATGCTATGAATATTTTCATACAAGTAGGTCTTTTATCCTTTTTTAATATCTTTGGGATACAGAACTTATAGTACTATTACAAGATCAAAGGGTATGTGTTATTTTATAGCCCTTTGGACACAGTTCAAAATTGTCCTCCAGAATGATTGGATCACTTCATAACTTCACCAACAATGCATTATTGTTCCATTTTTGCCAAATCTCTAAGTTATTTCTGGGATTGGAATTACTAGTTTTCTGGGAGGAAAAAAGAAATCTATTACTTTGAAATTCAGCTGAAGTGAAGAAAAATCCAGCTGTAGATTGGCATATGGTCCTATTCTTTATATTAACAGAATTGGACTCTAATGAATTTGTTTGAATATGTGTAATAAAGTACATAATAATAATTTCAACAATAATAATAAGTAATTGTTAAACTGTACTACTTGCCAATAATATATATGCATATTTATATATATATATATGCATATATATATTTGATTTATATAACCTCATGAGGAATGTTATCATCATCATCATCATCATTTGAAGATGAAGAAATCGAGGTAGACAGAGGGCTCTTTTGTGTTTGTTTTTAACTTTACTAGGGTTACATAGTGTGTAAGCCTCTGAAGTATGTTTTGAACTCAGGTTTTACAGACTCCAATATTCACTGTGTCATCTAAGTACTGTTGTGTGCAGATGCAAAGCATGGAATCCTTGCAAAGGTACAGGGATAGCCTCACCCAGAATTCCAGGGGACCCCCCCTGGAGAACTTTGGGTGAGGGGCAGTTGAGAAGTTGAGAAGGGTTTGAGACAGTTATTTGGTGGAGGTGGAAGTGAGCAGACACCCTGCTTACCTCTCCATACTTGGGGGTTCACTTGAGAGGCCATAGTGGTATAGCTAGTGTGGTTACTACATAAGGATTAGCCTGTATAATAGAGTTAGTTTATATCAATGATTAGAGAGTAAAGATATTCATTAATAGCAAGAGTGCCAGTTTTAGTTAGGTGCCTTCATCCCCTCCTGTGAGGGGGAAGGGCAGCTTCCATTTTAATAGTTCAGGGTCACCATTTCTTATTCAAATACCTTCATTAACCTCTCTAGTTTTCCTTGTTATTACTTACTATAACCTTTATCTTCAAATCTGTGCCTGGTAGTTATTTGGGGGGATACTCACAACTCAGTCTGAACATCTAGTTTGAATCCTGTTTGCTGCCAGTTTAAAAAAGATCTTCTCTGTCCTCAACAGTTAGATAACTAGCCTCTATATACTCATCTTACTGACCTGTGAGGAATATAAATTAAAGAAAAGGAACATCAATTGGGGTTTCAGCCATAACAGAAACTTACCAGAAGAATTTTATTCCTGTTTTCATTACCAACTGAAGCAGTAGCAGTTAGAGGGGGAAAGGTTTGAGAGCCAGGAGTGTTTAGCCCCCTCCTTTCCTCACTGAAGCCTGTCAATCTCTGGCCTTTGACTTGAAGCTCTAATATTGGCCCTGACACATTATCTGCTTCTCCAAATTATCTGTTATTATCATCATAACAGTACCTTTTGTAAAGTTCTCTTTGTAGGTAACATCAATGAATCTAAGTGACTTATCATTTGAAACATAGGTAGTCATTGAACTACCTCTATGGAATACCCTAAGCCCCATTTGGTGATATCAAAAGTAATATTGACCTATTGTCTTGTGCTTGATCTCCATAACTTTTCAATTTGGTCATCTGTCTCTGGTGAGAATGGAAATGTCTTGCAAACTTGTCCTGTGTAATAATAGGGTAAATTAGATATTATATAGATATATAATTTAAGGTGTGGCTGCCAGGGATCAATAATTCAGATTGATTCCATAATTAAAATAGACCCAAGTCAGGATTCGGTTTTATGGTGGCTTATTTACAATTAGGAAGGTAGAAGGTAGGGAAATAGAGAGAGGGAGAGGCTAGCCTGGGGGGGAGGGGCGGAGAGAAGATTAAAAGGCTAATTAAATTAGGCTACAAGCCACAAGGCCTTAGCAATTAGAGAGGCAAGAAGCCTACTTAAGGTAGAGGGTCTGGAAACGCCAAGGTAGGCCCAAGAAAGTCAGCCTAACTTACCCACATGACAATTCAGAGGGGAAGCTGCCTGAAGTCTCAGAAGAGATCCTTCAGCACCAAGTTCAAAGCCCCAGCTCCCTCAACAGGAAATTACCAACATACTTGAAGAGACAGTGTCTTTAATCACTTCCTGGGGGTCCACCTCTAATTCAAGTGGACAAATGGCAGCCTCAATACTGGTTTTGTTCTCGATTTGTTACTTATTGTCATGTGTGGGTAACTCATCTCCCCTCCCCACTAAGGGAGGTGAGGATGACATTATCTCTGGTGGCTAGAGTTTTAACTATGAATGGGCTTTAGCTAATTCTATTTACATACCTGCACATCTTCTGCCTGCTTTCCAGTCTCTTTTAGGAAGAGGAAAATCATTGTACTGTTATATGAGTCTATCAGCACTGAGGTAATGGGGGAAAGAAGCATTCTTTTGTTTCTACTCTAATCTACTTGCCTTAGGGATAGGTGAGTATCATAACTTCTGTTCCAAGTATTTGCACCTTCACATGAACTATCCAAGGTTTTGAAAGGACTTCACTCTGAGTTCATAATGTAATTAACATTTAGTAGATCTCTCTAAACTTTTCACTTAATAATTAAGAAACTCCCTACCTCATCAGACTCTATCTCAGTGATTATAAACCCTTGTAAGTTATCATAAAATCTCCATATCCTACCTCACACTACTTGATATCTCATGCTCATTCCTCAACTAATTTCCAACCAAAGTCTCAAAAGCAAACACCTCCTTCCCTAGTGCTCTCTGTTTGAGGAACTCTGAGATAATATCTTTGATAATTTCTTATGATACGATATAATTTTTTTTCTTGATCATGGCTTTCAGTTAGTACAATAATTCTCAAACTCTCCTAGATCCATTTTCTATGTGAGTTGTTTTTTAAATAAGATATTTCATGTTTTGCTCTATTTTTTCATTCCTTTGATTTTGCTTCATTGTTTATTGATTTCTCATGAAATCATTAGCTTCTAGATCAGGGGTCAGCAACCTTTTTGGCCATGAGAGCCATAAACACCACATTTTTAAAAATGTAATTTTGTGAGAGACATACAATGCTCACAGTGTGCACTCCAGTAACAGCACCTGAAAAAAATTGACTTTATGGCTCCTGCAGAAAGAGCCATATCTGGCCCTCAAAACAGCCAGATATGGCTCGAGAGCCATATGTTGCTGACCCCTGTTCTAGATGGTCAATTCTGGTTTTTAAGACCTGATTTTCCTCTGTCAGTTTTTGGTTCTCCTTTTTCAATTGGCCGATTTCTTCTTACATTATTTTCTTTCTCCTTATATCACTTTCATTTCTCCTTGAATCACTTTCTCTTTTCCACTTTCCTCTGCCTCTCTTAATTGGTTTTTGAAGTCCTTTTTGAGTTTTTTTGTTTTTTTCCCCCAGAATATGTGTCCAATCCACATTTTTCTTTTGGACTTTGGGTGTGTTTCCTTTGCTTTCATTGTCCCCTTCTGTGTCTGTACCTTGCTCTTTGTCTTTATAAAAAAATCTTTAGAGTTAGGTGCTTTCTTGTTGTTTCCTCATTTTTCCTATCTAATTATAAGTAGGCTTGGAGGATGATGTGATGGTCTGAGGACCGAGAGCTTTGAGAGCTTTGAGATCCCCCTCGCACTGCTGATTCAGTTGGCCCCTGTGATGCTCATTCGCTTAAAGAATTGCCTCAAGCTTAGATTTGATCTCACTTTGATCTTAATTAGGTCAGGGAGAGTTCAAATTCTAGCCTCTTAGTTTCAAGTTTTTGGTCTCACCTGTACTTGATTCAATCAGGCACACCCTTGATTGTCCTGTTTTAGAGCTCAGCCCTAAGCTTTGGGCAAAATGATCAGTACTTAGTTCTTAGTACCATCATCCACCCTAAGGTATAAATTAAGTCCTTGTCCCAAGCCCAGATTTGAATTCCCTGGGCTGGCTTCCAGAGTTCTCCACAGGTTTGAAATTTCAAGGGGTATGGGTTGGCTTTTACCTCTATTTGCTCATGCAGGGGATCAGGATCTGGATGTTGGCTTGGGCATAGATTCCTGAACTTTGATCAGCAGATGTGGGGTGGAGTCATGTGGCTTGCTCTTGGCTTGCTCTTGTTTCCTTGCTACAGCTTATTGCTGGGTCTACTTTCCTCTTACCCCAGTACCCCAGATGTTTGAGTTTTTCTTTTTTCGAAAGTTGTTTCACTTGCTCTTCTTGTTGGTTCTTTCACTCCTGTATTCATTTTGTGGTGATATTTTAATTTTGATTTGGGAGGATTCTCATGGTGGCACAGAGCTAGTGAGGATTACTCTGTCATCTTGGCTCTACCCCCATAATTCTCCCTAGTGCTCTCTGAAGTGCCTACCCCATGAGTGACAAACATTTTTATTTTAAATATCCTTCTTTCCAATACCTTTCATTTTTCTCTCACTGAAATCTTATTATCTCCTGATGACACAACCTTCTTGATGATCTTTCCCACTGTGGGTTAAAATTCACTCATTTCCCTCAACTCATTTGTCAAGGTAAGGAAGTTTTAATATTCTTTTTTTTTCCCATTACCACTTCCAGATTCTATTCTTGCCACTATTATACAATAACCTTACTCCTTTGAACTTTGTGTAATCTATGTTTACCTCTCAAATAAAGTCCTCATAACTATTGTCTATAAATATTCTAAATAAAAATTTCCTTCCTCAATCAGTACTTTGTTTGACACAGTCTTTTCTCTTCCCCAATTATTAATAGTTAACTTCAATATACATATAAGTATTCTTTCAAATAACCTAATCTCACAGTTATTCAATTTACTTATTTCCCATGGACTACTCCTCCACTCCACAACAGCTACAAAGAAAGGTGATTATGTCCTTGATTTTTCTAATATCCATAAACACAACACTACCACATTCAAAAATTCTGAAATTTCCTTATTTCTTTTGAGTCTATTGGTTGCTCACCTTTACCTGTGACTTCCCATACCAAACCTTGTTTTTCTTCAAAACTGTGACCCCCCATCCCTTGACTTCTCAGTTCTTTCTCATTCTTGTGCTAACCATGCTTTCTTATTTTCTGCTTATTAATTTTTCAGTAAACCAAGACAACTCTTTATTGTTCTTCTCTCCAGTCCCTTGCCCCTTTATCATGATGATAATAATATCCAGCAAAGCTTTAGTCTTGGTTATACTGTTGTCTTTGCATCTCCCACCATTTCATATCAAATCTGTTGAAATGGCCTCTCAATTTTTTATGTAACTCCTTTTCCCTCTGATATTAGAACCAACCTGGTACAGATGTTTAACATTCTCCTGGACTATTTTAATACAGTGCTAATAGATATTCCTGCTACAATTCTGCCTATATTCCCATCCTTCCTCACATCGGTCAAAGTGATTTTAAAAAAAATACAAGTTTGACCACGTCACAGAACCTCCTTACTCACTAAATTCAACTAACAAACTATCTCCACCATTATAAAATATAATATCCTCCATCTCCATTTGGTATTCAAAATCCTTAATACCCTAGTTCCCATGTATACATCTCCAATTTTATTACATATAATATATACCTTCTACATACTCTTAAATCCATTGTGACATACATTCTTGATGTTGCTCAAAGAAGGCACACCATATTTTGGCTATAGGCATTCTTATTAACTATATCCCATGAGTTAAATATCCTGGCTCCTCATTTCTGTCTTCTGTATTTCCTGATTTCCTTCAAGTCTTAGCTAGAAACTCATCTTCTATAGGAAACCAATTCCCAATCCATCTTAATGTTCATGCCTTCTCTTTGGCATTTGTTTTATATTTAACCCATATATAGTTCATCTGTATATAATTGGATTTTGTGTTCATCTTGTTTGTCATTTCTCATGTCACTCCAGTATTCCATTATAATCATATACCATAACTTGTTCAGCAATTCCCCAATTGACAGACTTCCTGTCAGTTTCCAGTTCTTTGCCACTACATAAAAGAGGTGCTGGGTACTTTTCCCCTATTTAAATCTCTTTGGGATCTAGACCTCATAGTGATATTATTAGGTCTGTAAATAATTGTTTACATTTTATTTCCTTCATTCCGTTGTGAGTTATTCAATGACAAGAATTGTTTTGTCTTTCTATTAACAATGCTTAGAACTATATAAGCCATATAATGGATATTTAATGAATTGATAAAGTGACAAAGCTTAACAATGAACAGAAAGTCAGGAGATAGGTTATATTTTTTGTTTTGTCACTCGCTATATGATGTAGACAAAGAATAATCCCCTATGGCAGTACTTTTCAAACTTTTTGGACTCAGGAAACTTTTATTCTCATAAAAATCATTGAAGACTCTAAAGAAGTTTTCCTTTTATGGGTTTTAGCAATTAATATTTATGGCATTACAGATTAAAACTATTAACAAACTATTTATCAATTAATTTAAAATAAAAATAATAAACATGAGTCATATTAATATAAATAAAATTTTAATAAAAACTATATTTTCAAAAAAAAAAAGGCAAAAATATAAGAGGGTGAACATCCTTTTTTTTTCCCAAAAAGTTTCTTTAATTGCTGGCTTAATAGAAGAAGCCATTTTCCATCTGCTTCTTTTTCCAACCTATTCTGATATGTTTTGGTTAAAGTATGTGAAAAATATCTGGCCTTAAATTTATAATTAGAGAAAGTCAGAATATTTTAATTTAGGAAATGTATTTATTTTAATTTTGTAGCTTCCACAAAAGGTTTTCAGGGATGTCTAACCCCTATAATCAACATGTTAAGAACCATTGGCTTATACAAAATGCCTGACTAGAAAATCCAGTCCTTTCTGGGTTGAATTAAAGCAAAATTCATTACCTCTCAAACCATTGTAGTCAGGTGTCAGATAGCTCTAATTGCTAGGGAGGATTTCCTTAGGGAAGGACATATCCCTGGTTCCTAATCATTCACTTCATCCATTTAAATATACCTGCTGGTAAGACTGGAAAGGTATCCCTCAAGATTCAGTGAAGGACAGAACTTCAAAAAAATTTCAAAGTGGAAACTAGGTGACTGAGTGGATGGAGAGTGAGGCCTGGAGACAAGAGGTCCTGGGTTTAAATCTCGCCTTAGATACTTCCTTACTATAAAGACTCTGGGCAAGTCACTTGACCCCCAATTGCCTATTCCTTACTGCTCTCCTACCTTGGAACCAATAATCAGTATCAATTCTAATACAGAAGGTAAGTTTTTTTCTTAAATGAAATTTATCATTCAATTGAGCTTCTAATACATCTATAAAGAAAAACAGCTTTGTTGGTTTTCAGAGAACAAAGATCCTGGTTACACATCATTTTCTGAGCCAATGATCCTTCTCAATTTTTCCTCAGGAAGAAACAGAGAGACAAAACATACTCCAGCTGTTGAAGATCTCTGGTGAGGTACCCAAAGTTAAAAATGAAATAAGAGAATTTGTATGTTGTGGAAGGGAGATGGGAATAGGTGTGGGTTAAATTAATGACCTTCAAAATTTTTTTATCCCTGAGATGCAGTACTTCTAGAGGAAAAGTAATTTTATTATCATATTTATTTTTTTCACAATAATATGTAAAATATTTTAATATTATTATTTTTTAATTTTGATTTACAAATTCTATCACTTCTTCTCTCTCCTCCACTCCTTCCTTTAGAACGCCAGAAATTTGATATATTATTCATGTGAAATCATGCAAAATATATTTTATATTCATCATACTGAAAAAGAAAACACAAACCAAAAAACATTAAAAGTATACTTTGTTTAGCATTTAGAATTTCTCTGTTCTTTCTTTGAAGGTGAATAGAATGTTTCATCTCAAATCTTTTGTATATAAATGGATACTTTCGAAAAATGGGGAAGAGGGGAAAAAGATATATGTGCTTCCCAATGATTTGATTTTTTTGACCGATGGAATTTAGTTTTTAATGGGAACTTTGACACCTTAAAATAACCCAGATCATTTAAAATTCTACTGCTTAATTTATGGAGAAATAATGTTACACAGTGTAGAATGCTGAGTTCAGAATTAAAAAGACAAGAGTTAGAATCCCTTCCCTTAAGTTTATTATGGTCATTCATAAAATCACTTAGCCTTTCTGTCTCCTCTTTTTCATTTGTGAAATAATGACCTGACCCTATTTGATCTCAAAGACACTTTCCCATTTTATCAATGGGAAAACCAGGAAAGTAAAATCTGTTCTGAGAGAAAAAAATGAAATAATGTGCATCCTTCCAAAGAAGAAGCTATGTTTCTAGATCAAGAAACATTTTTGGATCATTGATTTTAGAATATTTCCAATTATACAATTGAAATTTTAATTTAATTTTCAATTTGCTAAACACTATTTTCATGTGGATAATTTACTGTTGAAACTAATCAGCTGAGCTCATGGCTGCAAGTCTACAAGTTTTCTGTGGATAATCATGATTAGTTAGTTCTGTCAGATCCTCTGGGATCATCATTTTATGGAGATGACAAATCCATTAGGTTGTTTCTTCTGTTAAGCAACATGGCCAACTAAGTTTTTCACACCTGAATTTCTTTATATATTAAATAAAATAATTTGAGAGTCAAACGTCTCAAGATGATAGTTTCAAATTTGATGGACTAAAACTTGAAGTTATGGAAAATGAGGTTCTTTGTTTAATGCTATTTCTGAAATCCAGAGACAACCGAGTCCAGGTTAGTATAGACACTTTCTGCCTATTTGTCCACAAATCGATTAGTCAGGGAGGCATCAATCTAAATTGTATGTCACCCATTCATTAGTTCAATAAGTATGTGCTGAATATAGCTACATCTAACACTCTATGCTAAACAATAGAAGATTAAAAAGTTATAGGCCTTGTCTTTGAGCAGCTAATTAACCAAATTATTAAGACAATAAATCCTGATGATTATGAAAAATGGATTATCTAGTAGACTGGACTACTCCTGAAATGTGTGTTATGAGTAGATGAAGTCTACAGTCTCTTATCTCTAAATCTTTTATGATTGGGAGATTGGCTTAAGGATCCTACATAGGCCAGGAAATTGGCTATATTGTAGTACCCTAGAGAACCACTCCCTACTAACATCCTGCTAAGATTTTGCAAGGAAATAATTAACTTGAAATACAAGTTTCATTAAAATAGATAGTAGATGGATAGAGATAGATAGATAGATAAATAGAAAGAAAGAAAAATGCTTATTTTATATTATAGCATTAATATTGATCTCATTTGCCAAAAATTAAGGGAAAAATCTCTAAATTTCTATTATAATCAATGGAATGAGATGACAGAATTTCTTTATCAACTCATAAATTCAGAACATAATGTGGTATTGTGGATAGAGAGAGCTTCAATATCAGGCAGCCTTGAGATCAATATATAGCAGCTGTGTAATCCTAAGACAGTCAAGTCACTTAATCCCTCATTTCTCTTTATTGCTTTCTAAGGTTATATATATTTCAGAATTCCTGACCTCACCTCTCTTTGTTCAGGAAGGTTACCTAACATAATATCACCTATTTCAACTGCTTATTGTGAGAATCAAATAAGTTAATATATGCAATGTTTTCTGTAAATCTTAATAGCATTATAACACTAGTTATTATTATATTCACTCCTCCTTCTATGATAACGGGAAGACAAAAAATTAAATTTAAAAATTATGACCCTTTACCTTAATTATAGTGACCAGCAATTACATACAGTTTTAGGTTTACTGTCTACAGGAATGATTTATCATGAGGGAAAATAATGTTGTGTATATGATTACTAACATTATACCTGAAACAATTTTTAATAAATGATTATATATATTTAGAACATGTTAAGTCTTATTAGAGGAAAGGTAAAGAATTTATACAATTATAACTGTAGGTCAATCATTGAATTTAGACCATTTCAATTTCTGCTTGCCATTTGCCTGTGTGTTACACAAAGTAAGATCTGGCATAGTTCAACAGGTTTTCTACCTGAGTTTATAGGCATGAATAATTGTAGAAGAATCCAGTAGGACAGTTTGTACCCTGAGGGTTTGTGATTAATCAGAAGTTTAAAAAAAAGAAAGAGCTAAGAAGATGCATTGGAAAGTACTGAGAACAAGAGTTTAATTCATTTTCCATTAAAAGTAACAACAACAACAAAAAAGAGATGCTACCTTAGATGGTCTCAGGTGGCCTCAGCTGGGGAGAAGTTACCTAGGCAGCAAGAAACAAGGTCAAATGTCACAGGGGAGAGCAAGAAATCCAAAGTCCCCTGAAACATGCTTTTGAAGAAAAGAATAAGGGTACTATTTCTACTAGCTATAGATCAGAATTGTCCTACTGCCAACCTGCTAAATCTATTATACCCTTCAATCATCCCTCCTTAACCCACCTGGTCCACTTAGGGCATCTTGAACATCTCATCATTTTCCAAACTGATAGAGTTCATCATTTTAATCATAGATATTCTCTAATGCTATTTCAAATAAACTCCTCATTGTAAGGGGAGAAAATGTGATGGAAAGATCCTTCAACTGAAATGAGCAGATCAATTTTGATTTCCAGATATAATACTTCCTTCTGTGTAGTTTTAAAGAAATCATTTCAACTCTCTATCATTTTCTCCATCTATGAAATCAAGAAAATACTTTTACTAAAAACTTTTACTAATTACCTCCAGTGATGGAGAAACCATCAGAATAATTTTTAACATGCTTATAATTATTTTATGAATTATTGGAGTTTTGCTGTTGCTATTATTAAATAAATGCTTAAAGAAGTTTGGCTACATTTTCTTTTTCAATTTTAAATTGTTATTTTATTATAATTAATATGTAATAATTATAAAATATAATTTTATTATAAAATTTAATTTCATGAAGATATAATTTTTGATAATCATTTTCTGACAATTTGTGATCCATGCTCTCTCTCTCCCTTCCTCTCATCCCATCCCTTGCCCCAGAAGATCAAATAATATGATATAGGCTGGGCATATGTTATTTTATGATGTATATTTCCAAATTAATCAGGTTGTGGAAGAAGACATATCATTTACACCAGAAAAAATTCACAGAAGAAGTTTGGCTGTGTGTGTGTATTGAGTTTATCGAACCAATTTCTGGCTTTCTCTTATGGGACAAAAATTATGAAATTTTGATGAAAGTCCTCAAGTAAGGACACACTGAGAAAGCATGATATCTAACAAAGAAATACTAGTTACTTATCTGTTGTCTACAAATTTTCCCATATATCCCCAATATTTATAAAAGCAAAGGGAAACAAAATCATCACTTGATCCTACCAGCTCCCAACAGTTTTTTCTTTTCTTTACAAGATCCTAGAAAGATATATTTTTTTTATTCAACACCTCAAATTCCTTTGCTTCTATTCACTTCCCTAATCCTTGAGATCTGGATTTCTCTCTACAAGGTATCAAGTCACCTCTTATTTGGTAAATTCAATTACTTTTTTTTCATTCATTTTTTCCACCTCCCAGCAGAATTTTACCCTAGTTTTTACATGTTTTCTCTTCCTTAGGTTTTTTAAAAACTATCCCTTCTTAGATTTCCTCTTACCTATATGACCTGCTTTGTATTGTTATACTTCAGTACTCTGTTTTGGACCTTAATTTCCTCAGAATTAATTCACCAGATCCCATAGGTCCAATTATCCTCTCTATGTAGATGACTCCCAAATCTATACATTAAGACTTTGTATCTTCTCATTAACTCCAATTCTGCATCACTTAAGTCCACCTAGCCATCTCCTGGGGATCAAAAATTGATATGTTGACCAAAAAACTCATTATCTCTTCCACTCAACCCAATAAATCTCCTAAATATTGAATTTCTGTCTATTTCATTTCCATTTTTCTAGATTCTTGGCTTTCTAACAGTAGAGTTGACTGCATTCCTATGTTTCATCCCTTGTAAAATTGTGTTGATTTTGCTCTCACAACACATTTGACATCAATACTCTTCTCAGTGGCACAATTACCACATGAGTTTAGTCCTAAGTAATAACTAAGGTGGTACTTGGATGGTTATACACAGCTTCCAAATTACTGTTGCTGCATTTTTTCTGTCTCTTCTTTAATTCATCTTCTATTCATATGTCGAAATGATATACATAAGGCATGCATCTAACCATGACATTTCCTAATGTGATAAAATTCTATCTTGATTGCTTCTGGGACAAAATAAAAATTCCTCCACTTAAATAAAAATGGTAATAGTCTTACTCCAAATTATCATTTCAATTTGATTTCACAATACTCTTGGTCACTCACTCTACATTTCGGCTAATCTGTCCTATTTGATATTCCCTGTAAATGGCATTTCATGTCCTATGTGAACCTTTGCCAAATATGTTCTGTTTCCACACTTCTCTATCTTAAATTCTTAGACTTTTACCCCAATGATTAGTTCAAGTGCCATCACCTACATTATGATCTTTCTAGGAATTTTAATTTTTAGTGCTATTTTGCCTGCAAAATTACTTTATTATTTACTTTGTATAATTTTGTATTTATTTACCTTCCCATATTTCCAGCCACTGAAATATAAACACTTAGAGAATAAGAGCTCTTTTCCCCCTCCTTTTTATTTTCAATACCCAGAATAATATCTGGCACACAGTAGTGTACTTATTTAACTTAATGCAATTAAACCTTTTACTATCCATTGGGTAAAGAACAGCAATAGGTATCAACCTAATCAATACTATAAGTGCTCAAGGCTTTATTTGTTTGAGATATATATAGATATATATGTATGTACATATATATACACATAATATATATGATCCTATATACATAACTCTAGATATATACGTATATGTATGGAAAGTTTATGTCCATTTTCTCTTTTAGTCTTCCCTTTATCTTAAGTTTTTTTTAAGCCAAAGAGGACATAATTTAATGCTGGATGTCTCATATATATATATATATATATACACACACACACACACACTATGGAATAGCACTCAGAAGAACTTGGTTTAACTCTAAAATCTTATATTAAGTGGTTTTTGTGACCTAATCCTTTTCTTAGATTTAAATTGATGATGTAAAATTTGCAAAGTCTATAGGAATGTTTATTAATATTATAATTAATGCCATTGTTTTTTGTGAATCATTTCAGATAGACTGATCTTGTCCTGGATGTGTGTCTACACACAGAAAATCCATGGATAATGTAAACAATGTGACCGAATTTATCTTCTGGGGACTTTCTCAGAATCCAGAAGTAGAGGAGATATGCTTTGTGGTGTTCACATTGTTCTATACAATTATCCTTCTGGGTAACATCCTCATAATAGCAACAGTCTGCATTGGCAACCTTTTCAGTTCGCCCATGTACTTCTTCCTAAATTACTTATCTTTTGTAGACATTTGCTATTCCTCTGTCACTGCCCCTAAGATGATCGCTGACTTATTGTCATTGCGGAAAACCATTAGCTATCCAGGTTGTATGATGCAACTATTTGGCGTCCACTTCTTTGGCTGCACAGAGATCTTCATTCTCACAGTGATGGCCTATGACCGATATGTTGCCATCTGTAGACCTCTACACTATATGACCATAATGGACCGGAGCAGGTGCAATAAGATGCTACTGGGGACATGGGTGGGTGGGTTTATTCATTCCATCATCCAAGTGGCACTGGTTGTCCAGTTGCCATTCTGTGGCCCAAATGAAATTGATCACTATTTTTGTGATGTGCACCCTGTACTGAAACTTGCCTGTACTGACACCTATGTTGTAGGGGCTGTGGTGACAGCCAACAGTGGAACCATTGCTCTAGGAAGCTTTGTTATCCTCCTAATCTCTTATACAGTAATCTTGGTGTCCCTGAGGAAGCAGTCAGCTGAGGGTAGGCGCAAAGCCCTCTCCACCTGTGGTTCCCACATAGCTGTGGTCATTATATTCTTTGGACCATGCACATTCATGTATATGCGTCCTGACACAACTTTTTCAGAAGATAAGATGGTTGCTGTGTTTTATACCATTGTCACCCCCATGTTGAACCCTTTGATCTACACATTGAGAAATGCAGAGGTGAAAAATGCAATGAAGAAGTTATGGACCAGGAAAATCTTTCTACAGAACTAAATGGTAAAACAGTCGTGACATTCCCTTCAATTCTTTCCAGAAATGTTCAGAAGTCACTAAGCTGCAGGACATTTTCAAATGACAAATATCCTTCGCTTCCTAACACTGATCCCTTTTCCTTTTTTCTTTTAAACTTCTTACTTGAATCACTCATAAGTTAGCATCAGTCTACCAATCAATAAGAATGTATTGCTTCCTACATATCAGATACTGGGACAGCTAGTTGGTATGATGGATAGAATGCCAGGCCTGGAATCAGGAGACTTCATCTTGCTGAGTTCAAATATGGCTTCAGAAACTTACTTGCTGTGTGATCAAGGACAATTCCATTAACCTCATTTGTCTCAGTTTCCTCATATATAAAATGGACTAGAGAAGGAAATTGTAAGCCACTTCAGAGTCTTTGCCAAGGAAACCCCAAATATTAGTAAGCAATAACAAGGTGCTGTGCTAGATTATGGGGATATAAAGATAATAATGGAATGTAGAAACAAAAATTTAGACTTGTAAGAGAGGTTAATGACCATATTGTCAAATGACTGGAGTGTATATATTCAACAATGAAAAGAGAATGCTCCTCCTTTTACAGAAGAAACTTTAAGATCCAGAGAATGAAGCCAACAAACAAGCTTTTATTAAATATTTATCTTATATTTGGCACAGTGTTAAGTAATGATGGAAAAAAGAAAAGCAAAAACAGTGACTACTCTCAATGATCTCACAATCTAATAGACATCAAAGGGGATAAAGGGTTATCTAAGGTCATATAGATATTTATTATCAAGGACAGGATTCATATGGAAGTCTTCTATTATTCACTGTGGCTGCTATACTGCATTGACTCACTAAAAGGAACAAAACCACAAGCTATTGATTATATAGACTAGTGATGGGTAAACTACAGCCTGTGGGCCAGATGCAGCCCCCTGAAATGTTCTATCCAGCCTCACAACATTATTCCTAATCTGACGAATACAATGAGTAGGATACAATACAATGAAACTTCAAAAGAGTTGCCTTAGAAACAGACAGACAGGTAAGCATTTCCTTTCCTTTGGCCCCCTCTTTAAAAAGTTTGCCCATCACTGTTCTAGACTCATTTTCTAGACATTTACAAAGCAGTTTCTTTCCAACAACCTTATGTGTCAAGGTTTATTAACTCTTTGATACATATGAAGAAACTGAAGATTGGAGAGGTTTTGCAAGTTCCTTAATGTCACGTAGTTTTCAAATTCCAATATTAGGATTAATTTAGGTCAGGAATTCATAGCATTTGGAACTAGAGGAAATGGAGAGATTAATTAGTCAGATTCCCTGAATTTCAGAGGTAAAAGAAATCTCTGAAGCCATCTAATCCTACTTAAGCTAAGTTTTATTGTACAAACAAAGAATACAAGATTCATATACATGACATGAATCCCACACAGTCAACTGGGAGGGTATAAGATTCAAACCACATTTTGCTTAGTTCCACTCAATAGCTTAAAAAAAAAGATAGTGCCTAACCAATTAGTATCCTTGCTACAACATATTCCCAAAATTGCCATGTAGCCTTTCTTCAACATATGTAGTAGTGAGGTGTCCAATCTCTACAAAGGTAATCTTTTCTACAGTTTAGTTCTAACTGTTAGGGAATTATTTTCTAATATCAAATCCAAATGTTCTACCTCAAGGTTTCTACTGGGGGGCCAACCAGAATAATTTCTAACAATCTTATGCTTGACAATAGCCATAACATGTTTAAAGATAACTAAAAATTTCATCTATATTTATTACTCTTTAACAAAGTACAAAATCTTCTATTCCTACCACTGAATTCATATATGACATGGCAAGGTCCTTCATCATCTGCATCTCCATCCTTTGAATACATCTCCACTTATCACAGCTATTCCTAAAATGTAGGACTTATACAGAGCTGGACATTATACTTCTGTGATGTTAGGAACTGGTCTGAATATGACAGAACTATCATCTCCTAGACTTTGGACATTCTAATATTCTTAATGATGCCAAAGATTCCATCATTTGGATGCTGGGAGCATCTCCTAAGATCACTCCTAGTAAAACATTTCTTAAGGTAGCCTACAACCTGGGCAACCTAAAAGCTTATACTTGGGGGCTTATTTCTGGTATCCTATATAATTTCCTTGTACCTGACCCTATATTTTTGAATATTAGAGGATAATAGCTTGCTAAGGACATAGATATCTTCATAGACATCAGGGAACATTCTTAGTCAACCTGCCAACTTCCCAAGGATTAGAGCTGGAAAAGAAATTTAAAATCAGTCAGAAATCTCTGACTTGCTGTCAATGATTTCTCCCAGATATCTGAACTGTATCAGAGGATTCAGAAGTCTCATGTCTCTCTTTCTATCTCTACATCTGTTTTTCTCTCTCTTTCTCTCTCTCTTTCTGTCTGTTTCTGCCTCTCCTGTCTCTCTTTCTCTCTCTCTCCTTCCTTCTTCCTCTTTCAGTTTCTTTGACACTTTCTGTTTTTCTATCTGAATCTTTTTTTTCTTTTTGTTTCTCTGTTTCTTTATGTGAATCTTTCTTCTTTTTGCTTGGCTCTTTCTCTTTTTTCTCTCTGTTTCTATATCTCTGTTTTTATGTCCATATCTGTATCTACGTTTCCTTTGGTCTCTGTATCTCAGTCTCTATTTTTCTCATAGAGACTTCAGCTCATTGCTTTGGAAAACTAAGTTTTTTAGAACTTCTTTCAAGATTCTTTTTTTTAAAACCCTTATGGTATATTGGTTCCAAGGCAGAAGAGTGGTAAAGGTAGGCAATGGGGGTTAAGTGACTTGCCCAGGGTCACACAGCTGGGAAGTGTCTGAGGCCAAATCTGAACCTAGGACCTTCCATTTCTAGGCCTGGTTCTCAATCCCCTGAGCTGCCCCCTTCATTCAAGATTCTGAAAGTAACAACCTAATCAGTGACAATTAAGAGTTGTTCAAAAGCTCTGGGAGTCTGAGGACTCTGTCCCACCCCACCCACATTCCCCACCCAATAGAGGACCTAAAGGAAAACCTTAACTCATTGACAGGAGTTCTAAGCAGGCATTATGTCCATTCTGTTAAGCCCTCCTCTCTGTATCACACTCTTCATATGGTATCTGTGGTCCCTTAGAGGTATAAAATTATGTGATTCAAATCAATGAGTTAAAACTTTGTTTCTCTGAAATTTGGTCAAGTAGATGCTTTTGGAATTGGAATCCAGGCTTTAGATCTGATAACCTGATATATTGACTAAGCACACCTACCCACACATATACACTCACACAAATGATCTCTTTTTGTAATCAGGAATGCCTGTAGCTTACTTAAGGTTAATCAGAGTGAGATGGCTAGATTAGAGTGGTCAGTGCATGTGTGTTGGAATCAGGAAGACATGAGTTAAAATCCTGCCTCCAACGCTTAGTCCACTTCATCATTTGTTAAATGGGAAGAAATTATATTCTATGGCTTTTATAATCTTTTCTAGCACTAATCGTCTGATCCAGATGACCAAAATATGAACAGGGAGTTTTATAAAATGCTCTAAGGAAGAATTCTAACTCTAGAACTAGAATAAAGATATTTTCTGGTTGTTGTTCTTTGGGATACAGACTGCATTTTACAGATAAAGAAACTGAGGTCTAGAAATGAGAAGTGACTTCCCCAATGTTAAAAAGGCAGTGAGAATTGTAATGTGTTAAGTAGTTTTTCTTCCTGTTGAATAAGAACATGAAAGGGAAATTTAGGATATGGGTATCAGCAAAGGAATCCAGATGATAGAGGAAAAGAAAAATCATTGTGAAACAACTGACCTAAAACAGTAGCAAGGAGAAAGAGGCTGGCCCTGGAACAAAGACATGATTCAAAAACTAAAGGTACTAGAAAGACATTGTTGATGTGTCAAAAATTGTCATATATTGACACTCACTTCTCCCCTCCAAAAAAGGGAAAAAATGCACTTTATAATATTAGTTTATCAGAAATATAAAAGGGGGAAATTAATTTTGAATAACAACATTAATGCTAATAATAATATTTAGCATTTTTTCAGTAACTACTATGTGCCAAGCTAAATCCTTTACAAACTTTATTATCTCATTTCATTCCCACAACAAGCCTAGGGAGTAGGTGCAATTACTTGCCCAAATCTATTATTTCAGGAAACTGAGAAAAATACATATTAAATTCTTTGACCCAGATCACAGATCTAGTTAGTGCTTCAAGCCAGATTTTTAGTCAAAACAAATCAAGCCCACGGTTCTAGTCCATTAGGACTAGAGGTACCTAGAAAATAATTATGCATGAAATTTTTAAAAATGGAAGGAAAACTCTGGAAAAATAAATTGAAGAGGAAAGAAAAGTGCTTACAGGAGGAAATGGTAAACCTCATCCCAGTAAAAGAATCTCTGAATATTAGACTAACCAAAATAGATTTCAACAACTCAATACGATGCTAAAAATAACAGAATAAAAGAAAAAGATATAAAAGAAAAATAAAATGTAATATGTGATATTAAGTACAACTGTATGAACTAGAGGTCAAGGAACTATATTTTGGGCAATCCAGTGGAGGCCAGCCAAAATGGTGAAAGGTCTCAAGGGTGCACCATAGAAAAGTCAGGCCTCTAAATAAGATGCTACTTAACCAGGAAAAGTGAAGATTTGAATTATTTTCAAATGTCACATGGAGGGGGTGTTATTAAAACTTGTTTAATTAAATATATTAATTATTGTTAATTAATTAAATATATTTAATTAAATAATTAAATGGGGGCAGCTGGGTAGCTCAGTGGATTGAGAGCCAGGCCTAGAGACAGGAGGTCCTAGGTTCAAATCCGGCCTCAGACACTTCCCATCTGTGTGACCATGGGCAAGTCACTTGACCCCCATTGCCTACCCTTACCAATCTTCCACCTATAAATCAATACACAGAATTTAAGGGTTTAAAATTTAAAACAAAAACAAAAACAAAAACAAAAAAACTTGTTTGTAGGGGCAGTTAGGGGGCTCAGTGGATAGAGAGCCAAGTCTAGAGATGAGAGGTCCAGGGTTTAAATCTGATGTCAGGCACTTCCTAACTGTGTGACCCTAGGCAAATCACTTAATCCCCATTGACTAGTCCTTATGGCTCTTACCTTAGAAACAATGCATAGTACTGTTTCTAAGACCATAGGGTTTTAAAATAAACAAATAAATGAAGTTATTTGTAATCTGGATACTCCCTACTTTTCCAGGTTTGTTAAGTATTGCTCTTCTCCACATGAATTGTGATTCTAATGAAACTAACTTCTCTGCTACTTCTCACACAAAATACCTCCCTGGAAATTTGTTTGTTTCTGGGCTCCAGAGAAATCTCATCTCATCTCATCATGAGTTTTATAAAACCTGAAACTCATACAGACTGATTACTCTCTACTCCTGGGAATTCTCCTTTTCTCTTATTGGAGAGGGTGGATATCTGTGGTGGGATGTGGGATGCTCCAGGAAATCTTGGAGATAAACAGCCTGGTCTGTGACCTCAGGAATGGTTTGGCCAGGAAAACCAGACTTGGTGCAATGCAAACACTGAGATCTACAAAAGAACAAAAGAAGACTTTCATATCCTCTGCATATGAAGAGAGAAATAGACCCTATTTCTCAAATATATGGAGACCTGAGTCTAATTTACCATAATAAGAGCTATTCTCTAAATGATAAGTAGTCAAAAGACATGAACATAGTTTTAGAAGAAATTAAAACTATTTATAATTATATTAAAATGTTTTTAATAACTACTGATTGGAAAAAATGTGAATTAAAACAATTGTGATACTACCATATACCTATCAGATAAGCTAACATGACAGAAGAAGAGAATTTCAAATATTGGTAGGAATGGGAAAAATAGAGACAAATGAACAGTTGATGGAATCATGATGAAGTCCAACCATTCTAGAGAATGTGGAATTATGCCCAAAGAGTTACAGCACTATGCATACATATTGATATAGCAATACCACTAAGTCTTTATCCCAAAAATATCAAAGAAGAGAAATGTTCTATATGCAAACAAGTATTTACAGTACTTCTTTTTTATTGATGTGGCAAAGAATTGAAAATTGATGGAATGTTCAAGTGGAAAATATCTGAATAAATTGTACATCACAAGATTGTGATGGGATACTAATGTGCTATAAGTAATTACACAGAAAATAAAATCTTCCTAAAATGAATTTGGGAAAATTGATATGAATTCACACAGAATGAAGTAAACAGAAACAGAAGAAAACTGTAAAAGCTAACAGCAATATTGTAACAATGATCAAATGTTTAAAAAAAAAGGAAGCTGTTCTTCTTAAGACAATGACTGAAGACAGTTGAGAAGGACTTGTTATTAAAATACTATCCATCTCCAGAGAGAGAAATGAGGAACCCTGAGGGTAGTAAGGATCTGCCCTAGAGCTGTCCTGCAGTAAGTCTCTTCTGGAGCTTTTCAGCAGTGAGACTCTTTCCTCTAAACAAGCCAGCAATGAGATCTCCTTCCAGTGAAAGCGGCAAATGAGTCAAAGGGAAATCCTGTATAAGGATAAATCAGCAACTAAATCAGCAAATACTTAAAGTTATTTAGTGTTTAATACACCCAGAGATCCAGACTTGTGGATTAAGAAATATTATCTCAAGTTAACGCCTTTCCTTTTTTTGATCTGAGAAAAAACCTGATGGGAATATTGGAAAAAAATATGATAAGAGACTGAATATAGACCGATATTTCACAATCTAATCCAAGAGAAGACAAAATGGATGCCTAATTTAGACATAAAGGGAACTACTCTTAGTAAATTAAAAGAGCAGAGAATAAGTTTTCCTGTCAAATCTATGGATAAAGAAAGAATTTGTGACCAAGCAAGAGACAGAAATTATTATAGGTGGTAAAGTGGATAATTTTGATCATGTTAAATTAAAAAGATTTTGCACAAGCAAAATCATTATAGCTAAGAATATAATAAAAGGAAAAAAATTAGGGGCAATTACTATAAATATCTTAGATTATTTCCCCAACATATAGGAAACTGAGTCAAATTTATAATACAAAACATTCCCTAATTGAAAAATGGTCAAATGATATGACCAAGCAGATTCAGGTGTTGAAATCAAGACTGTATGTAATCACATGAAAAAAAAAATTCTATAAATTGCTTTTGACTAAAGAAATGAAAATTAAAACAGTTCTCTACTATCTTATAACTATCAGATTGGATAACATGACCAATAGGGAAATAATAAATGCTGGAGGGGATGTGGAGTAATTGGTATAGTGCAATGCTAGTAGAGTTGTGAACAGATCTAACCATTCTAGAGAGTATTTGGAACTATACCCACAAGGGCTTGAAAAACTGCTTACCCTTTGATCCAACAGTACCACTAATAGGTCTATATCCCAAAGAGACCTAAAAAAGGGGAAAAGACCTACTTGTAAAAAAACATTTATAGTAGATCATTTTGTGATGGCAAGAAGTTGGAAACTGAGGGGTTGTTCATTGGGGTATTGCTGAACAAGTTATGTTATATAATTGAAATGGAATATTATTATGGTATAAAAATGGTGAGGATGATTTAAGGAAAAGAAACTTGGAAATATTCACATGAATGGATGCAAAATGAAATGAGAACTAGGAGAATATTGAACACAGTAAGAGTAATATTATATAATGAACATTGATGGATGACATCTATTTTTATCAATACAATGATTCAACAAAATCCTCCATAACTCATGATAAATGTATAATTAGAATTTTTCACCCCAGCATTCTCTCTCCCAGCATCGCATTTGCATATTTATGCTAATGTGCTAATGTAGGGAAAATATAAGTTTTGTATAGCTCTGCCCTCTTGCTCTCTTTTCCAAGGAATACAGTTTGTGGAGGTTGGGTGAGTGCCAGGCAGGAGAATTTTACTCACATGGCTTTTCTTAGGCTTTCATAGTTTTGTTCTTTTATTTCTTCTACTTCAAGTGATTATTAATAAATCTTATAAAATATAATATAAATAATATAATATAAAGTAAAATGTTATTGGATATTAATTTAAATTTTACATTAAAAAACTCAATTTACCTCCAGGAAAAGAAATGATGGAGTCTGAATATAGACCAAATTAAATTATATTTTATTTTTCCTTTGATTCAGTGAATTTCCTTTTAGAAAATGACTAATATGTATGTATGTAATATATATATATATAATATTGCTTTCCATCTCAGGTGAGGAAAAAGTGGGTGAGAATTGGGCTCGAACTTTAAATTTCGATGAAGATTAAAAATAATTTTATTCATGTAATTAAAGAAAAAATAAAACATTGATAAAAGTTAAAAAAAGAATGTTAAAATAAATAAAATAATAATACATTAAAACAAATTATGGTACATCACAGTATGGGGAATAGAGAAATACATATTTCATGAAAACAATGATATAACCTTTATCACACTATTTACTACCTCAAAAACAGAGGGAGGGAGAAAATCTGAATTGCAAAATGTCAGAAATTGTGTCAAAAATTATTTCTCCATATATTTGAACAAAAGAAGTTACAAGAAATGAAATTGAGGTTAAACAGTAAGAAAATTATAGCTTTTTGTAGATGATGTGATGAAATGAAAGAAACCTTAGAGAACCCTAATGAGCAAAATAAAAATCAAGTGTAATGATTGCAATAATGTATCAGGATATTAAACAAGTCTTTGAAAATCATGAAATTGTGTGTAAATGCATACTGATGCTGTAATGAGTACCAAGGTTGATTTGGTCTTACAAAGTGAAATTTCCAGTTGATGAAGTGATATCAGGGCATGCAATAATTAATTTATCAAGAAAGTGCAGGTTGAATCCAATAAAAATTGGTATTACCACTGTAATTCATGAAGAGATTTCTAATGTCCAGGGAAGGAAAGAAGGACTTTCTAAATGCCCAGTTTTCCTATATCCCAAAATGGCCAAGGGTGGAGCTAATACCTGTCCAAAGAGGTTTACCCCTAGATTGACCAAAATCAACCCCAGAGTATCATGTGCAAAGCCAATTTTCTCTTAAGGGAGATCCCTTTTCCCTCTTGGTAGATGGAAGATAGTTAAACAAATTCTTGAAAATTGAGGCAGCTGTTATAAATAACAGATTGACCTTTGGTTCTTAATGATCACTTTTAAAAGAGATTTGGACCAAAGTTGATACCCACAACATTTGTGCTACCAGAACAGAGAAGTTGTTCTGGCATTTCTAATCCTTTTCAACTTTAAAATAAGAAATATTCTCAAGTTCTTTTCTGATAATAGAGCTTTTTAAAGTTTTCTGTCCTTTAGCTTCTGTGAAAGAACTCAGAAAGGACAACTACTGATGGAGTAAGCCCAGGTGACTTCTCATATACTCAGAGAAGTGGCTGACATCATCAAAGGTTAATCCTGATATACTTTGATGAATGTTCTTTTCTTCTAATCAGAACAGCTGGGGAGATGGAAAAATCTAGTAAATTATATGTTAGCAGTAAGGAACAAGAAATTAATAGCAAATGTGTGTTTTTCAGTTTTTCAAATGAAGTTGCTTAGAAATAGAAGATAGTTAGAATTGTCTCTGAACTTTGTATTTCTTCATCTTGGACTGTTTCTGTTCAACCTCGTTTGTGATTAAAACATCCGAGTTCACCTGTTCAATTATAAGACCCAAGCTTAATCCAATGAAGAGATAACAACATTTGGCTACCTCCTTCTTTCCAGAAGTAGAAGACTGGGTAAGGAACATTAAATGTAATTTCATGCTCCATGGATGTTTTATTTAGATTTCTAACTGGTTAATTTATTTTTACTCTCTTTTATTCCTTGTTATAAAGTGTTATTTATTGGGTAGGAGAGAAGTATAGAAGAATCTATCACATTAATCAAGGTGCTAAGAAAGAAATTATAGAACTAGAAGAATTATTTTTTAAATAGGAAGGCTAAGTTAAAAGTTCAACTCTGAATTTTATGAACTGTATAAATGTAGCAAAGTCACCTGGAATTTTTCCTGAGCCACATCTATCTCACTTATTTATGTATAAAGTAATTTATAAACATTAACACATTTAGATGAACAGGATTTTGCTTCAATAGAGAGCTCCTCCAGGTTTTTGGACTTCTCAGGAAAAATAACTCTCTTAACTCTCCTTATTCCCCTGTATGTTGAAAACTAGAAAGAATAAGAGAATTAGGCAAATTTCCATAGATTGGTTGGTTACCTTCCATGTAATGCCCTGACTTGCAGCCTTTATTATTTGAACACTCTCCTGGTAAATAAAAAAGGTAATAAAAGTGTATGGCTATCCAACATTTGAATTAGGAAGAATTTTACAGGTCATCCATTTCATTCTATTCATATTTAGAAAAGGAAAGTGATGAATCATTAAGTATAAATGAATTCTGGAAAGTAGCAAAGATAAATTATGACAAAGCTGAATTTTCTTTATTTTTAAAATAATTGCATTTAATAAAAATATTCTTTTAGGATAGCTAAGTTGCTCAGTGAATAAGAGAGTCAGACCTGAAGACAGCAGGTTCTGAGTTCAGATGTAACCTCAGACACATCTTAGCTGTGTGATCCTAAGCAAGTCAGTTAACTGCAATTGTCTGCCCCTTGCAAGTCTTTTGCCTTGGGACCAATATTTCATAGTCTAATATAGAAGGTAAGGGTTAATTTTTAGAAAATAATTAAATTTAAAAATGTTTTCTTTTTCTCCTATAAACTTTCCACTGTGGGAAAAAGATAAAAAGCATTTATAAAAAAACTGAATAGATAACCAGAGTTGCCTTTTGAATTTATATCTTCTGAATCCAAATACAAGATTCTTACTTCTGCATTATGCAGTTGATTGTTGGGCAGTACCCAATTCTACCCTTTCCTGTGGTTCCATAAAAGGACAAGTCATTCATGGGAGAGAGCTGAGAAATATTAAGGACTAAGGGAACATTTTCACTTAAAGATAATCTTCACTAAATTGATGATTGTTATTTTTCTGCACATTGAAAGAAATTTCCACTCTTTATATCCTGGTGATTCAGTTTTTGCCCTTTACTTAGGATGCCTGTCCTTAATATGTGACCATATTTTCCTCATTTTGATTCATCGATATTTCTTATTCAAGCAGTTCTAAATTTGTGTCTATGAATATTTTCAATGTAAAGTTATTTAATTTTTTTGCTAGTTGTTACAGTGGATAGAAAGACCCATCTTCTAAAGTTAAAAAATGATCTCAGGCACTTACTAGCTATTTGACCATGGGGAAGCCACTTAACCCTGTTTGTACCAGTTTCCTCATCTATAAAATGAATTGGAGAAGGAGATGACAAACCACTCCAGTAACTTTCCCAAGAAAGCCCCAAATCGTGTCAGAAAGAGTCAGACGACTAAAATTATTGAACAGAAACAATGTTAATGCCTTTAATTCACATAGCCTCTCAAAATGGAATGAACAGTAATAGTCCCTTCTAATTCTCATATTTTTCAAATGAATCAACTGAAATCATGTGTGCAAAATGCTTGGTAAAACCTAGTGTTACATTTTAGTTCACCTCTTATTACTAAATGAGTGATTGTTCCAGCTGGATCTATTTCCCTTATATTAAAATAATGATAGGAAGATAGATAAGAGATATTAGAGAAGGGATTCTTAACTTTTTTGTGCCTTAGACTGTTTTGGTAGTCTGGTGCAAACTATGTTCTTCTTCTCAGAACAGTGTTTTTAAAGATAAAAAATGAATTATATAAGATTACAAAAAAAAGACATTGTTTTACCTGACCCATATTATTTGAGGAATCAAGAAAATTCAAGGGTTTTTTCTTATTTCAACACTAGGTCATGTAAAATCTAGGTCTTTCCCTCGGCTTTATACTCCACAAAATACCTGAAGATTCAAAGGAAGAAATAGTTTAAAATATTAGTTTGTATAGTCTTTAAATCCTGAGATTTTGTTTTAGTATTTTACATTATTTGAAACCCAACCCTAACCCTAAAGCTTTCCCTATTACAGAGGCAAAAAAAATTAATTCATGTGTGCATGCATGCATGCTGTGTGTATGAGTGTGTGTGTGTGTGTGTGTGTGTGTGTGTGTGTGTGTGTGTGTGTATAAAATTTTGTCTTACTGAGGGTGGACTTATAGGAGTTTTCAAACAATATTTCTGTTGCTATGTTATAATGTTCTCTTGGTTTTGCTCATTTCACACTTCATAATTTCATTTAAGTCTTTCCATTTTTTCTTCCCAAATTAACCTGTTCATTATTTTTTATGGTGTAGTAGTATTCCAACACAATCATATGCCATGGCATGTTTAGCAATTCCTCAAGTAATGGACATCCCTATAATTTCCAATTCCTTACCACCACAAAGAGATCTTATATAAATATTTTAGAATATCTAGTTACTTTTCCAATTTCCTTAATCACATAATGGAGTAAATCTAATAGTGATACTGTTTTATCAAAAATTATAGGGGGCAGCTGGGTAGCTCAGTGGATTGAGAGTCAGGGATAGAGACAGGAGGTCCTAGGTTCAAATTTGGCCTCAGACACTTCCCAGCTGTGTGACCCTGGGCAAGTCACTTGACCCCCATGGCCCACCTTTACCACTCTTCCACCTAGGAACCAATACACAGAAGTTAAGGGTTTAAAAAAATCTAAAAAAAATTATACGTAGTTTTATAACACTTTGAGCATAACTCCACATTGCTCTCCAAAATGGTTGGATCAGTTCACAGTGCCATCAACAGTGTATTAGTGTCTCAATTTTTCCACAACCCCTCCAAATTTGTCATTTTACCCTTACATCATTTTAGCAAACTGATTTTGATTCTGTGTGTTTGTAAACTTGAATGACAGAAAAAACATATTTCTTTATTTTTATTAACAACTAACTAAAAGTAAATAGACTTTATATTTTTATTAACAGAAAAAATGAATAAAAATAATTCAGCAAAATGGTTCTATTGACTTCAATAGACCACCAAATATTCCATGAAACACACAAAAAGCATTAAGAACTGTTGCCTAAAATTCATTTCTGGCAGAGGAGCAAAATGTGAAGGAACTAAAACATATGGATTTATTGCTATTCTTTTTATAATTGTTGACTATAGAACAGTAGAAAGTAGACATTTCTCTCTCAAAATTAATATCACTTAGAGAAGATTTGCTGAGATATGAACTACAATGACGAAGAATAGTAGAAAACTCATAACTTCCACTTTACCAACTATAAAGTAAACATCTATAAAAAAATTATCAGTTAAAGATGAAGTACAGTATGTAATGACAAAATATGGAATTAAAATATCACTTTTAGTATTCGAGATATGATTGCATCAATGAGATCCCCCTCACCCAATGTGTATAAATACATATATAAATACGTAAAATTATCTTTAATTTATGAGATGTATGTGGATAACTTTTATGTATTTATGAATACTTGTATATTTACATATATTAATATTTGCAGACATTTAGAATAATATGCCTTCTGCACTATGGGAATGTAAGTTTTTTTTTTTTAAACCTTTAATTTCAGTGTATTGTCTCATAGGTGGAAGATTGGTAAGGGTGGGCAATGGGGGTCAAGTGACTTGCCCAGGGTCACACAGCTGGGAAGTGGCTGAGGCCGGGTTTGAACCTAGGACCTCCTGTCTCTAGGCCTGACTCTCACTCCACTGAGCTACCCAGCTGCCCCCAGGAATGTAAGTTTTTTGAGAGAAAGGCTATTTAGTTCTTGTGTTTATATTTCTATCATCTTCTAATACTAAGTATAGTTAACACAGTTGCTGTTTAATAAAGGATTTTTAGTTTATGAATTGTGAATATTCTACTACTAATATTTAATAATTATTTGTTACACATTATTTTAAAGAATGTTTATCTTCACATATATATGTATATATGTATATCTATGTCATATATACAGATAGACAGGCAGATATACAGATAGATATAGATTTAGATACAGGCAAACCAAGTAAATTCAAAGTAATTTTGTGAGATAGAAGGATAAATTGTGATGAGATTAGAAAAAGGTTTATATAAAGGATGATATTCAATCTAATATTAAGACAATTTATTACTAGATGAGGCAAAAGTGAGGAGGATGCAGTTGATTTCACCAAGTACAAAATACAACTTAAGCAAAGGCATGGAGAAAGACCATTGAATGTCAGAAATGCAGGAAGACAAATTAGGTTGTACTGAGGAGAGGATGAAGAGATATGTCTATAACAATAGTTATCCCATTGTATACAAGATTGAATGAAGGACTTTCTTCTTCTCAAAAAGCTATTAAATTTCAAAAATAGAATTTGAACCTGCATTGTTTGGATTCTAGATTCAGAACTCAATGTAAAAATAGTATGAAAATATTAATTATGGATGACATATTGTGTTTAGTAAATATTTAAGATAAAGTAGATTGGATATGGAAGAAGATTAAGAGGTTCAAGCACATTCATGTTAAGTGGCTCCTCAGCCTGCCACTTGATACATTCCCATGTTAATGTTATTTTCACAAACCATAATCTAGTTTTATTCTTTGACATAATTCCAGGAATTGATAAAATTACAACCTCTTTGCTATTAACTAGTTGGTTGAAAGTTTTACCTGAGTTCATGGGATATTTATTGATAACCTAGAAACATATTTTACTTTTGTTTCTCCATATTCAACAAATTAAATATATTTATTAAATATTTATTTAGAAGTGATTACACTTATTGAAAAGGTAACCAATATTAAAGCACAGTAGAAACAAATATTCATAACCTTTTGTCTGTGAGATAGGTCACAGCTAGAATTACCTCAAAATCAAGAAAAAGTCCATTTTTTTCTTTACTACTAATTTTACAATTTAAAATATGTCAAGAACCTTTTTCCTATTTCTCCCTAAAAAGAAAATCAAATTTAACCTCTTGTGAAATTAGTTATTTTAGTATTATGTTTCTCCCTTTCTCATCTATTATAAATAATGATTTCTACATAATACACTAGAAATGGTCAATGCCTCACAAAGTTTTTAGAGAATGTTTTTTTATGATTTTTCTAAATCAAGCAATGATTGAGTTCTAACAAGGAAGATATAATTATTTTACCTTCTTTCTCTTGTATTTTATACAGATTTCCCATAGACTCTCATAAATCAACATTTAATATCCTTCCTCCCAATACACACACACACACACACACGTTCCTAATTTCATTTGGAGACACATGATAAAAGAATAATCACAACTATAATTCCAAACTTATACCCCAAACTGCCTACTGCATAACATTCCATCTGCCACATAACAATATGACAAGAGTATCTATCCTTTCTAGAGGACATCTTAGTGAAATATGTTTCATGTTATTTATATCATAAAAACTTTACATGAATCCTGTGACAAAGGCAGAGATGTATTAGTGACTATCTTTTGAAGATGATGAAACTGAGACCAAAAAGCAAAATGACTTACAAATACTTAATAAATGCAGAACTAGAATTTTCACCTCTCTCTTTAGAACCCAAATCAAGGGCTTTTTACTATGAGTGGATCATGCCACTTCATGATTCAGACTATTATTTTATCTGATATGATTAACCATAATACTTTGGGTGAATGCAATACTTTTTAATTAATGATATTGACAACAAAAATTTAACGAGACATACACTGGCTATTGATCATTAGGTAGACTTAACATTTGACTACCACACAAAATAATATGATAGGTAGCAAACAATGGATATTATGATTCTTAGGAGTTTTCTATCTGTGCTTTTGGACAACTCAAGAACAAAAATGACTTAGAGCAGTGATGGACAAACTTTGTAAAGAGGGGGCCAAAGGAAAGGAAATGCTCATCTGTCAGTCTGTTTCTAAGGCAACTCTTTCGAAGTTTCATTGTACTGTATCCTACTCATTGTATTCGTCAAATTAGGAATAATGTCCTGCTGCCCAATAGAACATTTCAGGGCCTCCCCTGATCTGACCCGCAGGCCATAATTTGCCCATCACTGACTTAGAGGTATTGAGTCATATCAAACTAATACATGTCTCTATCAAGCTTATGATTGTAATGTTTTTCCCCTTTTTGTATATTCATTAGGTCTCAATATTGCGGACTCCAAAATTTCTGAAGTACAGGACAAGATGAACAATGTGACTGAATTCTTTCTACTTGGTTTGACGCAGGACCCAGAGAAGCAGAAAATTATATTTGTTGTCTTCTTGATTTTCTATTTTGCAACTCTTTTGGGAAATCTGCTGATTATTGTGACCATCAAAACTAGTGAGGCACTTGGATCTCCCATGTATTTCTTCCTAAGTTTCTTGTCCTTTGCAGATGCCTGCTTCTCCTCAAGCACAGCCCCTAAGCTCATTGTAGACAGCATCTCTAAGAAGAAAACTATCTCTTACAATGAATGTATGACCCAGTTATTTGCAGCACACTTTTTTGGTGTTATGGAAGTCTTCCTCCTAATTCTTATGGCTTATGACCGCTATGTGGCCATATGTAAGCCACTGCATTATACAGTCATCATGAACCATCGTTTGTGTTCAGTATTAGTTGTTTGGGCTTGGATAGGATCTTGTCTCCATTCATCGGCCCAAGTCATTCTTGCCTTGACTTTGCCCTTCTGTGGTCCCAATGTGATTGACCACTATTTTTGTGACTTGCAACCCTTGCTGAGACTGGCCTGCACAGATACTTATCTGATAAACCTGTTGGTTGTTACTAATAGTGGTGCCATAGCCATAGCTAGTTTTGTACTGCTCATTATCTCCTATATTGTTATTCTATACTCATTGAGAAACTACAGTGCAGAAGGGAAGAGGAAAGCCCTGTCCACTTGTAGCTCCCACATCATAGTGGTTCTCACATTCTTTGGCCCTTGTATATTCATATACACTCGGCCTCCAATCATCTTCTCCGTGGACAAGGTTGTGGCCGTCTTCTATACAATTGGAACTCCTTTCCTGAACCCTTTGATTTACACACTGCGTAATGCAGAAGTAAAGAATTCCATGAAAAAGTTATTTTGTAGCCGAGGGAGTTCAGAAAGCCAGTAGTATATTTCTTTCTTTCTTTTTTTTTAAACCCTTAACTTCTGTGTATTGGCTCCTAGGTGGAAGAGTGGCAAATGCAGGCAATGGGGGTCAAGTGACTTGCCCAGGGTCACACATCTGGGAAGTGTCTGAGGCCGGATTTGAACCTAGGACCTCCCATCTCTAGGCCTGGCTCTCAATCCACTGAGCTACCCAGATGCCCCTACCAGTAGTATATTTAAGTAGAAATATTAATAATAGTCAGAGGCAGCACGGTGTCATAGAGTTTTATTTGCAAAATGGTAATGTGGGTTCAAGTCCTTCATCTGGCCCATCATCCACATAACCCTGGCAATATTACTTCACCTCTCAATTTTATAAACGGTATAATAGCAAAGGTAATGACTTATGTTATACAGAGTTCTTCTTGGTGTGACTTATATGAAATAAATCACAGATCTAAGGTATGCTCCTGAAAATCAATTAAGTTTATAATACTGCAGGACTTGCCAAGAATATTATGTATGTCACTTAGGCTTCCCAAAACCTACAGAGGTCAGTGCTATGATTATTTTCAATTTACATATGAGGAAATTGAGCCTGAGAGGTTAAGTGACTTGCCCAGGACAAAATAATTCTTAAATTGTTTCAGGGAAGACTTAAAATCAGGGCTCCCCTTGTAATGTTCATTACAACATTCTCTTGGCTGGCTCACATTTCACCTATTTTAAAGATGATTTTTTTCCCCAGAAAGCCAAACTTGTGAATAGTTTGAATTTGGAGAAATAATTCCTGAGACCTATTTGGGGGGTGGTGTTGGCTGTCTAGAATGAATGAATTGGTCCATGTGTGTGGTAGAGAGTAGAAGGAGGATGACAAGTAAATATTTGACTTCCTAAATCTTGCCGGAAGTGTTCATTGTTGATTATTCAAGTATTATTTTTTTTCTTCACAGAAGTCAAAACCTAAGCAATATATTGACTTTTATATTTTCATTTACATTATTCTCTGGGCTTTTTAACAGAAAGATCACTGTGAAGCAAAGATTGGAGGTGTGAAATCTTTTCTTCTCACATCACAATTTCAATCCACCCAAGGCATGCCACTCTTCACAGAATGCACAACTTTCTCCTCCACCTGGGTAGCAGTGGTGACATTCCCTTCTTTTATATTTCTACTCCATTTCTCACATCAGATGCTAGAGCTTCATAGTGATACCTGCACTCTTGAATCATGTTCAGCAATGAATCCTTTTTATGATGCTAAAATGATTCCTGATCCCTTGACTAATCTATCTCTGCTATTATAGAAAATGTTCTTTCTTATAATGTTATTAAACATATCATTATGATGTTATAAAATAAATTTTATTTTTTAATTCTAAAAAATAAAATTTTCTTAATCAGATTAGTCATCCTTTAAGGAATGCTTATTATCTTATGCAGGTGATTAACGCTTTGATTTAGTTTTATTCCATACCCATACATATATACATATATATATATGCATATATATATATACCAAAACAATTATTAGTGATAATTTTGAATGAATTGAAAGCAAGAAATAGGAAAAAATTTAAAAGAATAGAGAAAACAAAATAGAAATGTCCACTGCTGATAGTTACTGATAGATAATATAAATCTTTGCTTGTGTTGATTCCAAAGGACTGGCACCATAAGAATTGGAAGGCTCCTCTAGCTTACCACATCTCCAGTCATCATAAGTCTAGTCATGCTGGAAGTGGCAATATATTTGCCACATATGAAATTGTATGTATCTCTGCAATCACCATCACTGTCTTCTTACTCATCCAGTGATCTTGACAGATAAAGTGTCACATTGAGACATAGGCTTAACCACCTTTCCCCAATCGCTGTCTCATGGAGCCCCATCACATTATATTCTCTAGCCCTGTGAAGAAAGAATGGGATCTCTTTAAGAAATAACCTTTCTTTATTTTGTGAAGCAAAATTAAAATGATCAGCAAAATATATAGGTTTTCTCCTTGTCCTATATTTTTTCTTCATGAGTATTAAGTATCTGAGTCTTGCCTATAATTACATAATGATTCTTTTTCTCAAGAAAATTTGTTAATTAGGCTTGAAGGCCATTGCTGTCACCTATTTAACATTTAGGTCATTCAGAATGCAAATCCAGCTTTAAATGAATTGTTTTCCCTCATAGATGGTGATAAAATATGCTAGCTCTAATTCTCAGTAATACCAGTGATTTCTAGGTAAAATTCTGACTTCCTCTTATTCTGCCATGATACTTTGATGAGTTTATTATTTCAAACCTTTCAGTCTAAAAGCAACTCTTTCAGGATTTCTCGTTTCATTTGACCAAGTCTACAAAGGCTTTTTGACTATACGTTACAAGACAGCACTTGACAATTGAAAGATCTGGTGGTTTTAATAGACTTCAATGCCACCTTGATTCAACAGTTTGAAGTAGCCTCTACAAAGGTTAATATTATTGTAAGCTGCATTAATAGAATTAAATTGTACATAAGGAGGGAGATGGAAGTCCTGACTGAGCTATGACATAGAAAATGTGTAAGTTGAAGATTATTGATCATTATGTTAATAGTGCTCATGTCAGGGATAGTGATGGTTATTATGATGATTCAGTCTGCAAGAATTAGGTATCTATTATGTTCCAGACACTGTTCTAGGTACTGAGGATACAAATATAATGAATGAAATGGTCCTAAATTTCTAGTTGTTAATATATTAATTATTAAGAAAATAGGTTCATCTATACTTATAAATGGGAATAAATAGAAAGTTAATTAAAAAAATTATAGTTAAATGCAGATGTGGTTGAGAGTAGACATTAGTAAGTAGAGGAATCCAGAAAGGCTACGTACAGAAAGTAATGCTTGATCTGTGTCTTTTAGAAGGTAAAAATTCTTTTAGACATGTAATGAGCAGTTGCAACTGAGGTAAAGTAAAACAGCCAGAGCAATGTTAAGTTACGGTAAATTTTGTAGTAGATATAAAGGTTAGAGAGTACAAAGATTAGTTTGTAAAGGTTGCAAATGATAGAAATTTATTTTTAATGAGGTTAGAAAGATAGATGGGTCAAGTTGGCCTTTAAAAAGCCCTAAAGAGTAATTGGAATTCAATCCAAAGGCAATAAGCAACAAGAGTTAATGGAGTTAGAGAGTAAAATAGGTAAATTTGTGTAATGTAATGAAGATGATAGGAATACTTTTGATAATGATAGGGATGGAGATGATGATGGAGTCTATAAAGTCCTATACATCAGAAACTATTTCTCTTGAGCCTTATGTCTGGAATGTAAGATTAAAATGAGGATTGTACTTGTGCTTTTAATTAAATAAGACACTCCTGGAATGGAAATCACCTCTACCAACAAGTAGGTGTATTCTTTTTTACCTATAGACTTAGAGAGTAGACTGTAGTTCAGACTATTAGTTCCTCCTGTGGCAGTGGATAGTCTTTTTCATCATGAGTCTCTTGGAGTTTACGTGGATCCTTGCATTGCTGAGAGTTGTGAAATCATTCATAGTTGCTCATTGTATCTTATTGCATTTGCTGTATATAATGTCCTTCTGGTTCTGTTCACTTCATTTTCCATCACTTCATATAAGTCTTTTTAGGGATTTTTGTGATTATCTCATTCTTATTTTCTTATAGTACAATACTATCCCATTACAATCATCCTCGACTTGTTCAGTCAATTCCCAGTTGATGGACATACCCTTAGTTTCTAGTTCTTTACCACCATAAACAGGTTAGTTATAAATACTTTTTTTTGTAGAAGTAGGTCCTTTTCACTTATCTTTGATCGCTATTGGATTAAGATGTAGTAGTGGTATTGCTGGGTCAAAGGATATGCACAGTTTGATGGCTCTTTGGGCATAGTTCCAAATTACTCTCCACAATGGTTGCATCAGTTCACAGCTCCAAAAGCAGTAAAACAGTGTTCCATTTTTTTATGTACCCTCTACATCTATAATTTTTTTGTCATCTTAGTCAGTCTGATAGGTTTGAGGTAGTACCTTAGAGTTGTTTTAATTTACATTTCTCTAAAAGTGATTTGAAGAATTTTTTCATATGAGTAAAGATAGTTTTAATTCCTTCATCTAATAATTACTTTTATATCCTTTGCCTATTGGTCAATTGGAAAATATTTTGCATTATGAAAAATTTGACTCAATTCTCTATATATTTTAAAAATGAGGCCATTGTCAGAGACACTTGCCATAATTTTTCTCCAGATTTTTTTGTTTCCCTTCTAATATTAATTGCATTGGATTTTTTACACAAAAATTGTTAAAATCAATGTAGTCCATTTTATCTATGTTACATCTTGTAGTGTTCTCTATGTCTTTTTTGAAAATAAATTCTTCTATTATGCATATATATGACAGGCTAACTACTACATACTCCTTTAATTTGTTTATATTATCCCTTTTATCTCTAAATCTTGTGTCATTTTTATTTCATGTAAATATATGGTTTCAGGTGTTGGTCTATACCTAGTTTTTAACCACAATGTTTTCAAGTTTTTCCAGTAGTTTTTCTTCTCACTTTGTTTATTCACAACTTAGGATTTGGGGTGTTAAATATTAGTTTACTATAGTAATTTACTACTGCATATTGACTATCTAAAATAATCCACTGACTCACTACTTGATTTCTTAAAAGTGTAATAGATTGTTTTGATTGTTGCCATTTTCTAATATGATTTGAGATCTTGTACAGCTAAGTCACTTTCCTTCATATTTTTTCATTAATTCCTTGGGTATTCTTGACCTTTTTTTCTTCCAGATTAATATTTTCCTAATCTTCTGAAATAATTTTGTATAATTTGATTGGCATGGCAGAGAATAGATAAATGAATTCAGGTACAATTGTCATTCCTTTACATTGGCTCAAATTACCCGTGAGCAATTTGTTTTTACAATTGTTTAAATCTGAGTTTATTTGTGAGAAAAGCGTCTGATACTTGTGATTATATAGTTATTTTGTTTGTTTTGGCAAGTATGAACACATGATCTTTTTATCTCTAATGCTAGTTCCTTTGGCACTATGGGAAGCTACTGAAATTGAGCATTTTTGTTAATTTTAATTAAGACTTCCTAGCAAAGACTAATTAATAACTTCTCAAAAATATACTTAAAGAAATTGCTAACTATCTTTGTGTCTGAATCAGTGACTTCTGAAGACCCTTCCTAATCATAAAATGTCCCAATGTATGGAAATCCACAAAGAGTTACTTTGATTACCTTCTTATTCTTTTCAAATAAAATAACATACAGTTAAAATATAACAAAATCGAAAACAATAGAAAACATTCATTTTGACATCAGTGATTTATTTGCCCAAGGATTTACAAGTGATGATCATTGAAGAGCTGATTTGAATCCACATCCTACAACTCTAGGTTTTATGCCTCTTGCACTTGGCTATGGTACTCTAATCTTGACTTTCACTTTCTTGGTCTTCCTCTTTCTCCTTTCTTTTATTACAACTAAAATTCTCTGGAGACTGTACATTTATTTATAATTATTTATTAAATAGTAAAAAGCAAGTTCACCACATGGTTAGTGACATGGCTAATCCAAGCTGGCTGCTGACCTCCTGTCTCTGTTCACTCCATCTTCTTGGCAAGAATGGGCCACTCCTGTAATAGGAAAGACTACTGCTTGGCCAGGGGGAGAAAGCAAACAAACAAACAAAAAAATATACCTCACCAGCTTCCTTGATCCATAATTTAAACCCTTTCTGACATCACTTTATCTGGGTCCCCCTGATTGGACAGTCTTTACTATACTCTAGGTCAGAGGTCAGTTTTCCAGGCACCAGGAGACATGTGGGACAAGAGGCAAGTGTCTTCAAATATGCCAGGGATCCAAGAGGCTTCTAAGTCTTTCCAGAGTATGTATACATTGTATGTGTACTTGAACCCCCTTATCCAGATGAGTCTAAGGCCTTATTTTTCATCCAGTCAAAGGGTTGGGGCTGAAAAGAAGCCCAATTTCCTAGAGAAACACTCCAAGACTAATCTTAGGGTGATAAGAAAAAGTGTACAAATTGGTATTCAGTCCTCACACTTTAATTTTCTTATGCTTTCTTAAAACAAATCCTTTCCCTTTTACTATATTATATGACATAAAAAAATTGAAATTCTGAGAAGAGGAGCCAATCATTATCTATCTATTCAATAAATATTTAGACAACAATATCCTTCACCAAATTTGCCAATGATTGCAATATAATTTTCATTTTAAAATCTCCTATTTTTGGAAACCCATTTATTTCAAAAGAATCTAGTGAAAAGCTAGCTATATGGCTCAATGGGTTGAGAGCCAGGCCCAGAGATGGTATGTCCTAGGTTACACTATATTGACTCTAAAATGGAAGGCTAACATTAAAGAAAAAATTACCTTTTTAAAACTTCAACCTCTTATTCCTAGAACCACCCTGAAAGTCAATGGGAATAAAGTGAAATCAATCCTCCATATGGCAGTCCTGAAAACCTTAGGAAAGAGCTGTAATTTTTTTATCCCCTTTCTTGTGGCAAATGTTTTCTCTTCATAATAGGAATTCACAGTTCTCCCAACCAAGACAGAAAAAGAGGATCCTTTACCAATTCACCATTTTGATTTTTCTTTAAAACACAGTTTCCATTATCACCTTGTATTTCTTGTAACATGATATCTACGGCTAACCATAGTATTCTATATGTATTCTGATGAAGACAGAGAGAACAGGTAGTTGGTACACTGGATAGAATATTAGGTCTGGATTCAGGAAGACTCATTTCTGAGTTCAAATCTGGCCCTAGATACTTAACAGCTGTGTGACTCTGGGCAACTCACTTTTTATTCTTTGCCTTAGTTCCTCATTTGTAAAATGAGCTGGGGAAGGAAATGCCAAACCATCCCTATATATTTTCCAATATGGGGTCATGGAGAACAGGACATGCCTGAACAACAACTATGGGCAGAGAAGGGACCTTTTTACCCTCTTGAAATTAAGCATTGTTAATGTAACATAAGAACACCAGTCTTTGAAGCTGCCATTTTATAACATTGAATTCTACTTAGATTGCAGTCAGACTTCTTTCTAAAAGAATGGTGTTTTTTTTTTTTTTTTACCCACTAAATAGAGGTCCCTTAGTGTGAATTTAGGTTTGGATCAGTGATGACCTAAACAGTTGTTCTGGACTCTTTTGTAGGCCCAGGGCTCAGCCACATCAGTCCTCTGTAAGTTTAACACAAAATCTGACTGTGGTTTGATGTTATTCAAATAAACAATGTTTACTTTATAAATAGCAGGATGGGTAGAGGACAAGGGTAAAAGGAATTTCCTAAGCTACCAGGTTCTAGCTCCTCCCACTCAGATCCTGGTCTACAAGGACCTACTTGGTCCCAACACCATTGGGCTACTCTATTTACTCTATCTGCCTAAACCCTTCTAGTTATCTAAAATCTGACTAGCTGATCCACAAATTGAGAATAAAGTTCAGATTATAAAGTTTGAGCTGGAAGTCAACAGACCTAAGGCAAGAGTAGTCTGGCTTAGATTATGGCAGACAGATTTAGTCCAGGCAACTTCTCTCACTCATATGAAATCTCCAGGGACTGGGTCTCAGCACTAAAATGAGATCAGGAAGAGGTTTGGGATCAGGTAAAGAGACTCCGGATTCCTATATCTTCTCAGGTATGTTCAGAAATTCACCAAAATCCCTGTAACCCATCAACATGGCCTCCTGAAGTTTCTCCTTTCCCCCCACTTAGTCCCAAAGCAAAAGTGCTGCCTTGGACTCTGTCCTCCTCCTCCTCCTTCCTGCTCATTCTGGAATGTGACCCCAAATGATTCCAGTCTTTCAGTCGACTGCCATTGCAAACAGTCTCTTCCACAAGGTTGTTGCATGCTTTTCCTCCAAAGACTTTTGCAAGTTTGCTTTTGTCTGTCTTTATTTTAACATTTCACATAAGGTCCTGTCTAGTGGTACCTCACCCATTCAATGACTATGAAAAGGATTTTGTTAAACAATATCTAAAATTTCACTTTTATCCCTTCTAAGTTTCTTATTATTGAATTTGTTCTATTGTTCTATCCAGACCATGTCTGTCTGTCTGTCTATCTATCTATCTATCTATCTATCTATCTATCTATCTATCTATCTATCTATCTACCTGTCTATCCATCTATTTATCCATCTATCTATTGATTTATCTATCATTCTATCTATCTGTCTGTCTGTCTATCCATCTATTTATCCATCTATTTATCCATCCATCCATCTATCTATCTATCTATCTATCTATCTATCTATCTATCTATCTAACATATTTGTCACATATGCTCTAAGAGGACCAAAGTGACATCACTGTGCTAGGATCAATGTACAGTGTTTTTGAGCAAGGCTGATTGCAGAAATATGAGCTCAAAATGCTCTCTTATAGGTCAGGCACAAATAGCCTTTATGAACATTTGGAATGGAAATATCTCTAAATTTGTGCTTCTCATTTCTTTTGAGCTACTGTAATTCTGACTTGTTTATAGAACACAGCACCTTTTTTGATGTGGGCACATGATGCAGGATGGTCCTCTGTCAGTGTCTCCCATGTCTTGAAATTGATAGCAAACTTCTTCAAAGAGATCTTGTATCTTTTTATTGTTTCTTCTGAGTACTTGCTTTGTTTGAGTTCTTTGTGAAATAGTATTTTAGGCAAATGTTTGTTTGACTTTTGAACAAGCCGACCAACCTATCGGAATTGTGCTCTCATTAGAAATAAAGAAATCTCTGGGACATAATTCTGAGCTAAAGTTCCAAATTTTAATTATAGTAAATTAAAACTGGAGATCTCCCCATGCCAAGCCTTTGTCAAAACCCCACATAGATGTATCTTTTATTGCTTTTTGAGAACTAATTAGCATGTCATTAACATGGCAGAAGGTACATAGGATGTTAAGACATGCAATGCTGTTTGGTAACAAGGGTTTTGAACATTTGATACAAAGATAAAATCTACTACAAGGTTAAGATAAGAGCATTTAATGTATTCTCCAGAAATTAGGTCAAAATAACTTTTCTTGACCATAATACTTTGGGGTGCCTACAGTTGGAGTGAATCGTGAAAGGATCAAACTACACCTGAACATGCCATGCTTGTTTTCATATGATCTCATCATGCCAACTGTACATTTTCCATTCCCAATGAATCTACTTCTTTCTGCATGGGTTTTGAATTTCCTAGATAACTACAAAGACCTGAAGGATTTTTTTTAGCCTTGACAACATACATTTCGTTTTTCCCCCCCAAACTCATCACTTTATTTTTTTTATTTTTTATTTATTCAGTCAGACCTGAAGTTAAGTTTTTATTTTTCCAACAGAAGTCCTTAATATATTTATTTGCTATAATATTCTAATATATCAAACAATATCCTTTCTAATACTATGGTTAATATTCTATTATTATAATTGATATCTCACACAGTGTAATAATTGGATATTTGGATATAACTCTAAAAATATAATTTCAGCTACTCATCTAAAGGATTATATGTGATCACTTGGTTCATGATCAATAATATAAAGGCATTAAAAAATTCCTTTCACTCTACAGTAGAGTTGAATGTCTGACAATTGAGCTTTAGAAAGGACCTAAGTGTCTGGTACTTTATTTTGTCAGGTGACATTCAGAGTCTCCCTAAGACAATTAAAATGGAAGAGATTCAGCTTCATGGCAAGACACTGGTAGATTATTCATATTTCACTGGCATGTGAAAACAGCTCAATGGGTAAATAGTCCTTCAGTTTTGTAGGCAGGCTAATATTTCCTCTGTTTTATACTTACCTTCGGAGCATCTCAAACATTAAGCTAGCTGTGACAATGTGTGTGTCAACCTCAACATCAATGTCATACATCCCTGGAAAGTATACTGCCAAGTTAATGAATTTATCATCACACTAATATATATTAACTACTTATAGAGTACACTAATGACACCACATTGATCAGTGATAGGATGTGATCCTAGAGAGAAGGGCTGAACACTTCCATAGTGCTCTCAATAGATCATCATCAATCAGTGCTGAACCCACTGACCTTGTACTTCAGATTGAAGTGAATCCCACTCTAATTGAACTTCCAAATGAAGGAGAGATTTTGAATGTTATTAAATTCCTCTCTGCTGGCAAAGCATTAAGTGCTGATTCCCTTCCAACAGAGATTTACATCACAGGAGGTCCATTACTCACACAAAAGCTTCCACATTAAGTGGCAAGAGAAGGTTATCCTCTAGGACAGCAATGGGTAAACTATAGCCTGTGGGTCAGATGCAGCCCTCTGAAATGTTCTATCGCGCTTCGGGACATTATTCCTAATCTGACGAATACAGTGAAGAGGACACAATATAATAAAACTTCGAAAGAGTTGCCTTAGAAACAGACCGACACATGAGCATTTCTTTTCCTTTGGCCCCCTCTTTAAAGAGTTTGCCCATCACTGCTCTAGGACCATGTTGGCAAACCTATGGTATGCATGCAAGAAGAAGATGCTCCCTTCCCCTTCTCCATGCTTGCTTGAGGACATTCCTTATGTGACCTGCCCCTCTGCCCAGAAGCCCAATGGGAGCCCTTCTTCCCTCCCTGTCTGGGATAAGGAAGGGGGAGGCTCACATGTAGTGTGAGGGTTGCACTTTAGGCACTCATCTCTAGAAGGTTTGCCATCACTGGAGATCAAGCATGACTCCATTATCCATTTCTATGAGACAAAAAGAAAGAGGTTATTTGTATTGGGACAGTTATGTGGGGATTCTCTCTTTTAAGACAGATACACATACATACATACATACATATATACATACATGCACACATAAATCTTTATTATGTTTTCTTATGCATTAGTCACATTTCTCAACATTGTGATATTTTAAAATTTGCCAAATATATATTATATTTTTTCTTTCAAATAATTGGTTAAAATTTAAAAAAACACAGCCCCCCCCCCAAAAAAAAAAAACTTCTAGGGCCCTAGACTGCCAACCTTTGGACGTATTAACTTGGATCCATCAATTACTCTTCTTTAGCTTCATTGATTTAATGAGTTCTAAATGTCATTTAAATTTCAGTTTGACGCCATTGGACTATTCTAAGACTCCCAACACCCCCAGGCAGCTGTTGGTTTTCACACTTCATAGGCATTATTCTGGGGTTTCATAAAGTAGTCTTACACAATATTTAGACAACTTAAATGTCACTGACATTTTATGTTCTCTTTTACTTTTGTTAGATATATATATATATATATATATATATATATATATATATATATATAT
>NC_058135.1:274696097-274733502 GCF_016433145.1 Gracilinanus agilis
TGGGCAAGTTGGAATGTTTTTACCATTTCTAGTTCCAAGCACATCTTTTTTTCACCACCACTCAATAATCTCTCCTCCTCTGAGGATCACTCAATGCTTATTTATCATTTAATCACAATTATTCTATCTATTATCAAAAATCTTCAAGGATATTCCCCTTCTTTCCTAAGTTGCTCTAGTGCTTGACTCACAGTTTTCTTCTCTACTCCCCTACTTCTGCAATCTTGATAAGGGATTTCAATACAGATATTGATTATTTTCTTCAAGCACCCTTAAAGCTCAATTTCTTGATTTTCTCATTTCACAGGAATTACTTCTTCATCCTGTTTCAGCCACACACAGGGATAGCTTTGATTGCCATCACCAACACATTTTCCATTTCCATGGTGATGTACATTGAAATTCCCTCATCTGACCAAGATCTCATTATATCCCAATTTTTGCCCTACTTTGTGATTTCAAACCCTGTTTTTAATCTACACTTTGATCTTGAGTCCACTCATTCCTCTATTTTTCTCAAGAGGGGATAGTCACTTTGGCTAAAATTTTCCTCCTTTTCTGATGTGTGAAATTAATATAAAAGTGTAACCCATCACTCTCGCATCCCTATTAATAAATCAGGACTTTAGCCAGCAAGTCATGTGACTAAAAGGCCTCATGGGAACCTGAAGTCCTGACTTCCAGAGGGATTGGCAGAAGTCCTTGCATGTCATTTGAAACCCAGACTGTCTATTCAGAGATACTCGGAAGGAGTGTAGTAGTAACATGCTCTCCAGGGCTTGGGTCTCTTCCTGACACAAGGTGGAGCCAGATCTTTTTCTCTTCTTTGGAGCCCTTAATGTTCTGCTTGACTCTCTGCTGGGAACTGGATTGGGGAAGTGTTGAAGCGATTTTTTAGTTAGGGTAACCTGGTGATTTTTCTTCCTTTCTCTCTAATAAATATTACTTTTATTAATCATCATCAATCAATCAATTACTTAAATATATATTTTATAAACACACATAATAAATAAATCATTATTTTTATTTTAATTTAAACATTAATAAATAATAAATTTAATAAATAAAGCAATTTTAATTAATAATTATTAAATTTAATAAACAATAAAATTTAATATATAGTATTCCAGAAAATTTTAATCATAACACTATTATGACTCTTCATGAGCTAGTTTAGCTATTTGCTTACCTCTCTCACATCTGTTTACTTATCAAATCTCAACCTTATATTACTCCAAATATTTGCTGTTTTTAACTCTATTAATGTCATCTTAAGTTATGTCTTAAGTCATTAACTGAACTTAACACTTGTCCTCTTAACAAAGCCGGATAAAATCACAAATAGGTTATACAACAGACCTTTTATATCTCCTTAGTTGATTTATTTTTCCTACTCAATTCTGTGACTTTTCTTTTTTAAAACTTTTACTTTCTGCCCTACTAACATTAAGACCAAAAGGCAAGGATTAGACAAACAAGGTTAAGTAACTTACCCAGGACCACACAGCTAGGAAGTGTCAGAGGCCAGATTTGAAACCTGGTCTGGTGTTCTAAAAGGACACTGTGCTTTATGTGCCTTTTTCTAAACCTTATTTATTCTGACTCCTAAAATCTCCCATTATATTCCCTTTTATTTCTTACCCAAGAGCCTCACCCTACATTTTATTGAAAAAAACAATGGTTATCTGCTTGGAAATCATTATTTTCTCATTCTATTCATCTTACATTACATAAGTGAGTTATACCATAATCTTTTTTTTTTAAACCCTTAACTTCTGTGTATTGACTTATAGGTGGAAGATTGGCAAGGGTAGGCAATGGGGGTCAAGTGACCTGCCCAGGGTCACACAGCTGGGAAGTGTCTGAGGCCAGATTTGAACCTAGGACCTCCCATCTCTAGGCCTGGCTCTCAATCCACTGAGCTACCCAGCTGCCCCTATAACATAATCTTTTTGTTCATTCCTTTATTTTTTATTTTTTAAACATTTATTAATATTTATTTTTTAGAAAAGTTAACATGGTTACATAATTCATGCTCTTACTTTCCCCTTCACCCCTCTGAGCTCCCCCCCCTCCATGGCTGATGCACATTTCCACTGGTTTTAACATGTGTCATTGATCAAAACCTATTTTCAAATTGTTGATAGTTGCATTGGTGTGGTAGTTTCGAGTCTACATCCCCAATCATGTCGGCCTCAACCCATATGTTCAAGCAGTTGTTTTTCTTCTGTTTCCACTCCTGTAGTTCTTCCTCTGAAAGTGGGTAGCGTTCTTTTCCACAAGTCCCTCAGAATGTTCATTCCTTTATTACATGAAAACACGGCCCTTCTTCTTGCCAGGGTATTCTCCATAATACTCTATATGTGCAAGAGATAATATGCCAACTTCTCCATCATATTGTCCCTTCTATCATTTCCACTCATTAATATTTAATATTTGCCTGTCTAGTGGCTGCTTCCATGTTGCATATAAAAACAGTCATATCTCTCCTAGTTCTCCAAAAAATAAAAAGCCTTATTTGGTCCATCTATCCTAAGTAGCTATCGTACTATACATTTTCTACTTTCCATGATTAAATGACTTGAGAAGGCCATCCGCTTCCTTTCAGCTCAGTCTTTTCTTGTCATTCAACTGAGATAATTTTCTCCAAAGTTGCAAATGATCCTTTAATCAGGGGTAGGCAACCTTTTTTGGCCATGGGAGCCATAAACGCCACATTTTTTAAAATGTAATTTTGTGAGAGTCATACAGTGCTCACAGTGCTACCTCCTGTAACAGTGTGTACTCCTGTAACCATGCCTGAAAAAAAAATTGACTTTATGGCTCCTGCAGAAAGAGCCATATCTGGCCCTCAAAAGAGCCAGATATGGCTTGAGAGCCATATGTTGCCGACCCCTGTTTCACAGTATGCCCAGTAATTATCAGTATCTTCACATTGCTCTATCCTGGGTCTTCTTGATAATCTTATCCTATGAATTTAGTGATCTTATCTCTGCAGATGATTTTCAGAACTATGTATCTATCCCTAACATGTCCCTTGACATCCAGTCCCACAACTCTTATTGTCTTTTGGATATCTCTGATGTGATATATCAGAGACACTGGAAACTCAAAATAGAGCACATTATCTGTCCCTCAAATCTTCTTCTCTTTCTAAACTCCCTATTACTTTTAGGGGACCATCCACCCTCTCAGTCATTCAGTTTGGAATCTAGCTGCCGTCCTTGACTCCATTGCTTTTTTTCATTCTCTAAGTCATCAAGTCCTGTCATTTCTACTTTAGAAACATCGACTCTATAGGGTCCTATTTTTTCCTTTGAAATTATCATCATTCTGATTCAAGCTATTCATCACCTCATGCTTGGACTATTTTAATAGTCTGATGGTAAGTCTTTGGGGCTTTCAGTCTTTCCTCATTCTAATTCAAGTATCAAAGGCATCTACCAGATTTATAGGTCTGGCCCTGTCATCCTCACCCTCATGACCTGGAGTGGCTCCTTGATAATTTTGGGATCAAATATAAAATCTTCAATTTGGCTTGCAAAATATATTATAAGCTGGATCCTTCCTACTATGATAGTCTTTCCATTACTTTACTTCCCACTACCTTATTTCCTTGAATGTATGATCTAATGTCACTGACTTTATTATTCCTGACATGACTCTAACTCCAAACCCCACAGATTTTTGCTAGCAGCTCTGGATTGATGGAATTCATGCAGTTTGTGCTGTAATTCCTGTATATAGGAAGCAATAGAAATATCTTCTCCTAATAGTGATTATATGCAGGAGAAAAAGGCTTAGCCTGTAGACGGGGATGTCCAGAAAGCATCTCATATGTTGAGATGTGTAAATCTCCTTTGGGCCTGCTTCTAAGATAAAATAAAGACAGAGGGAGAATTTCAGGCCATTTTAAACATGTCTTGGTGAATAATTTTCCAATCATAGTTTTATATTCTTTGTTCATCCTTTCAACTTGGCCTGAGCTCTGGGGGTGAAATGGTACATGGAATTTGGGAATTATCCCCAAACAGGAATATATTTCAGATAAAATAGAATCAGTAAAGTGACTTCCCCTGTCCAAATTAATACATGCAGGCAGGCCAAGATGAGGAATGATTTCTTTTAAAAGCACCTTGGCAACAAAAGCTGCTGTGGCTTGGGCAGCAGGAAATGCTTCCAGCTATCTGGTCAGTTGATCCACTATGACTAGACAAAATTTATATTGCCCAGCTTTTGGCATTGTTATGTAATCAATTTGTAGGTGCTCAAAAGGTGCGTAAGCCTTTATGAGGATGCCCACCATAAGCTTTGCTATAAAAGGTATGTTGGTTATATGCTTGGCAGGTAGGGCAGGCTGCACACACTTTAGAGGCTATAGTAGTTATGCCAGGAGCTATCCATACTCTTTTAACAGAGTCCACGATGCCCTGGGTACGAAAATGACCATTTTTATGAATAGATTGACAAATTTGTTGATAAAAACTTTTAGGGAGCAGGGATTTTCCATCAGAAGACACCCATACTCCATTAATCAGTTTTGCTTTAAATTTTTGCTTCCATTTTTGGACTTCCTTTTCATTATAGGAAGGTGATAAATTTAAATCATTAGTGGTTGTTAATGTTAAAATTAATTCTGGCCCTTCTATGGCCACTAGCTTTGCAGTAGTATCTGCCCAGTCATTTCCCCTAGAGACAGGGTCAGTGTCACCTGTATGGGCAGAGCAGTGAACTACAGCTAAGGGTTCGGGTAGCTAGGGAAAGAACTTTATTAATAATTTTTACATTAGCTATAGATTTTCCAGCTGAGGTTAAAAATTCTCTCTGAAGCCATAACATACCCACTGAAAGGTAAATTCCAAATGCATATTTAGAATCTGTATGAATTATTGCCTTTTTATCTTTGGCAATTATACATGCATGTTTTAGGGCTAAGAGTTCTGAGCCTTGAGCACTTAGATTTGAGGGTAGTGAAGCTGACCACACAGTGGCAAATTCTGTGACTATAGCAGCTCCAGTGTAGTGTATGCCATCCCTCATATAAGAAGAAACATCAATAAATGAGACTAGATCTGCATTGTCTAAAGGAGTGTCCAGGAGATTATCTTGACACTTTTCAGCCATGTACACTAGTGTTTCACAATTGTGTAATGATTCTCCTGAGATTGGTAAATCAGGAAGCAAGATGGCAGGATTAAGAGTTGTATAATGTTTTAAAGTAATATTCTCATTATTTAGTAAAGTTATTTCATACCTTGTAATTCCCTGGTCAGAAAATGCCTGTGTTCTATGTCTTAGTAGCAATGCTTCTATTTCATGTGGGCACATAATTGTTAATGGGCATCCCAATATTAGAGCAACAGTTTTTGTTACTAATAGAGCTATGGCAGCTACGCCTCTAAGACATGATGGTGCTCCTGCAGATACTGGGTCCAGCTGGGCTGAATAATAAGCAATTGAACACTGATAAGGTCCGTTATCAGCTTTCATGTTAGGATCCTGCAGCTAAAATTCAAACAGCTATGTGCTATTTATTTTAAAGTAAAAGGAGGAAAAAAAATTGAACTTACCTCTTCAGCTGTGTTGAGTCGTGGTTTACAGAGTGAAAGTAGAAGCAAGAAAATATCAGAAGATTGAGGGTATCTGGCACAACCTAAGTGGTCAGCCAAAAATATAAGGTGGGGAAAGGGGGGTGGGGGTTGAATATTAATATATTTGTCACCAGGGGAAGTTTCCCCAATTAAGGAATAACCTCAAGTCAAAATGGACTTTTATGGAAATTTATTTACAATTGAGAAGAGGAAGAAGAAATAAGGAAATAAGAACCTAACACAGTAGGTAATTTTATCTGATTCCCTAGTTAATCCAGGTAGATCTAATTAACCCTCACCCAAAGACACAGGAGAGGGGGGCCTGGAGGCAAATGAATCAAAAGCTTCAGTCACAAAGTCTCTATTAAAAGGGAAGTTCCTTAAGAGAAGTTCAGGAAGATTCAGTCTTTAAACTCATCACTTGGAATTCCAAAGGAAGATATTAAGAGAAATCTCACCAAAGGTCTCAGTGTCCCAGCCAGCACTCCTCCACAAACCAGTAGAGCTCCTTCAGGACCTCTTCATAAACCAGAAGACACTTGACTCACTCAACTTTCTCTTTTTAAAGGGGTCACTTATGAATCACTTCCTGTGCCTCCCTCCTAGTTTCTGTGTTCAGTCACAACAGACACTAAAGATGGGTAGGGTAGATTTAATCTAATTTTCACAGTATCCATCTTTGTGTATAAGGTTCTCCTGGTTCTGCTCCTTTCACTCTGTATCAATTCCTGAAGGTCATTTCAGTTCACATGGAATTCCCCCAGTTCATTATTTCTTTAAGTACAATAGTATTGCATCACCATCAGATACCACAATTTGTTCACCCATTCCCCAATTGAAGGACATACCCTAATTTTCCAGTTTTTTGCCACCACAAAGAGCATGGCTATAAATATTTTTGTACAAGTCTTTTGTTGTCTTATTATCTCTTTGAAGTATTAACCCAGCAGTGGTATGGTTGAATCAAAGGACAGACAATTTTTAATGCCCTTTGGACATAGTTCCAAATTGCCATCCAGAATATTTAGATCAACTCACAAATCCACCAGCAATGTATGAATGTCCCAATTTTGCCCCATCCCCTTCTTTTTTTTTATTTATTGTTTTCCTTTGCTATCATGTTACCTGCTGGGTGTTAGGTGGTACCTCAGAGCTGTTTTGATTTGCATTTCTCTAATTATAAGAGATTTAGAACAATTTTTCATTTACTTATTGGTAGTTTTGATTTTTTTATCTGGAAATTGTCTATTCATGTCCCTTACCCATTTATCAATTGAAGAATGGCTTGATTTTTTTAACACAATTGGTTTAGTGCCTTATTAATTTGAATAATTAGACCTTTGTAGGATGTTTTTTGTCATAAAGATTTTTTACTAATTTGTTGCTTCTCTTCTAATTTTGAAGGCATTGGCTTTGTTGATAGAAAAAGTTTTAAAAATGATGTAACCAAAATTATTTATTTTACATTTTGTAATATTTTCTAACTCTTGCTTGGTCTTAAGATATTTCCTTTTCCATATATTTGACAGTTATACTATTCTATGTTACCTAATTTACTAATATTTTCCTTCCTAATATTCAAGTCATTCACCTGTTCTTAATTTATCTTCTTGTAGTAATTGAGATGATGATCTAAACCTCATCTCTCCCATAATGTATCCCAAAGTTCCCAGTAGATTTTATCAAACAGTAGATTTTTGTTCCAAAATCTGGGATCTTTGCATTTATCATACACTATCTTGCTGAGGTAATTTATCCCAAGTCTATTCCACTGATCCTTTCTTATCTTTTTTAACCAGTACTATATTATTTTGATTACCACTGCTTTAAAGTACAGTTTAAGATCTGGTACTGGTAGGCCCTCATACTTCACATTTTTTTAAATTATTTCCCTTGAGATTCTTGATATTTTGTTCTTCCAAATGAACTTTGTTATAGTGCTTTTCTAATTCAATAAGAAATTTTCTTGGTAATTTGATAGGTAAGGCACTGAATAAATAAATTAATTTGGGTAGGATTGTAATTTTATTATGTTAGATCATCCTACCCATGAGCAATTAATGCGTTTCCTGTTGTTTAGATCTAGTTTTAATTGTGTGGAAAGTGTTTTGTATTTGTGGTCATATAATTCATGTTTTTGTCTTGGCAGATGGGTTCCTAATTATTTTTTATCATCTAGGGTGATTTTAAATGGAATTTCTCTTTCTACCTCTTTTAGCCAGGATGTGTTAGAAATATATAGAAACGCTGTTGATTTATGTGGATTTATTTTGTATCCTGCAACTTTGCAAAAGTTGTTGATTATTTCCACAACTTTTTGGTTAACTCTATAGGATTCTTTAAGTAGACCAATATATCATTTGCAAAGAATGATAGCTTTGTCTTCTCATTGTCTATTGTAATGCTCTCCATTTCTTTTTCTTCTCTAATTGCTACTGCTTGTGTTTCTAGTATGATGTTAAATAATAGAGGGTAATAAAGGTCATTCTTATTTCACTCCTGATCTTATTGGGAAGACTTCTAATTTATGCCTATTGCAGTTGATGCTTGCTGATGGTTTTAAATATATACTGTCCATTATTTTTAGGAAAGGCCCTTTTATTCCTATACTTTCTACTATTTTTAATAGGAATGAATGTTGTGTTTTGTCAAAGGCTTTTTTGCATCTATTGAGATATTCATGTGATTTTTGTTGATTTGCTTGTTAATATGGTCAATTATGTGGATAGTTTGTACTCTTGGTGCCATCTTCTATTCTCCAACCCTTTTCTTTTTTTACCATATCATCTTAAACCATTTAGTATCCCAGTCTCTACCTGTTAATAATTCCTCTATTATAATAGTGAATAAAATTTTTCACAGTTACAAATAATTTTTTCCATATAGGAATATAAACAATTTGGCCTTTTTGAAGCCCTTAAAAATTAAAAACAATTTCCACTCTCTTTCTTATTATCTTTTCATGTTTCTCTTGATTTTTGAACTTAGACATCAAATTTTCTGTTTAGTTCTGGTCTTTTCTTTACAAATACTGAGAAGTCTTCTATTTTGTTAAATGTCACCACTTTCCCCTGAAAGTATATACTCAGTTTTGATGGGTAGGTGATCCTTGGATGTAGACCCAATTCTCTTGCATTTCTGAATATCATATTCCAAGCCTTGCAGTCCTTTAGTATGGAGGCTGCAAGATCCTTTGTAATCCTGATTGATATTCCTTGATATATAAATTATTTCTTTCTGGCATCTTTTAACATTTTCTTCTTAGCTTGGAAGCTCTTTAATTTAGGAATGACATTCCTAGGTGTTATCCTTTGAGGGTTTAATGTAAAGGGTGATCCATAGATTCTTTCAATGTCTATTTTGCCCTTTTATGGAAGAACATCAGGGGAGTTTTCTTGGATAATTTCTTGTAGGATGATGTCAAGGTTTCTGTTAATTTCCCGGTATTCATGCAGACCTATGATTCTCAGGGTCAAATAGCTGGGAAGTGTCTAAGACTGGATTTGAACCTAGGACCTCCTGTCTCTAGGCCTGACTTTTAATCCACTGAGCTACCCAGCTGCCCCCTTATTACTTCTTTCTGTCTTCTAAGATCATTAGCTTCTGCTTCCCCAATTCTGGTTTTAAAGACTGGTTTTCAGCTATGATCTTTAGATTTTCCTTTTAAGTTTAGTCTATCCTCCTTCTCATGATTTCCAGCTATTTCATTCTGTTCTCCAATTTGCTCATTATTTCATTTGATTTCTTGGCTTCTTTCTCCAATTGGGAGTTTCTGTCTTTTAAGTAGTTAGTTTCTTTTTGAACTATTTCCCTCTTTTCCTGCCAAGTTTCTTCTAACTTTCTAATTTGACTCATAATCTCAAATCTAAGCTACTCAAGAGCTAGTGAACAATTTGCATTTTTTGAAGATTTGGGTGTCTTTATTTGTTTGTTCCCTTCTGCTGTCTCCTGTGTAGTCTGGAGTTTTTCTGCATGAAAATTATCTAGGGTCAAGGTTTTTTCTTGTTTTTTTTTTTGTTTTTTTTTTTGTTTTTTTTTGTAGTTGTGGATTGTAGTTCTTGGGCATTGGTGGCCATTGCTTTCTTCCTTCCCAGTAAAAAATCAAAGTGAGGAAGGTAGGCAATCTTTGTATTGAGCTCCAGAGAGGTTTTTGCCCTGAGGCTATTTTTCAAGCCACTGAGGTGGTGTCTGCTATGTAAGGGGCTGCCCTACATCTGAGCCCAAGTTCCACATTCCTCAGCCTCCTGGGGTTCCAAGTCTCGCAGTTCTTAGGGATAATTCTGGGGTATCCTGAACGAAATATTGAGAACTTAGAAATTGCTCTGCAGGAGTCTGAGTAAGGAGGATAGGCAAATCTTTGTATTGAGCTCCAAAGATCTTTTCCCCTGAGGCTATCTTTTTGAGGCTTCACTGCACTGTCTGCTGTATGCAGCCTTGGCCTATCTCTGCACCCAATCTCTGTATTCCTCAGCCTCCAGGAGTCTCAAGTCTCATTGCTCTTAGGGGCAAGTCTGTGGTGTCCTGAGCATGTCCCTGAAAACCTAGAAGCTTCTTGCTCTCTCTGAGTCTGGTACTATAGGTGGAGTGGGGGAGGGGTGATGAGTGCTCCCTTTGAAAGGAGTAATTTTGCCCCCTTTTAGTAAGTAGAAATGTCCAAACTCTGCTTACTTTCAATGCAGTGCCCCACAGGACAGCCCCTTTACTCATCTGATTTTGGTTTTGTCCTTTTGAGGCACTTTATATTGGTTGGTGGAGAGGAGAAGTGTCTTGCTTCTACATTGGAGATATCTTAACACAAACGTCTAGAATGACTGAACTATGAAGGAGTAATAAACATTGAGAGGTGATAATAGCCTGTTATCCACAAATATTTCAACATCCTAATTTTATACAGGGAATTAATGAGGATAGAAAAAAGGAAAAAACATTCTGGGAAAGGGAATGGAGATAAAAAGGATTATCTCAAGAAAATCAGGTCTCAAGAAGAGTGAACAATTGGAAGAAGTACAAAAGCAATAGATTGGAAATAAAAGTAACTTCATTACCTATAAAGCAAGCTTTCTGAATAATACAATGGAAGGGCTGGAATGGTTGGATAACTGTAGAGTGAAATATTGTTGGCTTGGAGGAAATGAGGAGAGGGATAGCAATAGGAATGACAATTGAAAAAAAGGATTGATAATGATATTAGAATCATCTGAATCAAAGGTATGGAGTGAGAAAAATGAGATTCCACTTTGTTGTGATCATCAAGATTTCTGAGAAGGATTCTATCATTTGCAACAGAGCTCTTCTGAATTAGTCTTACTCAGTAGGCTTTCTCAGTTTAAAATTCAGCCACAAGGGGTAAAGTTGTGAAGCTCCATAAAACCCCTTCTGAGATTCCACTGGGGAATTTGCTTTCACAATATACATTTTGAGGTTGTATTACTTTCCTTTACATATATAAAGATACATGGCTTTCTAATATTGGAGAAGTAACTTATTTTTCAAGAGGACGTAGTACCAGTGCTTATTTTATAAGCTCCTTGGGGTCAAGGACTGTCTTAGCCCCTTAAAAGAGTGACAGGCGCACAGTAAGAATTGAATAAATATAAGTTTATAAGCTTATCAAAGGTGAGTATAATTTGTTCAAATTAAATAATATAGGTAGAGGTGAGGGTGAAACTAAAAATGAATAACTTATCGTTTCTCTCAGAACATGAAACAACACTGGAGATTTGTGTGAGTAAATACAGAATATGAGTAGAGAGAGAGAAAAAATATTCTAGCATTGGAGTATACAACAAATATCCTGAATAGTCAGTCAATAAACAAATAATTTTTCACTATATTTCAAACATTGTATTAAGTGCTTGAGATATGACTAAGGGGAAAAAACAGAAAAGAAAATCAGTCCCTGTTTTCCCAAATATTATAATCTAATGAATGAAAACAATCCTGAATAGGAAATGGAAAAGCTCAGGAGGAAGGTGTGATCCATGATGGAGCCATTATGGAGAAATCCAGAGACGTTGTAAAGAAGTAGCTATTGGAAAATGGGGAGAGGACTATATACAACCCTTTCTAAATAAGGACTGTGAGCCCATGGCCCTTTCTTCCAAAAGAAGTATGTAAACATAGGGGATATGAGTACTAATGAGATTCATCAGAAACATTCTAACATGAAGGATAATTAGAATTCCCAATAACAAGTTTCCTAGAGAAAGAAGGCATGATGGGTAAGTTCATGGAAACCCAAATTCAGGGTATTTATTTAGGAAATGGGTAGAAGGCTATAATGAGTCCCCTTCTTATAGAGAGCTTCTGGACCCAACTGACCTATCATATAATCAGAGTGTTCATTAGAGGGGCAGCTGGCAGATTCAATCTTTCAGGATAAAGAAATTTCTAAATGATGAATTTCCTGAAAAAGAAACTTTCAATTAAAAGGAGATAAAGATTAGGGGAAACACTTCCAAAGCTTTCATGATGGCATGAACAAATTGTAATGGAATAATTCAATTGACCAGACAGATATATTTGGAAATTTCTACCAAAAACAGTACAAAAAAACTCCTTATCAATTTATCCTCAAAAGAATGGCAGCAATAACAAGGGAAGTTTGAATTTGAATCAGATTCCTGACTTGGAAAAATGAATTGGCACTTCATATGGATAATATGGAAATGTGGAGAGTAAGTAACAGTTTCTCCTACACACTCTGATGGAAGTAGAGGAATTCAGACAGTCTCATTTGAATCCTAGAGTTTTTTGGAAAACATTACAAAGATTTCAATTAATAAAAAAAGGATTCAATTAAATAGGAAAGAGGGATTAATTGCATGTAATATTGAAGATTATCAAGAAAGAATTATAGAGACAGATAGGGAACACAGTTGTATTTCAAGGATAGGTTAAAAAAGCAAAACATAATATTCATTGACTGATATATATTCCTGGGCTAATAAGTGGGACAACAAAAAGCAATTAGGAATATAAAAGGGTAGAAGGTTTGGGGTTGGATTAAGTTGGGCCAATGTGATTACTTTAACTGTGGCCTAATAGAACCAGCCCAGGCATAGCCTGTCCTGAGTTAATACTATGATATTAAATAAAAATTGGTTTAATTAATGATGACTGTAGAAAAAATGATCATGCTTACATAATCTCAACTATAACATAGTACAGAATTTTTAAAATGTACACAATAATAAAAATCTTTGTTATAAGAAAATTAAGATGTATATGTATGTATGAATATATAAATATATATATATATATATATATATATATCCCAAAGAGATTTTTTAAAAATTGGAAAGGATCTGCTTGAACAAAAACACTTAAGGCTGCTCTTTTCAAGGTGTTTAAAATTTTAAAACTAAAGTGATATCTATCAATTGGGAGATGACTGATCAAATTATGGTACATGTGGGTGATAACTGTTCTTCCACCTGTGAGTCTCCCTCCTTCCCCCTTCTGCACTCCCATTGGGCTGCTGGGCAGAGCATCAGAGATGTGAAAAAATGTTGTCAGACATGATAGAGAGGTAGAGGGGAGCAGTTTCATCTGAATCTCTCTACCTTTCTAGTAATTAACTCTGATGGGGTGGGGAATAGCCAGCCACCTGCCCACAGAGTGTGCTCTGTTACCTTTTTTGGCACCTGTGCCATAGGTTCATCATCACTGCTACAGGTGCACATGGAGGCCAAGGGCCCTTAGAGGGCTTTGTAAGGGTTATAATGTATAGTGTGAAAATTATCTTTAAAGAAGCCCAGGTCAATAGGGTTCTGGCCTGTCCATGACCTAAAAGTCACTATTGCTCACATCAAGAGTGATCCCTATAAGTCTTTACTCCCAATCTGTAAGTTCCTCTTTTTGCCTTTAAAGAGTTATCTGTGTCAATGGACTGGGGCAGATTTTTTTACTGGGGTGAAACCTGCAGACCTCTGGCCCTTTGATTTCTTTGTCACAATAAAGCCAGATTTTTACCCTGAAGGGTCTCTGTAACATGGAGATGGCAGGGTGTAATTCCTGCAAGATACAGGGTCAAGCCTCCTGGAATTCTGGGTTGAGGCTTGACCCTGTATCTTGCAGGAATTACACCTTGCCATCTCCATGTTACAGTCTCCCAGGATCTTATTTTTACAATTCCAATTCATTGACTAGAAATATAGCTCAGATATGTCCAACTATGTGATACTTTGTCTGATCTCCTCATTGGCAGTTGCCAGACTCACTAATTTGTATTTCTCTTCTTGTTCTGCAAACATGATTGTTTCTATATATTTACATCAGGACACATTGCATCTCTCACCTTCCACCAACAGAGTGTAAATTCGATTAGAAATTCTTTTTTATTTTTTTGGTTTATAATAATACTCAGCTCATTTCTGTACACATTTTTGGTTCTTATTATCCATCTGTTTGAATCATGTCAGATTCTTTTAACCTCAGTTAGGGTTTTCCTCTAAAGATACTGCAGAGGTTTGCCATTTGCCTCTCCAGCCTATTTATGAATGAAAGACTGAGAAAAATAGGGAAACATAACTTCTCCAGGGTCAGAGTAAGTGTCTGATCCCAGATTTGGAACCAAGACCATAAATCATCCTGATTCAAGGCTTAGCATTCTCTTCACTGCACCACATAGCTGCCATGCTGGCACTTAGTAAGGGCCTAATAAAAGACTAATTGATTGCATGGGATGTATAAGAGAAAATTTGAAATAAAATATCAAAAGTGTAGACCAGCAAAGGAAATTTACTAGTCTTGTTCATGGAAGTGGAACACTTGTGTGATGGAACAACCAGTGTTAGGAACATCCCTTCATGAGGTGGGTGAAAGGAGGCCAGGGGAAATAAAGCAATTAAGAAATTAGGAAGGTAGATGATTTACAGGAATATAAACCAATAAATTGAAATCTCTTAATACAGGAAAAGGAGTTAAGAGGAGGAAGATTTTGACCAGGTTCAACCCTTCAAACCTAATGTGTATTTCCTGATTTTTATCCCAATACATGGGTCTCCTGTATAAGAGATGGAAGATAAGAAAATCTTGAGCAGGATTGGTCATCAATTCTTTTTTTTAAACCCTTACCTTCCATGGTAGAATCAATACTGTGTATTGGTTCTAAGGCAGAAGCGTGGTAAGAGCTAGGCAATGAGTGATAAGTGACTTGCTCAGGGTCACACATCTAGGAAGTGTCTGAGGCCAGATTTGAACACAGGACCTCCCATTTCTAGGCCTGTCTCTCAATCTACTGAGTCACCCAGCCAACCCTGGCCATCAGTTCTTAATGTGCAATCAGCTCCAGTTTGTCCTGGGGCTGAACATGGCCTTGAATCACTTCTCTATTGTAAGGAATACAAAACAGAGAGACTACAGGGAGAGGTATAACAAGCAGCCACAATTGTATCAATTTGATAAGGGCCCCTGAGCTATAACCAAAGAAGCACCTCACCTGGAATCCCAATCCACTGGCTCATGTCCTCATTACCTCTCCCTGAGACTCACCTGACGCTTATTTGACTCATTCCTCTATTTTCCTACAGACAAGATGAATTCCTCCCGCACCTCCTCATTGATGCTGCACTAGAGATTCTAAGTAGGCAAGAGGCTTTGTAGACACTAATAAACACTTGAGACAAAAGTTAACCTTCTTTTAGACAGGTCCCAGGTAGCCCTCACAGTGTAAATTCTCTGAAGATGATATAATAATTACAGCACAGCAGGGAAATGAGCTCAGACAGGTTATGTTATAACATAACGCTGGACCTTCCCTATAGGTTACATGGATGATCATGCATAGATATATAAAAATCCTCAAACAATGACTGGTGCAGTTGTGCTTACTGCTTGACTGATTGAGACCAGCCTGGTAAGTGCCTGACTATGCCTTAGTATGAGACACAGACAATGGTAGAACTGGAGAATAAATTTAATTTGATGGTTGCATGCCTAGAGCATAGCACAATGTCTTACTGAATGATTTAATGAATGACTCAGTTGGTGAGAAAGAATATTATGCAAATAGCTATTGACCACTCTCTGTGTAAGATGTGGAGAGACAAAGAAAGGAAAAAAAAGTCTAACGGGACAGAGAATATCCAAAGAGCTATGTACAAAGAGGAAATAAAAATAAAAATAAAAGCAGAGAGAGAGAGAGAGAGAGAGAGAGAGAGAGAGAGAGAGAGAGACAGAGACAGAGACAGAGACAGAGACAGAGAGACAGAAAGAGACAGAGAGACAGAAAGAGACAGAGACAGAGAGACAGAAAGAGACAGAGACAGAGAGACAGAAAGAGACAGAGACAGAGAGACAGAAAGAGACAGAGAGAAACAGAGACAGAAGAGACAGAGACAGAGACAGAATCAGAGACAGACTGAGAGGCAGAGACTTGGATTTAATAACAGGGAACAAATATTTAGGTTTTCTCTAACTGGGAATTCATCCAGAAAGCATGGTTTTGACCAAAAGGGAAGGAAACCAGGGAAAAAGATAGTTATGAGGAAGTAATTTTTAAAGTGTGAGAATTTGAGTGGTTCAAGGTTAAGAACTCATGTGACCCCAGTGTGGCTCAGAACTGTCTTCTATATTCAGAAAGAATGTGACCAAAAGCTGAGAAGTTTTGGGGGTAAAAGAAAAGTGAACAAAAAAACCCTGTTTTAAAAATTCTAGAGACTTTCATTTGAGAATACACAAATATGCAAATTAGGGAGGTCACTGATTTTAGTTTCAGCCTTCATTAGTACCTCTTGCATATCACCATCCCATTTCACTTGCCAGAAGATCCTCCCTAGTCTCAGTTGTGTTTAACAAAAAAAAAGCTAAACACATTATTCAATAAGCATTTATTAAAAACCTACTATATATCAGAAAGTATGCTAAGAACCACAACTAAAAAGACAGTTGGTTATTCAATTGGTAATATCAACAGAGAGAAGATGCTTCAATTAAAAGGGGGAGGTCAAAATCCTTCTCATAGTAAAGAGGATTTTACCTCATGATAGAAGAAAGCCAGGAAAGTCAAAATTCAGTGATGGAGATTGAGAGTATTCCTTTTAATGGAGATAGCTACTAACAATAAATGGATGAACATGACACAACATTTTGTTTTAAATACAGCAAAAAGACAACTGGATCAGAGACATATCTTGGGGAATAAGGTTTAAGAAGATTAGTAATGTTGGAAAGGACCATGTTATAGAGGACTTTGATTGCAAATATTTCTTTAATTCTGAATTTAATTGCAAGAAAGTATAGTTTACTATTAGGGCTATTGAGATGCTTAGAACCATATATGTGAAAAAGCAGTTTGACAGATGAGAGGATAGATAGAGTGGAGTGGAAAGAGACTAAAACCAGGGAAATTAACTAGCAGTCTAAGACAATATCTGGCCATGAAAAAATGATGACCTGCCTCTGGGTCCAAGTTGAAATGAGAGAAGTGGAGAAGGGAAAAGGGTATAATTCTTGTCGATTTTAGTGACATACGGTCCATAGTTCTGAGGTGAGAAGGTGGCCATTGTAGAGCCAAGGGAGTTTGAGAAGGCATGAAAATATTTTGAAAAATTAACAGTACATAATTATTTCATTAGAAATCTGTAAATGGATAGGACTGCCTTATGAGGACTCAGTTGGCATTATAGAAAATGAATATGTAACACATCCAGGTAATATGTAAATCATTTTCTCCAACTTCAATGAGTGAAAATAACATCAAAGGCAAAAGATGATGGGAATAAGTCATGGCTGAGGTTTTATAGAGAAAGATTTATGATAAAAAAAAGAATGAAAGGGAATTCAGAAGAGGACAGTATAGAGTTGAAACATAAATCAAAGGGGTTAAGATGGGGATGGTAAGGGAATGTGGGCAAGGAGAGAAAGATTTTGAAACCAGCAAACAAACTCAATGAAAAAATAGATGTGTAGAAAATCACTACTGTAATTTAATTCCTGTGACAGATTTAGAAAGACTGAACTATAAAGGATCAGTAAACACTAAGAGGTGGTGATAGACTGTTATCCACAAGTATTTCAACATCTTAATCTTATACAGGGAGTAAATGAGAATGGATGAAAGGATAAACATTCTGGGAAAGGGAATGCAGATAAAAACTATTAATCTCAAGAGAACAAGGTCTCAAGAAGAGTGAACAGTCGGAAAAATCAGGAAAGCAAAAGACTAAATATAGAAGTAACTTTGATTCCTATATAGCCTATATAGCAGGCTTTCTAAAGAGCACTATGGAAGGGTTGGAATGATTGGGTAACTGTAGAATTAAATATTGGTAGGTTGGAGGAAATGAGGAGAGGGATAGCAACAGGAATGGCGATTGAAAAAAGAATTGACAATAATATCAGAATCATCTGAATTGTAGGAATGGAGTGGGAAAAATGAGATTCCACTTTGTTGTGATCATCAGGATTTCTAAAAAAGATTCTATCATTTGCAACAGAGCTCTTCTGAACTAGACTTACTCAGTAGACTTCCTCAGCTTAAAATTTAGCCACAAGGGATATGGTTGTGAGGCTCCATATATCCCGTTCTGAGATTCCACTGGGAAATCTACTTCCACAATATACATCTTGAAGTGTATTACTTTCCTTTACACATATTAAGACACATGGCTTTCCAATATCTGAGAAGTAATTTTTGTTCAAGAGGACATAGTACCAGTGGATGTTTGTATACATAACAGAATAGGGATGTAAAGAAATTGTTAGGAAGGCAGTTTATGTCCTGAGAACCCATTGTATTAGCATTTGTGCCTATAGGTCTCCCCATCTTCCTCTATACAAGAAAAGGGGGAAAGATATAGAAAAAACAGCTATATTCCAGGACTTTGCATTTGTCTTTGAGATGTAAAACCAAACACCTTGAGAAAAACCACAGGATTCCTGGTTCACTATAGAATAGCAGTACTATTATTTCTTCTTGAATTTCCAATGTATCTTTTCAAATGAGACTGGACAACATGACAGTATATAAAAGAAAGGAATGAGGGGACCTCAAGAAAGCAAATATTCCAAGGCAACATAAGAACTCAGCTTCATAAAAAAGAACCTTAATGCCTTTCTATAAGAAATATTTTGATTACTCAGGCCCCAATATATTAGCCAGCAAGAACAGCAATGGAAAGGAGGATGATAGCTGTTGGAAATAAAATTTCAGTGAAAATAAGATGAATCAAAGTACACACACAGTCATGTTAAGCACTGGCACTTGATGATGTATATACTTTTTAAAAAAACTAAAATTTTTTAAAATTAAAATTTTTTTTAATCTTTCCATTATGATATTGAAACATATTTCCCCACTGGAAGATGCATCATTTACCCTCAAAATGGAAATTCATGACTTTATAGCAATCATAGTCCTCAGTTTTCTTTACAGGTTACAATGGATTTGATAATCAGTCATTCCATGAAGACATCTGAAGATTATTTTCAGATAATGAAATTCTGGAGTTAATATGCCTTCAACTGACTAGAATCAGAATCCTAGAGAAATGTCTTCTCACAACTAATAGAACTCTAATTTTGTTCTTGTCGAAGAACAGCCCTTCCAATCTTTCCATTGAGTTCTTTCAAAACTTTGCTCTAGAGGTAATGAAGTTACTTTTATTTTCAATCCTTTACTCTCCCACTTCTTCCAACTGTTCTCCTTTCTTCAGACCTGATGGTCTTTAGATAATACTTTTTTCTGCATTCCCTTTCCCAGAATATTTATCCTTTCATCCATTCTCATTAACTCCCTGTATAAGATTAGGATGTTAAAATACTTGCGGATAATGGTCTATCACCACCTCTCAGTGTTTAATGCTCCTTTATAGTTCAATCTTTCTAAATCTGTCACAGGAATTACATTCTGGTAGTGGCTTTCTACATATCCATTTTCTCATTTAGTTTGTTTGCTTGTTTAAAAATCTTTTTCTCTTTGCCTTCATTCTCTTACCATCCCCATCTTAACCCCTTTGATTAATGTTTCAACTCTATACTGTCCCTTCTACTTCTGTGATAACTGCATATCAGAATGATTAAGGGCAATTTTACTATAAATATCTCCAAAACATACCTATACTTTCATCCAATGGTACAAAAAATAGGTCATATGGGGGAGGGAAACACAGAGCTAAAGATACCATGAATGACCGATGAAAATATTTCTAAAAGAAATCCAAGAAATAGGAAATAATTCTTTAAATTTGAAAATTATTATTGCAACAATTTTTCCAAGCTCACTGGGGAATAATTAGCTATCAGTTCTTGCTGTAGTAAGGATTACCCTGAAAAATTCAATTTGCCTTTGGAAAAGACCAAATTAATGATAATCAGATTCATCAGTCTTCTTCTTTGGGGAAACTTTGATTATATTCATCATCATTAGTGTGCTTATTTTCTGAAATATACTCTAGCATTTACTGTTTTAAAGTATTCTTATTACCAATCAGGATGTTGTGCTACCAAATCTTAAAGTAAGTTGCAGACATTCCCCCTATTAGAAGCAAGCATCTTGTTGCCTGTGGAGCATCTGGATGTTTTTTGAAAGCCTGCAGCTGAAGGTCTCAATTAAATGATAAAGTCAGAAGTCACATGTCAAAAGGATGAGAAAAGGAGACGATGCTGAAGTAGTTGCTGTTGGTGTAGATATTTTTTTCCTATAAATGGAGAAGAGACAGAAGACAATAGCTTGAGGGGAAGTCATGTGGGAAATGAATCAAGCAGCCATTTAGAAAGAAATGCTTCATCAAAAAGAAACAATTCTTTATCCAAATTTTATCTCTCACATGACATCAGCAATACAACAATCCAGGACAATTCTGAGGGACTTATGACAAAGAATGCTATCCACCTACAGAGAAAGACCTCTTGGAGTAGCACTGCAGATGAAGCAAATAAGGTTTCACCTATTTATTTGAGTGAATGTTTTGGGGTTTCAGTTTTATGAGCTTTTTTTTACTTACAAAAATGAATAACATGAAAGTCTGTTTTGTGTAATAGTGCATATGGAATCTGGACTGAATTGCTTGACTGCTCCAAGGGGAAGGGGGAAGAAAAGAAGGGAGGAGACAACTTGCAATATATAACTTTGAAAAACTTATTGAAAATGTGCTATTACATTTAATTGGCAAAAATGTACATATATAAAATTAAAAAAATTAGAATACTTAAATGAGAGAAGGCAAGAGTTTAAAAACAAAATAATCATGTCTCTTATCAAGAGGTATAACAAAATACATCTAACCTTTTGTAGCAGTAGAAAGTTCAAAGGTGTTTTCCTATAAGTATTGAAAATTTTGATTCATAATTTAGAATGCTGTTTTTTCTCATTTGTAATGTAGGTCAGCTCTAGTAGGAGAAATATTGGAGGAATTTTGATGATAAAAAGAAAATTAAATTGATGTATTTTTAAAAAGATATATTATCATAGCTAATGAATATATTGGGTTCAAGTAAGGGTATTACAGGTATATGAAAGACACAAAAGTGAAGATAGATATCAAAAAGTTGTAGGTAAAAAATAAAGAAAATAAAGAAAGGTGGAGAGCCGTAGGACCTATTGTCATGAATATTTATTTAATGTGATACTTCTGTCCAACTCTTTATGATTAAATTAGAGGTTTCCTTGGCAATGACTTTGGAGTGGTTTGCTATTTCCATCTGCATCTCATTTTACAGATAAGGAAACTGAGTTAAATAGGTTTAAGTGACTTAATCAGTTATACAAATATTTAACTGAATGAGGCTGGAATTAAATTCAAGTCCTACTGATTCCAGGTCCATCACTCTACATATCCATGGACATTCACACATTGGGAAAGAAGAAATTATATATATATATGTGTATATATATATATGTATATGTATATGTATATATATATTTAAATGTATCCAAGAGGAGAAATTTGTGGTTCAGAGCAAAGTATAACTTTCTTTTGGAGAAGTTTTTTGGTGCTCATATGAGAAATCAGAAGGTAAGTGAATTTCAATGAGATTTTAGTAAATAATGAAGATAACATCCTGTGTTTCTCTGTAGGTCACATTGAGTTTGACAGCAAATCATTTTCACAAGACAGCAAGGGAATGATGACTTATGATGAAATTCTGGGAATCATATACATGCAAATAACTGGAGTTGGATTTCTATGGAACTGTGTCTTCCTATTCCTAAACATCTATAATTTCCTCATTACTCATAGGACAAAACCTATAAACATAATTATCACCCATTTGGCCTTTTCCAATGCTATGTTTCTTCTCTTTGGGGGGATACCCAATATAATAAGGATTTCAAGGGTCAAATGTTTACTAGAAGAGCTGGGAACTAGAATCATAACCTATTGGCAGGCAATAGGTCGAGGTCTCTCCCTAGATAGCACCTGCCTCTTGAGTGCCTTCCAGGCCATCACTATTAGTCCCAACAACTCCAGATGGGCACAGCTTAAAACCAGAGCACCAAAAGGTATCACTCAGTGCATTCTTCTGTGTTGGGTATTCAATCTACTTCTAAATGTGATGGTATTTTTCCTCCAAACTATTCCCCAAAATAGCACAGACAGTAAATATGGATGTAATACTGGATATAGGATCCTAGATATAAATAATGGGAATCACGTAAAAATTAGAATCTTTTCATTTGTTCATGATTCTTTCTTTCTGTGTTTCATGACTTGTTCTAGTGTCTACGTGGTTGTAATACTGTATAGACACAAGAGGAATGTCAATCATATTCATAATAATAGTCGATCGATAAAAATATCCACTGAAATCAGAGCCACTCAAGCAATTGTGCTTCTAGTGAGCACCTTTATTTTGTTTAATGTATTCAGTCCCATTTTTATGCTGTATATGTCCTATTTTAAATACTCAGCTACTTGGATTATACGAACCTCAGTCTTTCTCTCTCTGGGATATCCAACACTCAGCCCTTTTCTTCTGATGAGTGTTGATAAACAGATTCCCAGGTTTGTGCTCTGTAAGGAATTAAAATTTAGGGTTTGACTAAATATATGAGAATTTTAAGATAATACTGTGGTCACCTGTTTAAAAATATTATAGCTCAAGCCAAAATGACTTTTGCTAGTTTTATTTACAAAAAGATGGAAGGAGTAAAAGTAAAGAAATATAAAACAGGGTAGAGAAGATGTCTAGCCTATCACCCTAAATGTTGCTCTGGTCCCCAGGTCAGCCCAGAGGGATTGTTAATCCTCAGCTAGAGGACCCAGTGGTGAATTAAACAGGGGTTCCACCCACGTGGCCTCCTCCAAGAGGGGAAGGCCTCTCCAGAACTAATCTCTCCAGAAGCCAGGAAAGGAGTATCAGCTTCTGACTCACCCAAGTGAAACTCCAAAGGAGAAGATCCAGAAGCATTTTTACCAGAAGAAGTCCAAAAGCCAGAGTCCCAGGTTGAAGTTCCAAATTTTATCTCCAAGCCACAGTCCTAGTCCAAGATCCTCCAAGTCCAAGATTCAGGCCTAAGACCCAAGCCAAAGATGTTCAGGAATTTTTATAGTCCTTTTTCCATATCACTTCCTGTCCCTTCCCCTCTTCACAGGGGCAAATCACAGATTTCAAATTGCCTGGCACTGTCTAAGGGTGTGGTGTGTAGGAGATCCAGCTCACATCCTCTGAAGGTGTCAACTTTTATGAAAGGATTCATGAGTTTTTCTTTGATTGGATTAAAACTGGTTGAGCTCTCCAAGTAAGTGGCTTGTGAATTCTCTTACTTAATGGCTAACAAAGTGTTAAGTAGGAGTCAAGTAGGGGTTCCTTACATTGATTGACTCAAAATAGGCAAAGAGAATAAAGAATACCCTTTCACACTTCACTGAAAGATTGAAAAGATACAAGACCTCTATCTCCCTGAAGTACAAATAAAAAGAGAATAGCTATATAAGGCATACAGACTTGAAATGTTTCAACTGGAAGGAACATTGAAGAACAGCAAAGGCAGTCATGTGAAATATTCATCAAAGTTAGAAGCAGGATTAATTGATCATGAAGAGACAATTACTTTCTCAATTTTAACTCCTTTCTATATTTGGTAGATAATGAAAAATTCGAATGAATGTGAATTTACCTCTAAAGAACAAACATTTTGGGGGGGTAAAAGTGTGGGATTTCCTAAGAGTTGTGTGATACTAATCTCATACCCTTTTTACACCATTTCACTTATCCAGTCAAAGCCTTATTTTCAAGATATCATGTCAGTTTATGCCTATGCAAATGTTCTCTGATCCTACCTAGGTAGAGGTAATTTCCCTTGCAATCCTGGTAATTCAATCTCCTCAATCAAGTTGCCAACTAGGAACTCACCCTTTGTAAAATAGGATAAGCATCTTAATTTCTGGATTTTCTTCCATGTTTTTTTTCAGTTAGGACCTCATTTGGGGTTTTATAGATGAAGAGACTGTAGTAGTTTAACATTTTCTTCTCTAGCTCATTTTACAAAAGAGGAAATAGAAATAAGCATAATTAAGTGATTTACCCAGGGTCACAAAACTAAGAAGTTTCTAAGGTCACATATGAAATCAGGAACAGAAGTCTTCCTTACACCAGGCAGAACACACTATCCCCTGCATTCCAGGAGTTGTTCTCATTATTAAGGGAAGATCAAACTGGTTTATAAAATATTCATCATGAGGTTTCATGTTGTTATTGGATTTTCATAAAATAAACTAATAAAGAGAATTAATGGAACACACATCCATGGAGAATTGAGAACCAAACCAGGACTGAGGTGGCCCCAAGTAGATAGTCTCATATGAAAAATACAATAAGAATATATTTTCAAAGTATTTTGAAAATCTAATTAAAGACATTTTCTATTAAAAAAGAATATGCGACAAAGGAGATTGTGTATGCATATCCTCAATGCTATATACCATAGAGAGAAAATGCAAAGAATAATGAGAAGGGAAACACCTAAGTTTTCAGAGGAGACAAATTCCTTGAAAAGAACAAATATTAAAGCCTTTTATCTCAAGTATAAATTCAAAAAGAGTCACAGGTTAAACAACAATCAAGAGTAGGCATTATTGTGACCAAGAATAAAATCTAGGTACTCCCATCTTTCTCCTCTCACTCTCTTCTGAACCCCTTACAACATACCTTCCAATACTATCATTCCACCAAAACTGCTTTCTCCAAAATTCAGAATGATCCTTTAGTTTGCAAATCCACTGGACTAATCTCAGTCTTCATTCTCAAATACCTCTCTAGAGTTTCTGACACTGTTGTTCATTCTCTCCAAGTTGGTACTCTCTTCTCTCTAAGTTTTCAGGATGCCAGGTCTTAGGATTCCTTTTACCTCTCTGACTGATAATTTTGTCTCCTTTAAAGGACTTGGCTCCAAATCTTATTCTCTAAATGTAGATTCCCCCATCAATCTGTCCTGAGCACTGTTTTCTTCTTCTATCAATTACTTTACTTCCTTAGTCCCCAAGGATTTAATTACCTTCTCTATGCTAATGATTTTCAGATCTCTTCATCCCGATTTTGTATCTCTCCTGTCTCAAATCTTCAACTGCTTTCCAGATATCTGAAAGATGGTTTGCCAGTAGATTTCTTTTTATTTTGAAAGTGTAAAAAATGAAATGCTTTCATTTTCCTAATAAAAGTTTTAATCTCCTCTACCTTCCCTATTACTGTAGAGGACAATATTATCTTAGTTTCTCATCCTCAAAATACAGACATTATCATGCATTCCTGATGGTCTCTAATTCTCCCATATTGAATCTCGTAAGGGTTTGTTCATTTCCCCTTAACCACATCTATTCAATATACTCACTTCTTTCCTCTCAAACTTGCACCTGTCTAGTAGAGACTGTCATCAACTCATTCCTAGATTAATGCAGTAGTGTGATATTGGGTCTTTCCATCTCAAGTCTTACCCCATTCCAAACCATCCTTCAATTAGCCACTTAAGAGATCTAAAAATTCTCCATCACATCATGTGACTCCCCCTACTCTTGTAGCTTCCTTTTGTCTCCAAGAACAAATACAATATACTCTACTTAAAGCCCTTTAGAGTCTAGCTCCCTCCTACACTTATGTTCTTCTTCTTACACATTCCTCCCTTATACAACCTGTTCAATAAAATAACATTGGTTTCTTCTCTGATCCTTTAACAAAAACATTTCTTGGCTCTGATCCTGGCATTTCCCCTACCTGTCCCCAAAGTTTAGAATCTTCCCTGCACCATACTTAAACTACAAATCTCTTTATCTTCCTTTAAATCTCAAAGATAATCCCACCTCCTTGCAGCAATACTATCAGATTTTAAAGTATATTATGAAGTAATAGTCATGACAATTACTTGGGATTGTCTAAAAATCAGAGTGATGTATCATTATAATAGATTATGTATTCATTACACAAAAGTAAGTAATCATAATAAAACCATATTTGATAAACCCAAAGAGCTAAGTTTTCTTTTTTTGCAAGAACTCTTATTAGCTGAGAAAAATTCCTGGGCAAACTGGAAAACTGTTTGGCAGTGGCCAGCTCTATATCAGTAACTCATATGATATAAAATAAGTTCAAAATTAGTATATGAGTTTGACATTAAGGTGATATAAGCAAATTAAGGGAATATTGAAAATTTACATGCTGTATCCATAAAAGGGAAGAATTTATGATCAATTCAGAGATTGAGAAAATCAAGTGTAATAAAATGTAATGTTAATTTCATGAAATTAAAGGAAAAAAAGATTTGTCACTTCCCAAAAACTTCAAATGATGCTGAGATTAGAAGGAAAAAAGGAAACAGGAGGAAATTATATTAAGGTTTTTTTCCTGATAAATGCCTTATTTTTCAAAAAACAAAGGTAACTAATTAAAATCAATAAAAATAATATAAATTACATTTAATCAAAGGCTACAAACAAGCAGTTTTCTGAAAAAGAAAGCATAGGTATCGATCGTCATGTGAAAAACTATTGTGAATCACAATCAATTAGATAAGTGCAAATTGAAATAATTTCAATGTACAATTTGACATTTATAATAATTTGTAACATGATATAAAAGAAAAATGGTAGCAGAAATGTGATGAAATTGTGACACTAATGTACTGTTGGAGTTGTGAATTGGTTCAGCCATTCTAGAGAACAAGTTGGAAGTACCCCTAATAAAAGGCATAGAAAGTGGACCTATCTTCTGACCCAGCAATAATAAAGCTTGGTATTTAAAACAAAGAGATCAGAGAAAAAAGGAAAAAAAACCTGTATATTAAAAAATAATGAAAATAGCTTTTTTTTCTGGTAGCAAAGACTTAGAAGTTAGAAAAATGTTCATTAACTGGGGAATGCCTCCCCTCATGATGAGTGTAGTGAGATCCTGGGAATTTGAACCACTTACCCAGGGACAGAATTAGAACTCAAATCCTCCTCACCAATGCCAAGCTCTGCCCAGGGCCACCTTATGAAGGCATACACTTTCAGACACAAAGCTAGACACATTTTCCCCAAAAGATTCTTCATCCCTACAAACCAGCCCAAATCTCCAGCAGCCAGGCATCCCCTACCCCTTCTGGAAAGAGGTTGAGGCCATGCTGTGCCTCTTTACCCAAGGAGCAGGCCAGGATTATCAGCCAATCTTCCAACCTCCTCACTCTCTCACCTCCTCTGCTCACTAGGAGCCTGGGAGCCTGGGTGGCAAGAGAAGTTCCCATTGGTCCAACACACCCAATTGGCTAGGCTGCTTCCCCAAGGCTCTGGGACCCAGGACTCATGGCTGGGCTGCTTCCTGACTAAGGATCAGGCTTCCTGAGTCCAGAATATGCCCCAGAACTTCAGAGGTCCTCCCAGAAACTTAGGGGTGTCTACATGTTGACGCCCAGCAGAGGATGAAAATCCACAGGTCTACATAGGCAGGACAAGGGAAGAAGGACAAGGCTGCCAAGTCACTGGGGCAAGAAATTTGCCCCTCATGGGGCCTAGGAAGGAGGAGAGCCTATTCTAGGCCAAGTAACAGCTGGGCTAATTTCTACAACATTCTGAGGGGAGAAAGAGAGAAGAGGAAGGAAAGAAGAGAAGGAGGAGATCTCTTCTCTCCCATCATCCCATCCCCCTCTCCCTCCCAGCTGCCTTGCCTCCTTCCACGGCCCTGTCTTTTCTCCCCAACCCCAACCTCAATCCCCAGCCTTTTCTCAGAACACCCTTCCCCTTCCTGGGCTCTTGGGACTAGACCTGCTCACAACTAGAAGCAGGCCCAGCTGTTTCCAGAGGATTGGAAGATCTATATCCTTCACCTTCTCCCTTCCTCCCTGGGAAAGGATATTCCTTTAAAACATTCTTATTTGTCCAGTCTTGTTGTCATATTCCCCATCCCCAGTCAGTCTATCCCTTTGTCTAATTCATTCATCCCCTTATCTGCCCATAATAGAATCTCTCTGCCCACTTTCTGTCTGTCCATTCCCCTCTATTCATCCATCAGCCCATTGCTATATCTGTCAATTCATCTATGGGCACATCCAGGGTCCCCCAGCCTGTGTCCATCTGTCCATCTGATTGTCTGTATTCCTCATTTCAAGTCCAACATTCTATCCATTACATCACCCCAATTCTTACAGAATTAACTTGTAGCCTAGGTAATTATAGACTGTTATACGGAGAGTGAAAGAAGGTTGTTTAGAGGATGGGACCAGATGGTTCAAATAGGACCAGTATCAGAAGATGAACAGTTTTGGGAAGTCCAACCAAGCCCAGTGCAGGCAGGGCTTGAATGTGAGATGACTCGCACAGACCACACAGTAACAAAGATGGATGTGTTATTTATTTTAACGGAGAAAGGTTAAATGGGAATATTGGGTAACCCTCCCAGATCTAAATTTGTTCCCTTGTGGGAAGTCTTCAAAGAGTTTGAACTACACTGATTCTTTCCTAACTATCTGAAAGATTCCAGTCCATAGTCTAGATTATTCTATACTTAACCAACCCCCTTAGATATTAATAGAGAGGTAGTGGTCTATGGCAGTTATCAGGATCCAGGGACAGATCTTGGATCTACAAGGCCCCCAGACCTGATCTAACAGACAGATGGTTCAGGATCACACCAGGAACTAAGCAGATCACAGCAAACAGCAGGTAAGCAGGTAGGATGGGAAATCAAGACAGTACAGGGTAGTAAAGGGTAGTACAGCCACCAAGGAAAAGTAGCTAGTCTCTCCAAGTCAAAACCAGAGAAAAGATTTGAGCTCAAAACCTAGTTAACTGTAGACCCCTTACTTCCAATATTCCAGAATCTTTATCCTCCTGCCACTTTCCCTTTTAGACCTGACATGTTCAAATCCTCTTCCTTATAACAGATCCCCCTCCCTTTTGCACAAAGCCAAAATAGTGTTGAAAACAATGTTTTGGCATTTGTGCACAAAAAATTTATATCCTATCTAAACTAAAATTATTACCAAAATAATAAATAACCTACATTCACTAATCTTATCCTATCTAACACTTCCTTATTCTAGGGATTCAAATGAAGGAAAGGAAAAGGGAAAAATATACAATGAATAGTTATTAATTTGAAAATACAAAGCAGACATATGCAAAAGCAAAACAAGAAAAGAAAATATCAAAATAGAAATACAAACACAAACTTCTTGCAAAACACTAAATTCATAAAATTACTATTCTTATAAACTAATACAGGAAAGAATCCTATCAAACTATTGTAATACATTAAATAGAAAACATAGACAATTTAGAAAAAGCACAGTAAACACACCATTGCATAAGTTTTTACAAAAATATCAAACCAATCTATCAAGACTTACTTATGCAAACTACATTCAAAAGTAGAGAAAAAAATTAAACAGTCCTTTTCTAAAATAAACCCTTATTATTATTATACAAAACTGAAACTTTTACATAGAACTGTGCATCTAACTATCCTATATAAGGAACTTAATCAGTATCAAATATTAACTACATATATATGTTCTATATATATATACATACAATACACACAAATACACATATATGCCATACACATATACATCCCATATTTACACACACGTTATATATACATATACACACTATAATATAATTTTATAAACTCTGTACCCACCATTTACATATCTCTTTGCATATATGCAGAATATGAAATATGTTGTATGTAATATGTAATGCATGTTACAATATGTGTTATAATTTAATTTAATATTTTACCTTAACTTATCTACCCTAAATTCTAATCTATCAAACTACTTCTCTATATATTTCCTAATATCATCCAAATAGAACATCTGAACTTAGATATCCTATCTTAATGAAATCTTCTAAAAATTAACATATCTACCTGTACTAATACTATTCTAAGCTACCTAAAATCTAAACAATATCCATTTACCTACATGGACACTCATATATAACTAAATCCTTTACCAAATAACTATTCATTGGTTAAATACTTGAATCAGTGTATTCTAACCATGTTTATGTTTATGTTTTATGTATATATTTATGCTGTATTATGTTATGTTATGTTGTATCATGTTTCTGTTGTATGCAACATACCTTCCAAAACTTCAGATCCTCCATCTTCTCATCTTGTCTGAAGAAACCTTGTCTTCTCCAAAGTACATATCAGTAATATGTACTGTTGAACACATTCTAATATGAAAATATGCTATGTTACATTACAAAATTCTTACAAACATTATTCCATCACTCAGTTGATCCTCCTGTCACTTTCTCTTGTAGACCTGGCATGTTCAAATCCTCTTCCTTATAACAAGGGCCTGGTGGAAAATGGGGAAAACTTAGAAAGAAGTATGCTGAATGGAACATTCTATTACTGTAACTGAATAAGCCATTAGTGGCTGTCACAGAGGGGTCTGATCTGATGCATGTGCTAGTTGGCAGATCTATTCTTCAATATTTACTAGGAGGTTACCCATACATCAAAGACTAAGGTATTGATGATACTTAGAAGTTGTAATTGAAACTTCAGATCAATCTCTTAATTATTATACATGTATTAATGAGTCTTGGAGGCAGCTAGGCAGTTCATTGAGTTGGGCCTGGAGAAAGGAAGATCTATGTTGAAATTTGGTCTTAGCCACTCACAGGTTGTGTGACACTGGATAATTCACTTAACTTATATTTGCCTTAATCTCCTGGGGAAGGACATGGCAAACCACTCCAGTATCTCTGCCAGAAAAGAAAAGAAAAGAAAAACATTTGAGGTTACAAAGAATTGGATTTGACTGAACAATTGAATAACAACATTAATAGGACTCCTGAATATACCCCTTATATACATCTGTATATATATATATATATATATTCATTAGTGTAATGTAATGAATGAGAAAGAATGGAAAACCCCCACTTAGGATTCTCATAGTGTGGGAGTTACTCTCAAATTAGATACAAATGCTGAGGTCTTTAGAAAATTTCAGCCTTCTCAGTAATAACATAAAGTTTTCAGTCTGAGGCTCAGTAAATGATGCAGTGGGTAGAGATCTTGGTATGGCATCAGGCTAATCCAAGTTCAAATTTAGATGCAGAAATTTAATAGTTATATGACCATAGTTTAGTTAGTTAACCTACATATGCATTAGCTTCTTTAACTATAAAATGATAGTACTTACTTCCAAGGTATAGTAAGGATCAAATCAGATAATATTTGTAAAATATATAGCACAGTCTGTGACATGTAGAAGCCTCTCAGGAATAATTATTTCTTTCCTTTAGTAATAACTTAAAATAATATATAATCTTATTTTATTGTAATTTTATAAATTTTTCTTAGAAATTTTTTCCATGATTACATGATTCATGTTCTTACTCTTACCCCCCTACCCCAAAGTAGCTGACATGCATTTTCATTGGTTTCTTCTTGTGTTATCAATAAAGATCTATTTCCACTTTATTGATAATTTCACTAGGGTGGTCTTTTATAGTCTACATCCCAAATCATGTCTGCATCAAACCATGTGTTCAAACAGTTGTTTTTCTTCTATGTTCCAACTCTTCTAGTTCTTCCTCTGAATGTAGGTAGTGTTCTTTTCCATAAATCCCTCAGAATTGTCCTGGATCATTGCATTGCTGCCAGTACAGAAGTCCATTACATTTGATTTTATCACAGTGTATCAATCTCTGTGTACAACATTCTCCTGGTTCTGATCCTTTCACTCTGCATCAGTTCTTGGAGGTCATTCCAGTTCCCATGGAATTCCTCCAGTTTATCATTCCTTTGAGCACAATAGTATTCCATCACCAACAGATACCACAATTTATTCAGACATTCCCCAATTGAAGGGCATACCAGGTTTTTTGTTTGTTTGTTTGTTTGTTTGTTTGTTTTTTGCCACAACAAAGAGCATGGCTATAAATATTTTTGTATATATCTTTTTCTCTATGATCTCTTTGGGGGTACAAACCCAGCAATGGTATGGATGGATCAAAAGGCAAGTATATATGATGTATATGTGTGTATATACATATACATGCATGTGTGGGTATACACACGTGCATATATGCATACATATACTTATGTATGTATAAAGAGATATAGATAGAGATGTGCAGAGATAAAGAGACAGAAGTAGAATGTGCTGGCAAATGTTCAGTTGGTAATGCAACTTTGGGAATGCAAGATATACTTTTAAATGAAATCTGTACTATTATTTTATCCAACACTTTTTTTTAATTTTTTTTTTTTATTTTAAACCCTTAACTTCTGTGTATTGACTTATAGGTGGAAGAGTGGTAAGGGTAGGCAATGGGGGTCAAGTGACTTGCCCAGGGTCACACAGCTGGGAAGTATCTGAGGCCGGATTTGAACCTAGGACCTCCCGTCTCTAGGCATGGCTCTCAATCCACTGAGCTACCAAGCTGCACCCCCAACACTTTTTAAAGTCTAAAAAACTGACAAAACAACAAATCACAATCCAATGTGTTTGTGTTTTGCCAATTGGGGTGGTATAAGTGCTTTCATTAAAATTTTAATAGTTTAGTCTTATGAGCCAGTTCAAGCTGAATGTAGCCCACCCCTGATGAGCAGATGATAGAAAATAAATTATTGGATAAATATAGAGACTTATAGATAAGTAAATAGATATATCAGTAGGGAGGTGGACAGATCCACTTATGTGTGGCTAAATATAAATCATAATAGCTCCAAATGAATTATCTAATCCTCATTCACAATGTCAGCTTGACTACCTAAAGGATAGGTCCTTTTCTTCTTAGTGTTCACAGGATAATATTTAGTGTTTGACCATGTCTTTTTAGTATTAGTAATCAAAATCTTCCACAGGTGTGTTTTCTACACATGATCATTATATGACACAGTTTATTTATCTATATTTAATAAGCTTTTGAAAATATGTATTAGCTAAGGAGTTATATTGAGAAGAGTGAGAAAAATATAACTCCATAGCAGAGGTATTAATGGCAACACAGAATCCAAGAAAAATTAGATTCAGAAGTCCTTATGATATTCTCTTTCATTTAAAATATTTTTATTTCATTAAATATTTCTCAATTATATGTACAATTATGTACTTATTGAATTGCTTACTTATTTTGGGTTTCAAATTCTGTCCTTTCTTCTCTACCTTTCTTGAGGAGCCTAAAAGTTTAATGTCAATTATACTTGTGAAGTCATACAAAGATTATTTCCATATTGGCAATTTGTGAAAAAAAAAGAAAAGAAAAAAAAAAGATTTTAAAAAGGATCCCTCAATCTGCATTCAGAATTCATCAGTTCTTTTTCTGGGGGTGATTAATCTTTCATCATGAATCCTTTGGAATATTCTTAGATTGTTATCTTGATCAGAATAATGAAATATATCATTTGATCATGATTAAATGTTTCAGTGTACAATGTACTCCTACATTAGGTCATATATGTCTTCCTTTTTTTCTGAACCATTGCACTTATTTCTCTTTGCATAAATTTATCCATTCATAATCATATACAACTTGTTTAGCCATTCCTAATTGATGGACATCAGCCTCAATTTGCAAATCTTTGCCAACCCTAAAAGACCTGCAATCAATATTTCTAAATAAATAGGTCTTTATTTTCCCTTTTCTTTGATCTCTTTGGAATGTAGATCTAGTGTGCATAGCTTTAAATTCATTTAGGCATAGTTCCAAATTATTTTTTAAATACCTGGACTAAAGAAACTCCATTGATGTTTCAAAATGTGATTGATAGAATCTTTTCATTATTATTTTTCCTTCTGATATTAAGGCATCTGGGCAGTTTTCCATTATCATATCTGGAAATATAATGTCTAGACCCTTTTTTTGATAATATATGGCAACCAACTGTGAATAACTTAGCTATTAACAGTAATGCAAGGATCCAAGACAATTACATTGGAATCATCATGAAAAGTCACAACCACAGAAATAAGAGAGAGAATCTGAATACAGATTTAAATATATCATTCTTCAACTTATTTCCTTCATGAATTTTTCTGAGCAATATGAGTCTTCTTTTACTACATGATGAACATAGAAATATGCTTTATATGATAGCTCAGATACAACCCATATCATATTACCTACCCATATCAGAGAGGGGAAAGGAGTGGGAAAAAGGGAGAGAACATGAATTTCAAAATAGCAGAAAACAATTATTGAAATTGTATTTACATGCAGTCTTGAAAAAAAATAGAAAATCCAGGATATGAGTGAATGATATTGCTATTAGGCAAGGAGAGAACAATTAGGACAGGCACTATTAAAAGATTCACCAAGTAAATGAAAACAATGCATTTCTCCCAGAGTCCCTAGAACATTCAAGTTATTCATGAAAGATTCCCAACCAATTGTACCTCCAAGGTTTGATAAGGTTATCATTCTCCTCTCTCTGTCTCTGTATCCTTTCTCTATGTCATTGTCTCTCGTTTTACCTGTATTTCTGGCTCTGCTCTTTCTCTCTTTGTCTTTGTCTCTCTCCTTTTATCTCCCTGTCTCTGCCTCTATGTCTGTCTCTGTCTGTCTAATTCTCTTTCTAATAGATTGCAAACAAGGAGGCAGTTTTGTATATTTGAAGATACACTTGCTTTTTTTTTACTCTTCTGATGCCAAACTAGGAAGATCTTCCAGAAATCTATAGCTAGAAATCAGGATCTGAAAATTCTGAATTTATTAACTATTTCTAAATGCTAAAACATAATACTAAATTTGAAACCCTTTACACTATAGTTATGACAAAAGATGCACGTGCCCCCATGCCCTGGAGGGATTAAAGTTGTACTAATATTGTGTAATTGAAAACATTTGCTTACCTCACTCTGGGAGCATCATTTTTTCAGACTCTCAAAGATATCTCTCTCTCTCTCTCTCTCTCTCTCTATATATATATATATATATATATCCTTCTGCTTCCATGTTAAAGTCTGTCCAGATATTACTTTCCCAGGAATTTTTTCAAACTGATGCTTTAGAGAGTTAGATACTCTATTTGTTCTTCTTTGGGATGCAGAAATGTCCCACTTTTATATCTGAATTAAAACATACAGTGAAAAAGATTTGTGCCAATCTTTAGGTACCTTTCTTATGGAGGAAAGTAATTATTTGTTCTGTTTCTCAGAAACTGTGTATACAGTGGCTGGATTCTTCCACTCCTGTGGACAGCAAAGACTTACTCTTAATGGTTTATACCAATCTTAATCTGTCAAACTCTGGCTTAAAAACAACTGCATTTGTCATAAATTTCTACTGAACTAAGTGTCTGAAGGGAATATTTGACCAGTGGATGAAAACAGATTTATCTACTAGTGAAATTTATTACAAGTCAGTACTGTAGGTCAGTGAATTTTCTTAAGCTGTGAGTTTTAAGGTACAGATATAACAAGTACATTTCATGTTAATAATATATTACCAGATATTTTATTTTATATTAACCTATCAGGGAATATGTTTTAGGCAGTGGTCAGTTAGAATCTCTGGGCTGAGAAAAGCTATAAAAATGGGCTAAAAGCAGATTGATTTTTCTAGCATGCATGGATATAAGGGTCTCTTTGGAACATCACCCTGAAATCCTTTGGATTTATTATTCAACAGCAGTAAGTTTCCTACACATTACCTTCACTTTATAGAAGAGATACTTGATGTGTGTGTGTATGTGTGTGTGTGTGTGTGTGTGTATTTTTGTGTGTAGTAGAATTATAATTATTTAAACAGGTATTGGAGTGACTTTGATACCAAAAAAAGTGTCTTAGACTTGCTTTAATTCACTTCAGAAGTGTTTTTTTAAGAATCAAAAAGCAAATGAAAATTGAAAAAGAAGTGGGGTTCAGCTAAAAATTGATCTGAGAAAAAGCACAAAAAATCCAAGTGTCATAGCTCCCAGAAGTGGTGGTCCATTAACTGATCCTGTAAGTTTACTGGAAAAGACTGATTGGTTGACCATGTGTCAAGAATATTAAAGATTTTTTGTTGGCTGATTAGTTGGTTTCATTTACAGGGCAGAGCAGAGACATAAAGTCTTACAATTCAGATGTTCTATAACATTTTAGTAGTGATAAGAAAAAATTAGACTTTACAAAAATGTGGGAGTACTTAAATAGGATATTCAACTATTTGTGAATCAGTTATGTCAGTTCTGTAATATAATATATCATATATTGTCATGTCATGTCATGTCTTATCATTTCCATTTATTTTCTATCATCATTTTTCTGCAATTCCTGCTCTTGGTTCATGCAGACCTCAAGGAAGCTAGATTAACCATTTAACATAGCAAGAGGGTAAATTGTAAAGAAAACGTAGATAGAGATGAGCATGGTAGGAGGTGTATGTTGGGGATAAAGGAAAGAGCTATAGAGAGGAAGGAAAAAAGAGGTGGAAAATGAAATAAGTGAAGAAAGTAAAGTGGAGGAGAAAAAAGAAGAGCATTATTGAGAATTTCATTATAACAGGAAGTCAAAATGAGTAGAAAATAGTAAATCCTAATGATGGGGGGAATGTCAGTTCTACAATTCATAATCCTGTTAATATTAGAAGAAAAGTAATATTTTTGGTACATGTGTTATAACACCTACTGAAATTTTATATGTTTTGTTCTATATTTATTTATGTGTATTTGTGTAAAATATTGTTGTTAATCTAGAGACCAAAATGAAGGCAAATGAGGAACAAATTGACACTCCTACTGTGTCTTACAGATATTATGAGAATTATATTTAATGACATGAGTAGGTCTAAAAGTGAGGCAATCAGAAAATATGTCTTTTTAAGAAGCTTTGCCCTTTCTAATGTGTTAATTCTCTCTCTCTTTTTTTTTTTTTTTTTTTTTTTTTACCCTTGTACTTCGGTGTATTGTCTCATAGGTGGAAGATTGGTAAGGGTGGGCAATGGGGGTCAAGTGACTTGCCCAGGGTCACACAGCTGGGAAGTGTCTGAGGCCGGATTTGAACCTAGGACCTCCTGTCTCTAGGCCTGGCTCTCACTCCACTGAGCTACCCAGCTGCCCCTCTTTTTGTTCCTTATTATGAGTTATAACTTTTTAATTTACTTCCTGAAAAATTTTCACTCATTTTATTCACTTAATTTCTCTCAAGATCATTTTTAATGTTAATGATGGATAATTTTACCAGTGACACAATTAGTAACTGAGTTTATATTGCAGACCAAAAATGCTAATCAATGCTGGTCACTGAGCAGGAACTGTGATTAAGAACAACAGAAGGTGCCAAATAAATTATATAAAGGGATGAATATAAGCAATAGTTATCATCTTTATTATAATATTTGCTATATTTTCATCATCATCCCCATTTTACAGAGGAGGATACAGTGATAGAGAGATTTTGCATTTGCTCACAATTATAAGACTAGTCCAGTCCTCATTTCCAAACATAG
>NC_058135.1:274733826-274774928 GCF_016433145.1 Gracilinanus agilis
TCTGAGTCTGAGGTCCCTTTCCAAATTGACATTCTATTTTCCTTAATTCTCAACTAAGGTGTGCTCAGCTATGAATTCCACAAAAACCTAGGAGCAAAACTAAGGGTCATTTCTAATAAGAGCCTAATGGGCTCTCACTACTTTTCCTTACACCATTTGAACTCATTACACTGACATATTTAATTATAGAAGTTGGTTCCATTTTTCAAATGATCGCATTTCCTATGTAAGTTTTTCTGTCAATATGGCTTTATTTTTATAGTCCAGAAATAGGGGAGAATTTTTAAGTGTGATTAATTATGCATATTAGACAAATTCACAGTTGGGGCACATCTGCTTTGCTAAGAATTGCTTTTAATTAATTCAAATAACACCTTTATTCAGTACTTAGATGAAATAATTAGCTGAGCTTAGATTTTGCTGTGAAATGGAAGACCTGAGGAATAAAAATGTTTTTGCATTAAAAGCAATGTTTTACTTGAAGGGATTAATAATATAACTTGCTACCAACCTGATCATTATAATAATGAATTCACACCAGAGACAATTATTTTTAAAATCATGTTTAAATATTTAGTGATTTTTTAATGATTCAAAAATCCAAATTCAAGTTAGAACTGAAATCTCTTCTCTCCTCCTTCAAATGATGCCTACAGAAGATTATCTTCAACAATATATCCTGAATTTGAATACATAGCCTTTACTTGAAAACTTGTTTTGAGGGGGAATAAATTATGTCAGAAGGGATTCAGTTTTACTTTTGGATGGATAAAATTTTTAGGAAAAATAATTCCTTTATTTAAACTTAAACTCTTTTTCTCCCTTTCTATATATCTATATAGATATAGTTATATAGATATCCATCACTGCATAGACACATGTACACATGTATTTGTACCAATATATGTACTTTTGTATATATACATATATACATATATGTGTGTATATTTAATATATAGATTTTCTTCCACATGATAGCCCACTAAATATTTGAAAATAATTGTCATAACATGTCAAAGTTCTCTTTTCTATTCTTTTCATTTTCCTAATATGATATGAAAGAATATTATTATCAATCTATTTCCCTGTCTTTAGCAATCTTGTTATACTATTTTTAATGAAAATAGTGAAAATAATCATAACCTTAGAAAGTGAAACATATCTTACAGGAATATGTCTGCACTAAAATAACATTTCCTCTTATTTCAGATATAGAACTTAAACCTGATTATAAAGTGCTAAAGAAACAAAATGGAAGATCAAGGCAATGTCACACAATTCATTCTCTTTGGACTTTCCTATGACAAAAATATACAGATATTTTGTTTCATTCTCTTTTTATTCTGTTATATTAGTCTTATCTTGGGAAACCTCATAATCCTCATCTCTATTCATTTTAGTCATCTTTTCCACCAACCAATGTACTATTTTCTTAGTCACTTATCTTCTATGGACATCTACTATACTTCCAGTGTTACACCAAAATTAATTGTAGATTTGTTAACTGAGAGAAAAACCATCTCCTATGGTTTTTGTATGTTCCAAATCTTCTCTATGCACTTCTTTGGCAGTATCGAGGTCTTCATCCTGACCGCAATGGCCTTTGACCGCTATGTTGCCATCTGTAAACCTCTCCATTACATGGTCATCATGAGCAGGAAGAAGTGCAACCTTCTTGTTTTAGCAGCTTGGGCAGGTGGGGCTGCTCACTCCTTTCCTCAGTTGTCCATGACTCTTAAGTTACCCTTCTGTGGCCCCAATGAAATTGATCACTATTTCTGTGACATCTTCCCCTTACTGAAAATTGCCTGCACAGACACCTACAACACTGGTGTTCTTGTTGTCCTCAATTCAGGGATAATTGTCTTGGTGATTTTTGTGATATTATTTGTTTCTTATGCTATTATATTATGGACCCTACGCACACATTCAGCTGAAGGGAGGCGGAAAGCTCTCTCTACCTGTGGATCACATTTCACGGTTGTCATTTTGTTTTTTGTCCCTGCAATTTTTTCCTACCTTCGACCTCCCACCACCTACCCTGAGGATAAAGTGTTTGCTCTATTTTATACTATCATTGCTCCAATGTTCAACCCTCTGATCTACACTCTGAGAAATACTGAGATGAAAAATGCCATGAGAAAGGTATGGTGTCAAAAGATATGGGGAAAAGAAATCTAAAACATATGGATTCATTTATCTCTGACATTTTATGGAAGGAAAAAAAACTGGATATGCAAATGTTATTTTAGGAATAAATGCTTTTATAAAATATCAATCCTGGTATGCAGGGAGGGTAATTGTTTTGATAGTAGTAACATTAAAAGAAATGGAAAACTAATTAAATGTAAGGTAAAAATTTATACAGTAACTTTTTGGCAGTGGCTATTGATCACTATTGGGCATTTACCTAATAATTGTTGAGAGCTAGAATTCCTTGGTGGCATTTGAACCTAGTTAACTTTGATGAAGGCAGACTTTCTTGAAACAGTTTATAACAAACCTATTCATTGAGTTAATACAAGGGTCAAGGAAGGGAAGGATAGGATAAATATAGAATGGAGCATATATTGCCTAAACATCTAATAACTCCAACTGGATCCCAAACCCCCAAACCTAGGAGTCACTTCTGCCTGAAACTAGGCCTTCACTAAACCTTGTTAATCTATAACTAGTTCCCCAAATGCTATTCTTACTAACCTATTCTAATTAATTATCTTCCTATGTATATTTAAATTTTATTGTCTCCTTTTTCTTCCTTCAGATAGATATCAATGCAGTTGTTCTCTCTCACTGTTCAAATTGTCAGTTCTCTTCATGGCCTGAGTTGGGCCTACTTCTCTCTTCAAGGACAAAGAGAAAATCAGTTTGTTTCTTCTTATTGTTCATCTACTTCCACCACAACTTTCCCAAATTTCCAGGTTTTCCTTCCACACCAACTGTCACTCTATTCCAAGATTTTCCAAAGAGCATATTCAAACATAGCCACCCTCAGAGTAGTAAAACTGCAAGAATTATTTTCCCAACAGATTTCTTTGGTACCTCATAATTTTCCAAAAAGAATTCCTTTGAAGATTCTATCTTCCTCTTAAGGTAATGTGTTACTCTTTTACTCTATTTCCATCTATCAATATTCTAATTATTCCCAATACTAGTCCCAATGCTTAATTCCAATAATATTATTCATTGAAGGAGGTTAAATATGAATATCAAGCTTTTATGTTGTTCATATTGCTTTTTTCTCTCTTTAAAGTAGTACATTTTTTGAAAAATTTGTTACATCTCAATTTTCTAGTTTGTAATAGAAGGTTTAAAGAATATCACCTTCCGTCAAATATTCCATTTTATTTCTATTTACAATAAACATGAAAATAATGATAAACATATTGTTGGTTTTCCATTGATTGAGTCATGTTTCACTTTTTGTGACCCCATTTAGGATTTTATTGCTAGAGGAAAACATTCATGTAATTATGTGCGCATGTATATATAATTACTTGTTTATATACATGTAATACATTTTATTTATATATGAGTGTGTGGCATCTCCTGAAATTCTTTTTTATGTTGATTCCAATGGACCTCCTGACTGCCTGTCCTTTAATTACCCAGATATTCAAATCAAGTGAAAGATTTCCCTTATTTGTTCTATGTAGGTAAATATAAACCTTAGTAGGCTCCAAAATTGTCCATTTAATCTTTACTCTGAGCTTCCTGTTCATCAGCAACTAATTTCAACATAAATTAGTGGAGGAATAATCTAATGACATTTTCATTTATGCCTTTTTAGTCTCCCATATGGACACTGAATTCAATACTTGATTTCAAATAATAGCCATCCATAAATGTCCTGAGGATCTCAAGAGATTGGTGGGGAAACTGTCAATGGATAAAAGTTATTTTTAAACTATTTTTCTAAAGCTACCAATGCATACCAGCAAATAATATAAACTTTCTTAGAGAATAAAAAGTTCAAGCATCGAAGTATTGAGAGAAATCTCTTTTGACAGACATTGAATTAGAACCAAGTTACTCTTCTATATCTTGGTGAGTCAGTTGGTACTATGGGAAAGACATTGAACTTGGAGCCATGGAATCTGTTTGAATCCAGGCCCTGGTTTTTAACAGCTCTGGGAGTTTGGTTTCTCTAGGACTCATGTACAACGTAGGTTAAATTACAGGCTGAATTAGATAAGTTCCTAGAAACATTCTCTTTTGGATCTATGATCCTCTTTTTACTTCTTTTAGGTCCTTTTGCAGGCCTTCTTAACTTTTTTGTTGCCAAAACAACTTTTATTGAGAGCATATGAAAGCTTATGAACTCCTAAAATAATGTTTTCAAACTCATGAAATAAAATGTGGATTATTTTAAAATGATAAGACACATCAATGTGAAGACTAGTTTTGATTGTCTAGGAATTGAATACAAAGGTGTTGAGTTGTCTTTGACCAGGAAAAATGTATGTAATATCAGGCATATAATGATTTTTTTTGTTTTCTAGATTCAAATGTTGACATTTCAGATTAGAAATATATAAAATGAAACACACATATTTGTATAAGTGTGTGTATGAATAAATGTCTGTAAATATACATATGTAAACATATAAAATATAAAGTGAATGGATATTTGGCTTTTATTGTTTGATTTATAAAAGTGATCAATTTTTCTCTAGAAACACAATAATTCTCCAAAGCTTTTGATTTAAATTTACTTATATTGTATTTTTTTCTTTGTTTATTTGGGCACAAAGATTTATTTTGAAATTGATAAAGTTTATATCAGAAAAAAGATGGAAAATGATAATAAACTTGTGAATAACTTTTAATGTCATTAATAATAAAATATTTCTTTCAAGAAATCTTTGGAGTTTCTTATATACATATTATTCTTTTAAAAGAAATTTACAAAGAATTTTCTATTTTGTTTTCAACTTCATAAAGTACTTTTCAGGATTTGAGAACTTATGTGGCTATTGAAATTTTCTTTTTCATTATCAGATTTTAGTAAAAAGAATAATGTTTTTGTTAGCATCCTAAATTCTGGAAAATGAGATAAATGAATGATCTAATTCATATAGTTTAAAATATTTGAATAAATCACTGCCAGTTAAGTCAAACAGTGAATGAAATGCTTCCAATAAAATATGTTTTAGCACAATCAAATGTAACAGAATTTTCTAATAGTAGTAATGCAATGATCCAGGATAATCTCAAGGAACTTATGAGAATGAATTCTATTCATATCCAGAGAAATAACTGTGGGAGTAGAAACACAGAAGGAAAACATGATTGATCAAAAGGTTAGATGGTGTAAGGGAGTTCGACAAAAGTGTGGAGAGCCATTGAATAAAACAGATTAATTTGAGAAGTATAGATAAAAAATAGAAAAAGAGGAAAGAGTGATTATTACTCTAAATGACTATACCTAAATTCTTAATACTATCTAAAATTTATAATAACCTACCTCTAATTGTCTTCTGAGGACAGGTTCTTCTTGCCTGGCAAACACCAGGCCTGCTCTAACCTACACTATCTAAAAATTGATTCACTAACTAACTATCTTCCTAAATAATTGACAGCCACCACCCACGAATTTGTTCAATCAGTTTTCCATAAGCCAACTTTCAGTAGCCAACTGTGTAATATAGAATATGGCAGGGTGGAATTCCTGCAGGATACAGGATCAAGCCTCACCCAGAATTCCAGGGGACTCCCCCTGGGGAACTCCAGGTGAGGGGACAGTTAGAAAGGAGTTAAAACAGTTGGTTTCTGGGAGCTGGGGGGAGCAGATCTTTCTGATTGCTGTTCCCAGTTTGGGGTTTGCCTGGGAGGCCATAGTGGCAAAAGCCATTGTGATTTCTACTCAGGAGTTTGCCTGTCTAATAGGATTAGACCTTTCTAGCATCAATATAATAGTTATTTAGTTAGATATTAGTAGTAATTACTATTAGCTTTGAGGGCAAGTTAGCTAAAGGTTTGCCACTCCCTCCTGGGGTGGGAGGGGCAGTTTCTACCTAACTGATCAGGGCTTCCCAATTTATCCAAATCCTTGATACCCCTTCCGTCCCTTCCCCTTCCTTCTTTTATCAATATAAGCTTTATCTGTAGTAACAGTGCCCGAGTATTTTTTGGGCATACTCACTACAGCCATTAAGCTCGGTTCCTTTCAGTTGCCAGCCTAAGAAGTCTGTTCCTTCTTTGATGTCCAACTACAAAATTCAAGAGAACCATAACAAGGTAAACAAGAAAGAGGGGAAAGGCAGTATAAACAATGAAGAAATATAAGTATGAAACATGTATTCAACAAATAGAATAACATCCATATTTATAAAGGAGAAGCTGTTGGAACTTAAAGAGGAAAGGCATAGTAAAACTATACTATTGGGAAACCTCAACCTTCCTCTATCAGATCAAGATAAATCAAACCAAAAAAGAAATAAGAAAGAAATAAGAGATGTGAATGAAACCTTAGAAAAATTAGAGTTAATAGATATTATGGAAAAAAAAATAGGGACAAAAAGGAGTATATCTTCTTTTCAACTGCACATGGTACATTCACAAAGACTGATGTAGCATGACCAAAAAACATTGCTAACAAATGTGAAAAATCAGAAATAATAAATGCAAACTTTATCTTATTTTCTTTTATCTTTTTCTCTTATCCCTCTTACTCTCTCCTCCAACTTTTCACTTTTAGTCAGTTACCCCCCTTTCCCTTCCCTAATGTTACTCTCCTTCCTAGCACCTTTCCTCTTATCAATTCCCCTCGTACTATAATGCCTTTTAAACTACCCCAGACTCTCTCCCTCCCTTGCATTTCTTCCCTCCTCACCAGCCCATTTATTAACCTTCTACTTCTCTATAGGGCAGGACACAATTCTCTGCCCCAATAGATTTGATTTTTCTTCTCTCTTTGAGTCAATTTCAATGCACGTAAGAATTAACTGTTACCTGTCTCCAACCTCTTTCACTCTTCCATTGTATTGTTCTTCCTCCTTCCCCCATGAGAATCTTTATGAAATATAAATTTACCCCATTTTGTCTCTTTTCCCATTTCTCTTAATATTATCACCTTTTTACCACTAATTTTATATATGTGTATATACATATACACATATATGTATATATATATATATATATATGACATTTCATCCTAAACAGTTTGTCACTGTTCCCTCTAAGTATACTACTTCTCTCTACCTTGATGATAATAACAATTTTTAAGTTACTAATATCATCTTTTCTTATAGGAATACAAATCATTTGAACTTATTGGGTCTCTAGATTTTTTCCCCTTTCTTAATTACCTTTTAGTGATTTGCCAGAGTTCTGTGTTTGGACATTAAATTTTCTCTTTAAGTCAGTTTTTTTTTCTTTATGAACGCTTGGAAGTCTTCTATTTTTTTAAACAGTTATAATTTCTCCTTCAAGAATATAGTCAGTTTTGGTGGGTAGGTGATTCTTGGTTGTAGGTCCAGTTCCCTTGCTTTCTGGAATATCTGGAGTATCTATTGGTGATGGAATAATAGTATGCTAAAAGGCATAATGAACTGGAGGAATTCCATGTGAACTGGAACAATCTCCAGGCATTGATGCGGAGTGAAAGGAGCAGAACCAGGAAAATGTTGTACACAGAGACTGATACACTGTGGCATAATTGAACATAATAGACTTCTCTATTAGCACCAATGCAAAAATCCAGGATAATTGTGAGGGATTTATGAGAAAGAACACTGTTCACATCCAGAGAAGGAACTGTGGGAGTAGAAACACAGACAAAAAACAACTGCTGTATCATATGGTTTGATGGGGATATGATTGGGCATGTAGATGCTAAACTTAACTCTGTTGCAAATATTAATAATATGGAATTAGGTCTTGATCAATGATACAAGTATAACCCAGTGTAATTCCTTGTTGTCTATGGGAGTGGGGAGGAGGAGGCAAGGGAGAGAACATGAATCATGTAACTATGGAAAAATATTCTAAATTAATTAATTAAATAAAAAATAAAATAAAAATTATTGAGACTGACTAAGTTATATAAATACCATGCAAAAGAAGACTTTTTCATTTTTTAAACTAGGATAAGAATTTTGACTCTTATTTTGTGCTTAATACAATTGAGGCACATTCTACATACAAGGTGCTAATGTTGAGCACTGAGTAGGGAATGATAATTGATTTATATAAAATGGGGTCTTTACTTTCATAGGAGTTTACTAACAAATAGCAGGTAGGTGACAATGAAGAGAGCATTAGACCCAGAGTTAGGAAGATGTGGATGTGAGTCTGGCTTCAGACAACAGGCTATGTGAGGGTTCTTAGTCACTTCATCTCTGTTCTTGGTTTCCTTTGTGAAGTAGAAGTGATAATATCAACTATCTCCCAGGATTGTTGTGTGACTTAAATGACATAAAATATTAAGCATTTATCACAGTGCTTGGCATATTTTACAAATGTAAAGCATTTGGCACAGTGCTTTTATAAATGATTTTCTTTTCCTTTCTCTAAAGAAGTGATTCCCAAAGTGGGCACTACCACCCCCTGGTGGGTGCTGCAGTGATCCACGGGGGTCAAAGATGGCCACAGGTGCATTTATCTTTCTTATTAATTGCTATTAAAATTTAAAAAAATTAATTTCCAGGGGGCTAAGTAATATTTTTTTCTGGAAAGGGGGCAGTAGGCCAAAAAAGTTTGGGAACCACTGCTCTAAAGCAAATAAATGATATATAAACTCATAATTTTAATACAAAATGACATCAACATATAAGGGAGAAGGAAATAAAGACCATGTATAGTTGGAAGTGAGGATTAGATATTTCAGTTGGTCAGTGAATGAGTAGGGGAAGGGATGAAGTGGTGGAAATTTAAAGAAAGGAAAATATTTTGGGAGGTCCTAGTTAGCACATATACTTGCATCTTTTGCAAAGTAAAGGTCTTCTTTTATGGATTTGACATGTTTTCTTCCCTCAGTTCTTTTTAAACCCTATTTTCTGGCAGGTTCTGTTCAATGGGTCCCTGAATAAACCCTATCCTCAATGTACATAGACATCTCTGACACTCAACCAATTCTAAGGTGCCTGAAAATATGAATCATTGCATTTATTTCTTGGCTTGCCCAAAAGATTCATTCTGATACATTTTCTATACTTTTCACAAAGAATTGTGTTGGAGGCAGAGCTTGGGTGATACATTCCTGTTCATCATTTATCTTGGTTTTGTTTTCCAAAATTTGGTATTGAATTGCTTTAATAAGTGGTACTTAATGTAAAATATAAAAGAGTATCTACAATCACGTTGTTTATTTTATACTAAAGGATTAAAACATGAATAAAAATAGGTTGTATGTAGTATATATAGAAAATTGCAAAGAATTTTTCATAAGTACATCTCTGAAAAAATGGAAAATCTTTAAGTTCTTTGGGTTGATGTAGGCCCTGATCAGAAAAAGATGGAATGAATAGTTTAAGGTCATCAGTTGAAAGGAATATATTCCAGACATGAAAAATCAGTAGCAAAAAGACATGAAGTCTAGAAATGAAATATCCTTTATAGGAAACATGTAGTAGTCCAGTTTGTTTAGTTGGACTTTCCCATTATTGATAGATAGGATATTATTGAAATTATATAGCAAATCATCTCAAAAGGGAAGAATTTGAGAAAAAAAAGTGAAGCTAAATTCTCCCCCTTTGAGTATTCCACAAATATTAGGAAAATGACCCAGATTGAATCTTGATAAATATTTTTAAAAATGTAAAATGTAGCATTAACATAATTATAGTTAATTTTAAATAGCATTTAAATCTTTTCAATTTTTTTCAAATATTGTTATTTCCTCACCACAAAGTTTCTGGGAGGTTGATCTATTTTTCTATCCATTTAATAGATGAAGAAACTGAAGCAACTAGAGGTTAAGATATTTTTCCAGGATTTTATTGCTTTCCTTTTTAATGGGCAAAGTAGTGGCTAAAGTTGGAGAGAAAAATTTGGAACTTAAAACATCATTAAATGCAGATAATTAATAATAACAACAATAATGACTATAGCTATTATGTTTATAGTACTTTAATATTTGCAAATTGCAACACCAATATTATCTCATTTATCCTTAAAATACCCCTGTGATAAAGATAATATTATTTTCATAATTTAAATATGAGGAAATTGAGATAGGCACAAATTAGGACATTTGTCTAGTTAAACATGTAGTGAATATCTGACACTAAATTTGAACTCCTCTTCCAGATCCAGAGCTTTATTCACTCACTGCATGACATTGCTGTATAATAATAACATTAATGATCATGACTTTTACTGTAAAAAAAAGAAAATAATATAATTAAAATCTATATAAATATCCTGAAGAATTTGCTGTACCATTGGTAGAAATAATTTATCAGTTATGGAAAGACATATTTCAAAATAATTTTGCATAGAAATTTATATATATATATAAATCACTGGAATGAATGAGCTTTCCTGAAAAAAATGGAATAAAAAGTGTGAGATTTTTATACACACACACATATTTATATATGTTCAGAGATAGAGACAGGAAAAGAATGTACTGGTAAATGTTCACTTGGTCCTTTGGAAATGCAAGATATACTTCTAAAAGAAATTTGTATTATTATTTTATTCACTACTTTTTTAAGTCTAAAAAACTGACAAAACAACAAATCACATTCCAATTTGTAAGTGTTTGCCAATTGTGGTAGTATAATTGAATCCATTAAAATTTTAATAATTTGGTCATATGAGCCAGTTCAAACTGAATCTAGCCCACCCCTAATGAGCAGATGATAGATAATAAATTATTGGATAAATATAGATACTGATAGATAAATAGATAGATATATTAGTAGGTAAGTGGGCAGATCCACTTATGTGTGACTAAATATATGTAATAATATATCTAAATGAATCATCTAATCCTCATTCACAATGGTAGCTTGACTGCCTAAAGGATAGTTCTTTTTCTTAGTGTTCACAGGATAATATTTAGTATTTGACCATGTCTTTCTAGTATTAGTAATCAAAATCTTCCACAGGTGAGTTTTCTGTAATGATTACCAGGTGACAGTTTATCTGTCCATATTTAATTAGCTTTTGGAAATATGTATTACCTAAGGAGTTATATTGAGAACAGTGCAAATAAAAATATTATTCCATAAGCAGAGGTATTAATGACCACACAGAATTCAAGAACAATTAGATTCAGAGGTTCCTATGACATTCTCCTTAATTAAAAATATTTTTATTTCAGTAAATATTTCTCAATTATATGTACAATTAGGTACTTATTCAATTGCTTTCTTATTTTGAGTTCCAAATTCTGTCCTTTTCTCCCTGCCCTTCTTGAGGTGGCTAACAATTTGATGTCAGTTATATATGTGAAGTCATACAAATATATTTCCATATTAACAGTTTGTGAAAGAAAAAAGAAAAATAAGTTTTAAAAAAGGATCCTTCAATCTTCCAGAATTCATCACTTCTTTTTCTGGAGGTGCTTAATCTTTCATCATGAAACTTTTGGAAAGATCTTAAGCCATTGTTATCAGTTGATCAGGTTTACATGTTGCTGTGTACAATGTTCTCCTTCATCAGTTCATATATATCTTCCTTTTTTCTGAAACCATTCCACTTATTTCTTATTGCACAACTGTTTTCTTTCATGATAATATATAACTTATTTAACTATTACCTAAATGATGGACATGAGCCTCAAAACTTATTTCCTTCTTGAATTTTTCCAAGAAATGTGTGTCTTCTTTTACTATGTAATGAAAATGGAAATATGCATTATATGATAGCACATATACAACCTATATCATATTACCTATCCATATAAAAGAAGGGAAAGAAATGGGAGGAAAGGAGAGAACATGAATTTCAAAATAGCAGAAAACAATTATTAAAATTATAAAAACATCTAGATGTAATCTGAAAGAAATGAAAAAAAAACAGGATATGAGTGAATGATAATGCTATTAGGCAAGGAGAGAATGATTAGGGAAGGAACTATTAGAAGACTCACCAAGTAAATAAAAACAATGTATTTCTCCCAGAATCCCTAGAACATTTAAATTAGTCATGAAAGATTCCCAAACAATTGTACCTCCAAGTTTTGATATTCCTATTTCTGCTTTCTGAGAGGTTCTCATCCTCCTCTCTCTACCTCTGTATCCTTTCTCTTGGTCTTTTGTCTCTCTGTTTACCTGTATCTCTGACTCTGCTCTATCTCTCTTTGTCTTTGTCTCTCATTTTCCTCTCCCTGTCTCTGCCTCTATGTCTGTCTCTGCCTCTAAGTCTCTTTCTAATAGATTGCAGTCAAGGAGGTAGTTTTGTATACTTGTAGATACACTTGCTTTTTTGACACTTGATGCCAAAATAGGAAAATCTTGCATAAATCTATAGTGAGGAGGCAGGACCTGAAAATTCTGAATTTATTTCCAGTTTCTAAATGCTAAAACATAATACTAAATTTTAAACCCTTTACATTATAGCCATGACATACAATGTACTTGCCCCCCATGCCCTAGAGGGAATAAAGTTGGACTAATATTGTGTAATTGAAAAAAATTGCTTACCTCAGTCGGGGAGAATCATTTCTTCAGACACTCAAAGACATCTATATATATATACTTCAGCTTCCATGTTAAAATCTGTCCAGATATTACTTTCCCAAGACTTTTTTCAAACTGATGCATTAGAGAGTTAGATATTCTATTTATTCTTCTTTGTGATGCAGAAATGTTCCACTTTTATATCTCAGTTAAAACATACAATGAAAAAGATTTGTGCCAATTTTAGGCACAATTCTTATGGGGGAAAGTAATTATTTATTCTGTTTCTCAGAAACTGTGTGCACAGTGACTGGATTCTTCCACTCCTGTGGACAGCAAAGGTTTACTCTTAATGGTTTATACCAATCTTAATCTGTCAAACTCTGGCTTAAAAACAACTGCATTTGTCATAAATTTCTACTGAACTAAATGTCTGAAGGGGGTATTTGACCAGTGGATGAGAACAGATTTGGCTACTAGTGAAATTTATTACAAGTCAGTACTGTAGGTCAGTGAATTTTCTTAAGCTGTGAGTTTTAAGGTACAGATATAACAAGTACATTTCATGTTAATAATATATTACCAAATATTTTATTTTATATTAACCTATCAGGGAATATGTTTTAGGCAGTGGTCAGTTAGAATCTCTGGGCTGAGAAAAGCTATAAAAATGGGCTAAAAGCAGATTGATTTTTCTAGCATGGATGGATGTAAGGGTCTCTTTGGAACATCTCCCTGAAATCCCTTGGATTTATCATTCAACAGCAGTAAGTTTCCTACACATTACCTTCACTTTATAGAAGAGATATTTGATATGTGTGTGTGTGTGTGTNGAGCTCTTGGATTGTCCTCAAATTTTTATGATCTTTACAGGAAAGACACATAGAAAGAAAATGCTTTGAACTGGGGTGTTTCTGCCTTCATTTCCTATTTTCTATGCTACCATTTCATTTGATAATCATATCAACATGGGAAGTAGGCACAAAATTACATATAAGGAATTTCAAGCTCAGAAAGTGAATATAGTGACTTGACCAAGATGACACAACTATTATATGCCTAAGGCATGATTTGAACTTCATGATTTATAATTCCATATTAAAAATTTTATCCCTGTGCCACCTTGCTCTCTTGTTGTTTGTATTAATATTCCCATTTTATAGATGAGGAAGAAAAGGATAATAGAGTAAGGCAAAATCTCAGGACTTATAAGACAAGTTATTTCTCTAACATATATGTAGATTTTGATTTAGAAATATATATATATATGATGTATACTATATGTATATACATATATATATTTATATAATATATATTACATATACCTAAATCATTTTAATGCAGGTCTAGACCACATTTTAAGATTTAATTTTTACAGATAAAGTAGGTGTCAGGAGATAATTGGCATACAAACTTATTGTTTGTGAAAATTGAAGTTGGGTTTTGAACTCTGTTCTCTGCTGATCTCTAGATCACAGCCTTTCCCACCATAAAATATTATTCCCAATCATAGCTTTCTATGTCCTAATTTTCCTTGAAGGCATAATGCCCCCCTTTTCCTCTTCTATTCAATTTAGATGTGTTTTCAAATACAGTTTTAAAAAGGATATTTTATAACATGCGAGTGAGTGCATCCAGGATGGTGAAGGGGTTTGAAAATGGGCAACATGTGGTGTGATAGAAAGAACTATTTATGTTCAAATATGGAGAACAAGATTTTTAGCAGAAATCATTATAGTTCAAGTTAAATATTTGACTAAATACTAAATATAAGGGGGATTCAAGCTTTCTGCTTACTACCAAGAGTAAAATGAGAAATAGTCAAATAGAATTATAAAGAGTGAAATTTAAGTTTGATGTGGAAAAAATAATAGTAAGGACTTCTAAAAAGTAGAAATGTCTAAAGATAGAAGGAGATATTTGTGGTAGAAGTGGCTTTGAATTTTTTAGGGATTTTCAGACAAAATATAGAAGAATAATTATTAGTATTTTTTCAGGATTGAGGGAAGAAACACATCAGTCATGGATTGCATATGATCCACAACACTCCTGAGAGTGGCCCAATCATTCTTAAAATGTAATTGGGAGGGGCAGCTGGGTAGCTCAGTGGATTGAAAGCCAGGCCAAAGACTGGAGGTCCTAGGTTCAAATCCCGCCTCAGACACTTCCCAGCTGTGTGACCCTGGGCAAGTCAGTTAACCCCTATTGCCTACCCTTACCACTCTTCCACCTGTAAGTCAATACACACAGAAGTTAAGGGTTTAAAATAAAAAAAAATTATTAAAAAAAATAAAAAAAATGTAATTGGGAAATATTTAACAAAACAAAGAAAAATATAATAAAATATAGCGAATGTATTTTAAGTTATTGGTATATAGCCTACATACATCATTTTACATGGATTAGTGGCCCTTATTTCTATTTGTGTTTGACACCTCTTTTGTATGCTGCTTTTTGACCTAGATAAGTATTGCAATTGATAGAGAACCTGATCTGGAGTCAGGAACGCCTAAGTTCAAATCCATCTTTAGTTATTTACCAGTTGTGTGACTTTTATTAAGTCACTTAACCCTGTCTACCTCAGTTTCCTGAAGTGTTAAAAATGAGATGGAGCAAGAAATGACAAAATATTACAGTATCTTTGCCAAAAAATGCCAAATGAGATCACAAAGAATCATATATGACTGAAGTAAATGAACTACTTCTCTCTCTTTCTTTCTCTCTTCCTCCCTCTCTCCTCCCTCCCTCCCTCCCCCCCTCTCTCTGTTTCTCTCTGCCTCTCACTCTGTCCATCTCTCTGTTTCTCTGTCTCTCTGTCTCCTCTCTCTGAGTCTGAGGTCCCTTTCCAAATTGACATTCTATTTTCCTTAATTCTCAACTAAGGTGTGCTCAGCTATGAATTCCACAAAAACCTAGGAGCAAAACTAAGTGTCATTTCTACTAGCAGCCTACTGGGCTCTCAAACCTTTTCCCTATACCATATGAACTCATTACACTGACATATTTAATTATAGAAGTTGGTTCCATTTTTCAAATGATAGCATTTTCTATGTAATTTTTTTCTGTCATTATGGCTTAATTTTCTATAGTTTAGAAATGGGAAGAATTTTTAAAGTGTGAATAACTATGCATATTAGACTAATTCACAATTGGGGTACATCTGCATTGGTAAGAATGTGATTGCTTGATTTTAATTAATTTAAATAATACATTTATTCAGTACTTAGATGAAACAATTATCTGAGCTTAGATTTGGCTGTGAAATGGAGGAGCTAAGGAATATAAATGTTTTTGCATTAAAAGCAAAGTTTTACTTGAAGGGATTAATAATATAAATTGTTACCAACCTGCTCATTATAATAATGAATTCACACCAGAGACAATTATTTTTAAAATCATGTTTAAATATTTAGAATTTTTAATGATTCAAATACCCAAATATATATATATATATGTCAGTTATATATATGTCTATAGATATAGTTATATAGATATCCATCACTGCATAGACACATGTACACATGTATTTGTACCAATGTATGTACTTTTGTATATATATGTCTGTGTGTATGTAATATTTAGTTTTTCTTCCAAATGATAGTCCACTAAATATTTGAAGATAATTATCATAAAATGTCAAAGTTCTCTTTTCTATTCTTTTCATCTTCCTAGTACGATTTGAAAGAATATTATTATCAATCTATTTCCCTGCCTTTGAACATTCTTGATATATTGTTTTTAATAAAATAGTGAAAATAGTCACAAACCTAGAAAATGAAACATATTTTACATGAAATTGCCTGCACTAAAATAATATTTCTTCTCATTTCAGATATAGAACTTAAACCTGATTATAAAGTGCCAAAAGAAACAAAATGGAAGCTCAAGGCAATGTCACACAATTCATTCTCTTTGGACTTTCCTATGACAAAAATATACAGATATTTTGTTTCATTCTTTTTTTATTCTGTTATATTAGTCTAATTTTTGGAAACCTCATAATCCTCATCTCTATTCATTTTACTCATCTTTTCCATCAACCAATGTACTATTTCCTTAGTCACTTATCTTCTATGGACATCTACTATACTTCCAGTGTTACACCAAAATTAATTGCAGATTTGTTAACTGAGAGAAAAACCATTTCCTATGGTTTCTGTATGTTCCAAATCTTCTCTATGCATTTCTTTGGCAGTATCGAGGTCTTCATCCTGACCGCAATGGCCTTTGACCGCTATGTTGCCATCTGTAAACCTCTCCATTACATGGTCATCATGAGCAGGAAGAAGTGCAACCTTCTTGTTTTAGCTGCCTGGGCAGGTGGGGCTGTTCACTCCTTTCCTCAGTTTTCCATGACTCTTAAGTTACCCTTCTGTGGCCCCAATGAAATCGATCACTATTTCTGTGACATCTTCCCCTTACTGAAAATTGCCTGCACAGACACCTACAACACTGGTGTTCTTGTTGTCCTCAGCTCAGGACTAATTGCTTCTGGGATCTTTGTAATATTATTTGTTTCTTATGCCCTTATATTATGGACCCTACGCACACATTCAGCTGAAGGGAGGCGGAAAGCTCTCTCTACCTGTGGGTCTCATGTCACGGTTGTCATTTTGTTTTTTGTCCCTGCAATTTTTTCCTACCTTCGCCCTCCCACCACCTACCCTGAGGATAAAGTGTTTGCTCTATTTTATACTATCATTGCTCCAATGTTCAACCCTCTGATCTACACTCTGAGAAATACTGAGATGAAAAATGCCATGAGAAAGGTATGGTGTCAAAAGATAAGGGGAAAAGAAATCTAAAACATATGGATTCATTTATCTCTGACATTTTATGGAAGGAAAAAAAAACTGGATATGCAAATGTTATTTTAGAATCAAATGTTTTTATAAAATATCAATCCTGGTATGCAGGGAGGGTAATTGTTTTGATAGTAGTGACATAGAAAGAAATGGAAAAGTAATTAAATGTAACGTAAGAATTTATACAGTAACTGTTGTCAGGGATTATTGATCACTATTGGTCATTTGCCTAATAGCTGGTGAGAGCTAGAATTCCTTAGTAGCAGTTGTGCCTCATTAACTTTGATGAAGGTAAATTTCCTTGAGGCAGTTTATAACAAACCTATGCATTGAGTCAATAAAAGGATCAAGGAAGGGAAGGATAGGATAAATATAAGATGGAGGATATATTCCCTAAAAATCTAATTACTCCAACTGGATCCCAAACTTCAAAACCTAAAAATCTGCAAGGAGTGACTTCTGCAAGAAACTAGGCCTTCACTAAACCTCTTTAATCTATAATTAATTCCCCAAATGCTATTCTTACTAACTTATTCTAATCAATTATCCTCTTATGTATATTTGAAATTTACTGTCTCCTTCTTCTTCCTTCAGAAAGAAATCAATTCAGTTCTTCTCTCTCACTGTTCAAACTGTCAGCTCTCTCCATGGCCTGAGTTGGGCCTGAGTTGGGCCTACTTCTCTCTTCAAGGACAAAGAGAAAAACAGTTTGTTTCTTCTTACTGTTCGTCTTCTTCCACCACAACTTTCCCAAATTTCCAGGTTTTCCTCCAACACCGATTGTTACTCTATTCCAAGATTTTTCAAAGAACATTTCCAAACACAGCCACCCTCAGAGTAGCAAAACTCCAAGAATGTTAGTTATTTTCCCAACAGACCTCATAGGCACCTCCCAATTCTTCAAAAAGAATTCTTCTGAAGATTCTCTCTTCTTCTTAAGGTAATGAATGACCCTTTTACCCTATTTTCATCTATCAATATTCTAATTATTCCCAATAGTAGTTCCAATACTTAATTAACTCCAAAAATGTTATTCATTGAAGGAGGTTAAATATGAATATCAAGCTTTTGTGTTGTCCATATTGCTTTTTTTCTTTCTTTAAAGTAGTACATTCTTTGAAAATATTATTACATATCAATTTTCTGGTTTATAATAGAAGGTTTAAAATATATCCATCAAACATTCTGCTTTATTTCCATTAACATTAAACATGAAAATAATAATAAACATGTTTATCATTGTAATCAATTGATTCTGTCACGTTTGACTCTTTGTGACCCCATTTAGAGTTTTCTTGTCATAGGAAAACATTCATGTAATTATGTACACATGTGCATATAATTACGTTTATATACATATAATACATTCTATATATATATATGAGTATATGACATCTCCTGATATGGTTTTTTATGTTGATTCCAATGGACTTCCTGACTGTCTGTCCTTTAATTACCCAGATATTCAAATCAAGTGAAAGATTTTCCTTATTTGATCTATGTAGGTAAATATAAAGCTTAGTAGGCTCCAAAATTATCCATTTAATCTTCACTCTGAGCCTCCTGTTCATCAGCAACTAATTTAAACATAAATCAGTGGAGGAATAATTTAATGACATTTTCGTTTATGCCTTTTTAGTTTCCCATATGGACACTGAATTCAGCACTTGATTTTCAAATAATAGCCATCCATATATGTTCTGAGGATCTCAAGAGATTGGTGGGGAAACTGTCAATGGATAAAAGTTATTTTTAGACTATCTTTCTAAAGCTACCAATGCATATCAGCAAATAAGATAAATGTTCTTATAGAAGAAGTACTTCAAGCACCGAAATTTTGAGAGAAGTCTCTTTTAACAGACATTGAATTAGAACCATGTTACTCTTCTATATCTTGGTGAGTCACTTGGTACTATGGAAAAGACATTGAACTGGAGCCATGGAATCTTTTTGATTCCAGGCTCTGGTTTTTTTTTTTTTTATCACCTTTTGGACTTTGGCTTTTCTAGGACTCATGTACTATGTAGTTTAAATTATAGGCTGAACTAGATAAGTTCCTAGGAACATTCTTCTTTTAGATCTATGAACCTCTTATTACTTCTTGTAGGTCCTATTAAAGGACTTGTTAACTTTTTGTTTCCAAAATGAATTTCAATAAGAGCATATCAAAGCCTATAAACTGCTAAAGTAATGTTTTCCAACTCATGAAATAAAATTTAGAATATTTTTAAATGATAAGGCAAATCAACGTGAAGACTAGTTTTGATTGTCTAGGAATAGAATCCAAAAATGTGGAGTAGTCTTTAACTAAGAAATATGTATGTAATATCAGGCATATAATGATTTTTTTTTGTCTTCTAGATGCAAATGTTGAAACTTTCAAATCAGAAATATATAACATGAAACAAACATATTTGTGCATATATCTGTGTGTGCATGAATACATGTAAGTGTATAAATATACATATGTATATGTATAAAATAAATAACAAATGGATATTTAGCTTTTAGTACAATTCTCCAAAGCTTTTGATTAAAATTCACTTATATTGCATTTTTTCTTTGTTTATTTTGGTAAAAAGGTTTATTTTGAAGTTGATAGAGTTTATACCAAAATATGCTGAAAAAGATTATAAATTCATGAATAACTCATGAATAACTTTTAATGTCATTAATAATGAAATATTTCCTACAAGAAATCTTGTGTCTTATACACAGAAATTTAAAAAGAATTTTCTATTTTCCCTTCAACTTGATAAAGTACTTTTCAGGGCTGGAAACTTTGTGTGGCTAATGAAATTTTCTTTCTCCATATCAAACTTTATCAAAAAAAAATAATATTTTAATTAACATCCTAAATTCTGTACTATGAAGTGAATTAATTATCTAATTCATTTAGTTTAAAGTATTTGCAAAACCAACTGCCAGTTAAGTCAAACAGTGGATGAAATACTTCCAATAAAATATGGTTCAGGACAATCAAATGTAACAGACTTTTCTAATTTGTAGAAAAGCTATGATCCAGGATGTTCCCAAAGAACTTTTGAGAAAGAATGCTGTTCACATCCAGAGAAAGAACTGTGGTAGTAGAAACACAACGTGAAAACATATGATTGATCACATGGTTAGATGGTGTAAGGGAGTTCAAAAAAAGTGAGGAGAGCAGTTGAATAAAACAGTTTAATTTGAGAAGTGAAGATAGAAAATAAAAAAAGAAGAAAGAGCGATTATTATTCTAAATGACTATACCTAAATTCCTAATACTGCATACATTTTCTAATAACCTACCTCTAACTGTCCTTTGAGGACAGGTTCTTCTTGCTTGACAAACACCAGGGCTGCTCTAACCTACACTATCTAAAAATTGATTCACTAACTTACCTATCTTCCTAAATAATCAACAGCCACCACCCACTAACTCCTTCATCAGTTTTCCATGAGCCAAATGCCAGTAGCCAACTGCCAGTCTCCCTTGCCTCAGAAATGGGCTTCCTGCTCTCCCCAGATCCAGAAACAAAAAGCCCCTGTCAGCTCTCATTCCTTATCTCTGTCCTGATCTCCCTGGCAATGGAATCTTCAGCTCTGGCTCACTGACCCCTGTCAGTTCTGATCGTACTTAGAAATCTTGCTCTCTTGCCTCTTAATGAGACAGAGGGAGAGATAAAGAGAATCCCTTTAACAATGGAAATATTAGGCTTTTGGCATTAAAAGATCACTTAATTGCAAATATGATAATGCAGAAATAGATTTTGCACAATGATACATGTATAACCCAATGGAATTACTTGTCAGCTCAGGGAGTGAGTCGGGAAAAGGGGTAGGAAAAATTATGAATCATGTAACCATGACCATGGTATCATTCTTCTACCTGGGAACACATACTTAAAATCAATCTTGATAACAAGTAAGAGTCTGGAAAAAAGTTATGCTCATGAAATATAATGCAGTTTTATGTAATAAACAAACAAACAAATAAATAAATAAGCAGACACACACACACCACACACACAAACACAAACACACATACAGAAATGGTTCCCTTTTCTTATAGTGCTTATTGAAAAGCTGTGGTTGGAGACAGAGCCAAGATGGAGGACAAGGTAAACAGGCCCACCTTTTCTCTACCAAATTAATCTCAAAAGAACTATGATGTAACACCTCAAAATGATTTCTGGAGCAACATAACCCTACAAAAAGGGCAGCATGAGATGATTTTTTGGCCCAAAACATTTTAGAACGGAGGTATCAAAAATCTAACGAACTAGGGTGGAAGTCAAGCACAAAGAAGCACACCAAAGCAGGCCCCACCTCAGCAACAGGTTTTAAAGACAGCTGAATCAACAGCAAAGGATTCTGAAACTTTCAGTCCCAGATAGGAAGGGTGTTTGAACAATTGCTCAGAAAGAAAGATTCCTTCACTGGCCCTAGATGCAGGACTCTTGTTACATTGCCCATATACAGATCCAGCTATTTGCTTTCCTGACCTAATGTGAGAAGGAACATTAGCACACACTAGCACTTAGTGTCACAGGAGAACAGGAGATCCTGAGCATAGTTCCAAGGTATGAAAGAGTGCTTGTAATTATTCACAGACTAGAGCACAAACCAGGAGTGTATTAAACATATCTTTTCTTATATCACAACACCTCAAAAAACTAAAAGTTCCTAGATCACAAAGCTAGTTCTTAAGGCAGCTGAACAAAGAACCTGAAGCTTGGAACAATATTATCAGCACCACAATTACAAAGTCCATTTTAATAGTTTATATAGCATAAAAAAAGGATGAAGCTTGAAAATGAGTAAAAAAAAAAAACTAAAAAAGAAACAACATAGAAAGTTATTTTGGTGACAGAAGATGAAACATAAACTAAGAAGAAGACAACAAAGTCAGCACAAGTCTCCAAAAAAACAATAACATATGAATTTGTTTCAAGAAGAAAAAAAATTAGGGGAGAAGCTCAAATATGATTTTAAAAGTCAAATAATAAAAGTAGAAGAAAATTTGGAGAGGGGAGAAATGAGAGTGATATTGGAAAATAATGGAAAAACAGTCAGCAGCTGTTGACACAAAAGGCACAAAAAATAGTGAAGAAAATAATATCTTAAAAATAAACAACTATTCAGTCATTCCCTAATTGAAAAATTGTTAAGGATATGAACAATCAGATTTCAGATAAAGGAATCAAAGTTATCTATAGATTTATAAAATTCTATTTAGCTTTTTGCGAGAAAAGGCAAATTAAACCAATTTTGAGGTCATCAGATTAGCTAATGAGACAGAAAAGGAAAATGACAAATGTCAGATGGGATATAAGAAACTAGGGATACTAATGCACTTTAGGTGGAGTTGTGAATTGACCCGACCATTCTAGAGAGCAATTTGATAGAATTTGCCAGAGAATGTAAAAATATATATTCCATAATGGAACAATACTGTTACTTCACCTGTATACAAAAGAGATATTTTTTTTTAAAATAGAAGATCAATACAGGGGAGCAGATATAAGATGGCCACAGAGTAGCAGAAACTTTCTGAATTACCTTCCAAATGAGCAATATGAAGCATCTCAAAAGGACAGAAATCAAAATTATACAAGTAAAATGGCTCTCCTATGGGATGCAGCCCTAAAGTTGGGCAGTATTTTGGGATTTCTATGCTATAAGAGGTTAAAACTTCACTTATCAAAGTTAAAGCTGATGACCCCTCCCCCTCACCACCTACCATGCCAGAATCAGAGAGAGGACTGGGCAGTCTTTAATTTCTCTGATGCTGGCTTACCACAGACTTAACTCTGTGGGCAGTGCAATGACTTGGCAGCAAGACTTGGTACCCAAGACTGAACAGCACAGAGCATAAGTATAGAGTGTGGCGATTGGGCAGAAACAAGGGTGGTGTGGGCAGCTGGGTAGCTCAGTGGATTGAGAGCCAGGCCTAGAGATGGGAGGTCCTAGTTTCAAATCTAGCCTCAGACACTTCCCAGCTGTGTGACCCTGGGCAAGTCACTTGACCCCCATTGCCTACCCTTACCACTCTTCTGCCTTGGAACCAATACACAGTATTGACTCCAAGGTGGAAGGAAAGGGTTTAAAAAAAAAGAAACAAGCTTGGTCACAGCAGAGGCTGCAGGGACTTGTGTTACTGGAAATTTGGGGTTCATTTAAGCCTTAAATATTTAGATATATGACATAAACTTCCTGTGGGGGGGACTTTGAAACTACATTTCTCATGATTCAACGGGTTTCCTGTCTTAAGTGGTGACATGAGCCAATGAAAAGGACAGCTTAAATAGAAAGTACTTGATTGGGATGTTCTTTTTGGAACAAGGCAGCCAGGTGGGCAGGAAGTAATTGTGGGTGATTTGAATTAGATCTTAGCAGGTGCATGATCTTTCTTAAATTTACCAACATGGCTTTAATTAAAATATTAATACTTTTATCTATATCCATCTATATCAGTTTTAATCATAACAGTAACGGCAACCAGAAGTTTGGAATTTGGACTCTCATTTTTTTCAGATAGCTTACCAAGCCTTGCAACTCTGAGACACCTTTGGATCCTCCCTGAAGCCTCAGAACTGCTCTTGTGCTCTTTTTGACCACTTTGCTCAGTCCTTTTGAGCAATTTTTTGAAAGGGGAAAGTTTTTTTTCTTCTCCCCAGCCACGCAGCTACTTTTCCAGGAAAGGGGAATGCCATTTTTCCAACAGCCTGTTCCTAACTTCTAGTTCATACATTTCCCATGAATTTAATTCCAAGGACTGCAGGCCCCACCTGCCAGACCCTCCCTGGGTCCCTAGCCTTTTCCTGCCACCCAGTGCAGATCCCAGCTTTTGCTAGGCTGTTCCAATGCTGGATACCTGCTGCTGCCTCTGCCCCATACCACCCAAATGCCAGTTTCCTGCCTTGCTGCTGCTGCTGTTTCTGCCACTGATCCCGAGCCACAGCCACTGCTTCTGGGGCTGCTTCTGCTGCCACCTGGGACTGGAGAAGTAAAAACCCCTTTCTCTCTCATTTCATGCACCTGGGACTTTCCTAGAGGTGTTTCCTCATAGACATTAATGACTTTTAATCTGAAGAAACTTCTCTAGCTACCTTCCTCCCCCCGAGACCTCCACGTGGTTATCTTAAAGCCTAACCTAGGCACCCCACCCCACAAGCCCTCCACGTGGGATCTCCAACCTGTGTCTTTTCTAGCCACTACCCCAGTTGGCTTCCACATGGGCTCTAGCTTTTATTCTTCAAACAGGAGGTAAAATGCCAAACATGGGTTACATGGCCTATTTCAAACTATTCCTTGCAATTATCTTGCCTGAAACTCAGGGGAGAAATTCACCCCTTTCACAAACTAGGCGTGCCCAAGATTTTGAACTATATACCCTTATGGAGTCATCTATACTGTGCTCAAGTGCAGAGCTCAGTTAGAAGGAACTTGAATTCGAACAGAGGTGGATTTTAAAACCTCAGAACTGAATGGGCTTTGTTTCTTTTTAAAAAATCTCTATATTTTATTGTATTTTGCTGATTAGTTTTGTGAATTAATTTTGTTGTTTTGTTGATTTTTCTGTTGCACTGAATCATTTTAAGCTAATGAAGTTTTGGCTGTTGATTAATTCTGTTTATGATTTTATTTTAACTCCCAAATAGTGAACAAATCTATCAGAATTGGTAAAAAGGTTTTTTGACTGTATTGCTTGTAATCTGTTTCTTATATTGCATTTCCTGATTTCTTTAAGTTTTCATTATTTTAAGTTTACCTGTATTAATCCATTTCTCTTATATGTACCTTTTATGAACATCTTAAACATTTTTAAGTTTCAAAAAAGCCCATAAGCCTTATATATTTACACTGGATTTGCCATCTAAACTATAGGATCATATGCTTTAAGTTTTTAATAATCTTGATAATTGTGTATAACCTTGAAGATTTTAATGCCTTGAGAATTTAAATTTAAATTTTATAAGAGGTCTTTGGAATTGACTTTAGATGCCTAGTACCTGTCTGTATAAATGCTACGTTTTATATATTTATTATAAAGAATTATTGTCTTAAAGGGGTAGAAGAAACATGGGAGTTTCCTACCCATTTTTTTTACACAGGAAGCCGGGAGAGCTCCTGTATGCTTGATGTTTTGTCTCTATGATTTAGCTTGCTTTCCCATCAAAAGAATCTAGAATTCCTGAGGATAACTTAGACCCAGAAAGTTTTATTTAAATCATATTTTTTAGTTTCTGCCCCACAATTGCTATGGAGGCAGTAATAGAGTTTAAGAAAATATCTCAGCCAAGGTTGAATGATTTACTATACCTTTTGAATTTGTGACAAGTATGCAATTTTTTTATACATCATAACAAGTGGTTATAATAATGGGTTTGTTTGCTATTGTCTTTAAATGTGTTATTGGAAATTATGGTACTTTATTTGAATATGAATTTTGAATTTGCTATTTTATAAAAACCATTTACACACTCAGTTAATGAAAAAGCTTAACAGGAAATTGATCTCATTTTTGGGTGAAAAACCTTTGACTAATTCTAAGCTATCTATGTTTTGATTTTTAAAATATTTTTTATTATTTTCCTTATATGTGCAATAAATTATTTCCTTCTAATTCTTCTTTCGCATTTTTATACTTGAAAAACATTGTTTTTTTCCTGAATTTTAAATTTTCTTATTGCTTTTCCTTTTAATTTTTTTAATAGAGCAATTGATTTTTTCCTTTTTCTCATTTTTGTACTTAAAGTACATATAAATCAATATTAATCCTTTTTGATTTTATAGTAATATAAGTTTAATATAAATATATATTTGCTATAATATTTATGCATGCAGAAAAAGCCTTATACTATGGTAAACTGCCAATTATTGATAAATATTATGAGACTGTGATTAATGCCTCTCTGTCTGATTTTATGAGAAGGGAGCAAAAAGAGCCACAAGGTCATGGAGACCAACTGAGAATCTGCAAAGTACCCAAAAGGTCATGCAGACCATGAATTGAGGAAGTTCTATGCCAATAATGAAGGGCTTGAAACTAGTGTTTGAATTTTGGGGTTGCAGCTTTCTAACATTTTAGAGGCTAGACTTCCCCTTAACTTCAATTCCTAGTAAGCACCTAAGATTGGCTATCATTATGGCTTTGCACACATATTTGGTCCTCTTATTTCTCTTATATATAGAATGGCAATTTTCTGTAGTCCTGGCTCCTGAATGGGTAATTGGAAACTGCTTAAATTACTTTAATTGGGCCTTGATTCAAGGACCTCTTATGAGTTTATTTTTCCTAACATTTTTTTGCACATAAGACTTTGACATTTTACAATTCATTCACAAGTTAATTTTTTCTCTTTTATTTGGATTTTATTCTTTTTAATTTCTTTTGCCAATTGATTTCATATAACCCCGTGACTCAGCCATGTATCCTTAGCTGATCTAGAGTACCCTCTTCAGGGGAGAATGTGTTAGTGATCTTCCTCAGGGGGATGTGTAAGTTTTATAATCATAATGGCTGTATTACAATCTATAAGATAAAATTTTAACTCTTTTAGGAGTAATTTCGGGGGGGGGGAATGTATAATTCTCCTCAGAAGGGAATATATGTTTTATAATCTATAATGTAAAGTTTAAATTCTTTTGAGATTAATTTCAGGATAAAAAATTTACCATCTCCCCAGAATGCAGACAATGAACCTGTTTGGAGAAGGCACCATGAAGATGCCTGAAAAGCCTTCACTGGATCATGAAGATCCAAAATGAACTTTGGGGTGCAGTTGATTGAACTATGAGGAGTTGCATGCATTTGTTTTTGAATGTACATTCTTTTGCCAATAGGGGACTGCCCCAATTGGCTTTTTGTCAATGGGGCTAGTTTTTATCCTCTTTTGTTTTATCCCCAAATTTCTGTAATTTAAAAGTTATGTTTACAAGAACATTCAAGGAGACCAGTATCTTTCCGCTCTCAGGGGGGAAGGTGTTAGTGGAAATTTGGGGTTCATTTGAGCCTTAAATATTTACATATGTGACATAAACTTCCTGTGGACATTTAGGGGACTTTGAAACTACATTTCCCATGATTCAATGATTTCCTATCTTATGTGGTGATGTGAGCCAATGTAAAGCATAGCTTAAATAGAGAGGACTTGATTGGGATGCTCTTTTTGGTACGAGGCATCCAGGTGGGCAGGAGGTAATGGTGAGAGATTTGAATTAGATCTTAGCAGGTGCATGGTATTTCTAAAATTTACCAACATGGCTTTAATTAAAATATTAATACTTTTATCTATATCCATCTATATCAATTTTAATCATAACAGACTATAAAAATAGCCTGAGGACAAAATGCTTTAAAGTGTGCTACACAAAGAACTGCCTGGAAGATATAACCAAGACAAAGCCCTGAGAGACAGAAACTAAGAAAGCAATGTTCACCAATATACAGGAACCTTAATCCACAACTAATAAAAGAAATAAGCAGCATATAAAAAGAGCTTTCAAGCTTGAATAATTTATATGGAGAAAAAGAGCAAATTATAGTAGCAACAGCAGAGAATAAGAAACAAAAAAAAATATCCAAATGTTCCAAAAAATGGAAATTGGTCACAAGCTCTTGAGGAACTCAAAAAGGAGTTCAAGAACCAAATAAGAAAGATAGAAGAAAAATGGGAAGAAAAGTGGGAAAAAGAAATGAAATTAGTACCAAAAGAAAATAACAGCTTAAAAGACAAAATCGCCCACATGGATAAAGAAGCATAGAATCAAATGAAGTAATAAGCAAATTTGAGACAAACATTGACCTGCTGGCAGTTATGAAAAGCTGGATAGACCAAGTCAAAAAGGAAAATCAAAAGATCATAGCAGAAAATCACTCTTTAAAGACGAGAATTGGGCAAGTAGAAGCTAATGATCTCAGAAGGCAGCAAGAATTAATAAAGCAAAATTTAAAGAATGAAAAAAAGGAGATGATGAAATATCTCATTGAAAAGATGACTGACTTGAAACACAGGTCTAGGAGAGACAATTTGAGAATTAGTAGACTACCAGAAAGCCTGGAACAAAACAAAAGCTTTGACGTCATATTGCAAGAATTTATTGAAGAAAATTGCCATGGTATATTTGAATAAGTGAGTAAAATAGGCATTGAAAGAGTCCATAGATCACTCCCTACATTAAACCTTCAAAAGCAAGCTCTAGGAATGTAATAGCCTAGTGATGGGCAAACTTTTTAAGGAGGGGGCCAAAGGAAAGGAAATGCTCATCTGTCAGTCTGGTTCTAAGGCAACTCTTTAGAAGTTTATTGTATTGTATCCTATTCATTGTATTTATCAGATTAGGAATAATGTTGCGAGGCCAGATAGAACATGTCAGGGGTCTCCATCTGGCCTGTGAGCCATAGTTTGACCATCACTGTAATAGCCAAATTCAAGAGCTTCCAGGCCAAGGAGAAAATATTTCAGGCATCCAGAAAGAGACAATTCAGATATCAAGGAACTACAAAAGGGATTACACAGGATCTGGGAGCCTCTACACTAAAGGACTACAAGACTTGTAATATTATATTCAGGAAAGGAGGAGAATTGGGTCTACAACCACAAATCAACTACCCATCAAAAGTGACTATATACTTTCAGGGGAAAAGTATGGGCATTTAACAAAATAGATTTCCAAGCATTCATAAAGAAAAGACCAGAACTAAATGAAAAATTTGATGTCCAAAAAAATTCAAGAGAACCATAACAAGATAAACAAGAAAGAGGAGAAAGGCAGTATAGACAATGAAGGAATATTAGTATGAAACATGTATTCAACAAAGGGTATCACACCAAGATTTATAAAGGAGAAACTATTGGAATTTAAAGAGGAAATAGATAGTAAAACTGTATTTTACAGAGAGAGTCAGAGATACAGAGAGAGAGAGACAGAGAGTCTATGTGTTGACTCTCTTCCAGCACTCCGCTGGGGCCAAATATACACTGGGAGATTTTAAGGGGGTGTCACCCTAAAACTGGTTGAGCTAGATGGTTGTACCACTCCACAAGAGTTGGGGCAAGGCTTCCCCACAAGAGGAGGTAGATGGTACCCCAATCCAATCCTGAATAAGGAAGAGGTTCACTCAAGACTCCCCCAAGGTTGGTTAATTTCACAGCAGGTGGTCTGGCTCAAAGATGGAGGCTGCCAGACCAAACTGTAGTTCTTCTTCTCTTGTTTTCTCTTAAGCACAGTGGAATGCTATCTGACTGTTAAATGGCTTTTATTATTCACAAATCAGGGACTGAGGAAAGGGTTAAGGGCAAAGGGATTGTGAGGGTGCCTTCTTATTCCTATGGGATCCATTACTATGGGGTCCTTTCCCTTCTATTTCTATTTCTAATTTCTATTTCTATCCTTTCCTATAGTCATAAACTTTGACTGAAAAGGATCTCTCAGTAAGGATGGGTAATGAGTGAGGGAGACTAAGAGATTGTTCCCAAAGGAGTCCAAAATCTCAGCTGACTTGATTGGTTGTATTCTTGAAGTATGAGTTGTGTTGAAATGGCTGTGATCAGGGAATCAGAATTTCAGTTTCCAAGAGAAAGCTCCTCAGGAAGGCCTTTGGACCAATCAGAGTTGGGTTTTATGCCTCCTCACTACTCCCAGTCCTCAGCCCAAAGCTCACTCTTCTCCCCCTTCCTGGGAGAAATTCCCAAGAATCCTCTGCTGATTTCAACTGTCAGCAACTGCAAGCAACTTCCTTCTCCTCCTCTGGTTCTATCTCCTCTGCACAAAAATCCATCCTTAGTTATTTTCTTTCTTAGAGTTCATATGATAATATTCAGTATTTGATCATGTCTTTCTAGTATTAGTAATCCAAATCTTCCACTAGTGTGTTTTCTATAATGATTATCAGGTGATGGTTTATTTTTCCATATTAAATTGGCTTTTGGAAATAAGCATTAGCTAAGCAGTTATATTGAGAACAGTGAGAAAAAATATTACTCCATAGCAGTGGTGTTAATGACCACACAGAATCCAAAAAAAATTAGATTCAGAAGTCCCTATGACATTCTCTTTCATTAAAAATGTTTTTATTTCAGAATATATTTCTCAATTATGTGTACAATTATGTACTTTTGCTACTTATTTTGACTTCCAAATTCTGTCCCTTTCTCCCTACTCTTCTTGAGGAGCCTAAAATTTTGATGTCAATTATACATGTGAAGTCATTCAAAGTATACTTCCATATTAGCAATTTGTGAAAGAAAAATAAAAGAAAAATAAAGTTTACAAAAAGGATCCTTCAATCTGCATTCAGAACTCATCAGTTCTTTTTCTGGATGTGGTAAATCTTTTATCATGAAACTTTTGGAACATTCTTAGATCATTTTCTTGAACAGAATAACTAAATCTATCAGGTGATCATTCTTGCATGTTGCGGTGTACAATGTACTCCTGCATCAGTTCATGTCTTCCTTTTTTTTCTGAAACCATCGCATTTATTTCTCATTGCACAAGTTTATTCTTTCATAATGATATCCAACTTGTTTAACCATTGCTTAATTGATGGACATTGCCCTCAGTTTCCAAATCTTTCCCAACCCAAAAAGATCTGCAATCAATATTTCTATATAAGTCATAATTTTCCCTTTTTGTGATCTCTTTGGAATATTGATCTAACATATATAGCTTTAAAGTCCTTTAGGCCTAGTTCCAAATTATTTTTGAAATGACTGGACTAGAGCAACTCCCTTGGTGTTTCAAAAGGTGATTGGGAGAATCTTTTCATTGCTATTTTCCCTTCTGATCTTAAGGCATCTGGACAATTTTCCATTATAATTTCTGGAAATATAATATCTAGGCTCTTTTTTTAATAGTGTATGTTGAACAACTAATGAAAAAGTCACCACCACAGAAATAACTGAGAAAGTCTGAATGCAGATTTAAATATATCTTTCTTCAACTTATTTCCTTCATGAACTTTTCTAAGCAATATCTTCTTTTACTAGATGATGAACATGGAAATGTGCATTTTATGATAGCAGATATATAACCTACATCATATTACCTACCTATCTCAGAGAGGAGAAAGGAGTGGGAAAGAGGGAGAGAACATGCCTTTCAAAATAGCACAAAACTATTGCTAAAACTGTATCTACATGTAATCTGAAAAAAATCCAGGATCCGAGTGAATGATAATGCTATTAGGCAAGGAGAGAATAATTAGGGCAGGAACTATTAGAAGATTCACCAAGTAAATAAAAACAATGCGTTTCTCCCAGAATTTCCTAGAACATTTAAGTTAGTCATGAAAGATTTCCAAACAATTGTACCTCCAAGATTTTGATATTCCTATCTCTCTTTCTCTCAGACAGGTTCTCATCCTCCTCTCTTTTTCTCTGTATCCTTTTTCTTTGTCTTTGTCTCTCTGTTTGCCTGTATCTCTGGCTCTGCTCTGTCTCATTTTTTCTTTGTTTCTCCCTGTCTCTACCTCTATGTCTGTCTCTGTTTCTGTTTCACTCTCTTTCTCCTTTCTCTTTCTAATAGATTGCAGTCAAGGAGGCAGTTTTGAATATTTGCAGATACACTTGTTTTTTTGACTCTTCTGATTCCAAACTAGGAAGATCTTGTAGAAATCTGTAGTGAGTAGACAGGACCTGAAAATTCTGAATTTATTACCTGTTTCTAAATGCTAAAACATAGGGGACAGCTGGGTAGCTCAGTGGATTGAGAGTCAAGCCTAGAGATGGGAGGTCCTAGGTTCAAATCCAGCCTTGGACACATTCCAGTTGTGTGACCCTGGGCAAATCACTTGACCCCCATTGCCCACCCTTACCACTCTTCCACCTATGAGCCAATACTCAGAAGTTAAGGGTTTAAAAATGTAAATGCTAAAACACAATACTAAGTTTTAAACCCTTTACACTTTAATCATGACATAGGATTGTATAAGTGGAAATTTGATATCATTTAGACTTCATCTACCAGAATCCTTCCCTTGCCCCCAAATTCCCTTTTCCTTTCTGTTTACATGCATCTTTTATATGATTGTATTTAAGTTTTGGGGAATGTCTCTGTTGACCTCTTCCATGTGAGTAGCTTGGGTGAGTTCTCCCTGTTTCTCTAGTCTTTTTTAGTTTCCTTTTGTTTCAAGTTAATTATTAATAAATCTTATTAAATATAAAAAAGGTTTTCCTGAGCAGTACAAAGGTTTGTGTTTTTTCTAGACTCTTCCGCCAAATTTTTGCAATAATGACAGTAATAGACTTTGTTTAAGGTTGAAAGAAATGTTACATCTGTTGAATTTGTGACAAGTATCCATAATTTCATAGGTTTCAAATGTCACATTTCAACTCATGTGAATTCTGTTTGATAGTGGTTTTGTTTGCTGTTGTCATTAACTAGGCTATTGTGAATTTTGGGGCCAGGGAATAATTCTGGGAGATGAAGTCAAAAGGATGCAAAATTTCCCCTTACACAGGATGTACATGACCCCATACCCTGGAGAGAATAAAGTTGGACTAATACTGTATAATTGAAAAAAAATGCTTACCTCACTGTGGGAGCATCATTTCTTCAGACTCTCAAATACTTATATATACTTCTGCTTGCATGTCAAAATGTGCCCAGATATTTCTATCCCAGGACTTTTTTCAGATTGAGTCTTTAGAGAGTTAGTTATTATATTTATTTCTTCTTTGGGATGCAGAAATGTCCCACTTTTATATCTGAGTTAAAACATACAATGAAAAAGATTTGTACCAATCTTTAGGCACCTTTCTTATGGGGGCAAGTAATTACTTGTTCTCCATTTCTCAGAAACTGTGTGCACAGTGACTGGATTCTCCCAGTCCTGTGGAGAGCAAAGGCTTACTCTTAATAGTTTATACGAATCTTAATCTGTCAATTTCTGGCTTAAAAATGCATTTATCATAAGTTTGTACTAAACTAAGTGTCTGAAGGGGGTATTTGACCAGTGGGTGAAACCAGATTTTGCTACTAGTGAAATATATTACAAGTCAGTGCTGTAGGGCAGTGAATTTTCTTAAGCTTTGGGTGTTAGGGTACAGATATAACAACTACATTTCATGTTAATAATATATTACCAGTCATTTATTATATTTTATATTTACCTATCAGGGAATATACTTTAGGCAGTGGTCACATAGAATGTCTGGGCTGAGAAAATTTATAAAAATGGGCTAAAAGCAGATTGATTTTTCTAGCATGGATGGATGTAAGGGTCTCTTTGGAACATCTCCATAAAATCTCTTGGATTCATCATTCAACAGCAGTAAGTTTCCTAGATATTATCTTCATTTCATAGAAGAGATATTCTGTCAGTGTGTATATTTTTGCATATACTAGAATCATAATTATTGAAATTGGCTACTGGAGTGACTTTGATACAAAAAATAAAAAGTCTTAGGCCTACTTTCACTCCAAAAGTATTTTTTAGAAGCAAAAAGCAAATGAAAAATGAAAAAGAAGTGGGGTTCAGCTAAAAATTGACCTGAGAAAAAGGGCAAAAAATGTAAATGTCATGGGCTTCCAAAAGTTATGGTTCATTAATTGTTCCTCTAAATTTCCCAGAAAAGGCTAATTGACCATGTGTCAAGAATATTAAAGGTTTTTTGTTGGCTAATAAATTGGTTTCATTTACAGGACATAGCAGAGACATAAAGTCTTACAATTGTTCTGTAACATTTTAGTAATGGTAAGAAAAAAGTTAGACTTTATAAAAATGTGGGGGTACTTAAATAGGATATTCAACTATTTGTGTATCATTTATGTCAGTTCTGTCATATAATATGTATCATATATCCTCATGTCATGTCTTATCATTTCCATTTATTTTCTATCATCATTTTTCTGCAATTCCTGCTCTTGGTTCATGCAGACCTCAAGGAAGCTAGATTAACCATTTAACATAGCAAGAGGGTAAATTGTAAAGAAAACCTAGAGATGAGTATGGTAACAGGTGGATTTTGGGGATAAGGGGTAGAGCTATAGAAAGTAAGGAAGAAAAATGAGGAAAATAAGAGAAGAAAAGAAAGGCAAAATGGAGGAGAAAAAAGAGGATTATTGAGAATTTCATTATAAAAGGAAATCTAAGTGAGCAGAAAAAGTAAATCCTAATAATGGGGGTATTCCAGTTCTATAAGTCATAATCCTGTTAATGTCAGAAAATAGTATTATTTTTGGTGTATGTGTTATAACATCTGCTGAAATTTTATTTGTTTAATTCTATATTTATTTATGTGTATTTTTGTAAAATATTGTTGTTAATCTAGTGATCAAAATGAAGGCAAATGAAGAACAAATTATGAGAATTATATTTAATGATATAAGTAGGTCTAAGAGTGAGGCAATTAGAAAATGTGTCTTTTTAAGATACCTTGACCCTTTTTAATGTGTTAATTCTATTTTTGTCCCTTATTATAATTTTTAACTTTTTAATTTACTTTACTTCCTGAAATATTTTCACTGATCATTTTTAAGGTGATGCTCTAAAGTTCATAATGGCTAATTTTACCAGAGTGGCACAATTAGTAACTGAGTTTATATTGCAGACCCAAAATGCTAACAGGAACTGTGGTTATGAACAACAGGTGTATTTTGAATAAAACACATGCTATTCCTACTAGTTAGACTCTGCCCTCCCCCAAATAAATTAAATAAAGGAATGAATGTAAGCAGTAGTTATCATCATTATTATAATTATTGCTATATTTTATCATCTTCTACAATTTATAGACGAGAATACAGACATACTTTGGCATTTGCTATCAATTATATGTAGCTATTTCTTAATTCCAAGAACACTGTTCCTTTCACAATGACATTAAAAATTCCTCAAAACAAGGGAAGGATTTCTGTGGGAGAATTCCCATTGTCAGCACAATCTATAACCAATTCAATCTCATCATCATCATCATTACTGTCATCAATATCAACATCATCCTTGCTTCCCTTCTCATTGATATTTATTCCCTAGACCTTAGGCTTCCAAATCATTTTACACACATTATATCTATTATTTAAACTATGTAAAGTAGTTATTTATTTTATTCTCCTTTTGAGAATAAAGTGATAAGGGATACAAAATTTTAGAATCCAATAATCATATAAAATGTGTGGGTGAGACTCCAGAGATCCTATAGTCTAACTCCCTAATTTTTAAATGAAGAAATTGAGGATAAGAGAACTTACCCATTCTGCCAAAGTTATAAAATAATGATAGTTAATGATATTTATTCAGAATTGTGGATTTGTCTTAACAATGTCATTAATGAGATGTTATGGAAAATCCATACAATGGCACCTACTCTGAAGAGACTAAGTTTAGGAGGCAATGTGGACATAGCCAATGACTTTCTTAAAAGTAGGACTTGAATCCAAAACTTCACAAATGTAGTATCTTCTCCTTAATCCATATTCTGTGAAGATCCTAGAAAAAGTAATATTGTCTATGTTTTACAGAAAAGAGAAATAATATTCTGAGACATAAAATTATCACTCAACTCACAACTATTTAAAGCATGATTATGAACTAACCTCCTATGAACTTAAGATCCTACATATTATCCATAATTGACTAGTATCTAGGTGCCATGCTAACAAACAGACTGTTTTTTTCCTTTTAACATTTCCATAATTAATAATAAATTAACATAGGGAGATATGAATTAGACCAGAAAAAATCTTAAAAATATATCCTATTAAGGGCAGCTGGGTAGCTCAGTGGAGTGAGAGTCAGGCCTAGAGACAGGAGGTCCTAGGTTCAAACCCAGCCTCAGCCACTTCCCAGCTGTGTGACCCTGGGCAAGTCACTTGACCCCCATTGCCCAACCTTACAAATCTTCCACCTATGAGACAATACACCAAAGTACAAGGGTTTAAAAAATATATATCCTATTAATTTAATGACAACCCACTGGATATTAGGAAATATCCAGGTTTCAGAATTTTTCACTTTATGTGTTAATGGGAATAGTCTTTAGAAATTGACTTGATTCAAGGCAAGTTTCGTTGGATAAAATTTTTACTCTCATTTTTCAATTTTCTTTTGTGTTTACTCCTTCTGACTACATGTTATTCTGATTTTTCTTTTGACTATTTATGAGTATATATGAATGTGTGTTTTGAAGATGGTTATTTTTAATTAAGAAAATTCAATTTAATTGTTTCACCATACAATATTTCTTAGGTTAATTTTGTATTTTTGAGGGTGTATATATTTGCAAGTTTCTTTTTTGCCAGTGTTTCTAGGTTAATAACATTATTTTAAGGAATCAAGATATTCCTTCTCTTTCAAATCGAAATTATAATCATGTGATGTTAGAACTGGAGATTATTGTGACAACAGAATGCAGTTATCTTAACTTCAAGCCTGCAATTTTTATTTTCTACTTCCTTCATATATTACTAAATGAGCATAATGGGGAGAGGAGTAATGTCAAGTGAATGTCAGTGCTATAATGGAAGAAAAATGTAAAAAAGGGAACTTATATTTTGCATATATTTAATGTAGAAGGAATTTTAGAAGATAACATTTAAATAATGGATTTAATTCTGGATTAAATTCCCAAAGGATATAGTACAATGGTCTTTAGATGTAAAAGAGGCATTGAGAAGTAGAACTAGAAGGAACTTTAGAAGATAGATCATAGAATGTTAGAGCTATAAAATATAACTAAAGATTGATGTGTAGAATACTTGAACAGAACTTAAATGAGATACCTAAATTTGGGCATAGAGGGATAATTGGAAAACTTCCAAATTCAGCCTGAGACAAATTAAAATATAATTGGAAAATAATTAGCAAAATAAATTAAAATAGGACACAGATAATGTTAATGTAGTTTTTTTTGAGTTGATTTGTAATCAGCAGGAATCCTTATGTATAATTTAGCAGGCAAATTTCTAGTTGAATTTGATGCCATGTATTTGGTCTAATATGATTTTACAAATGAGGAAACTGAACTCTAAAGGGTCACAGAAATTAATTACTCAAGTTGCATTCTTAACTAGTTATAGATGCAGATCTGGAATCTCAGTTTTTTGACTGCCTTCTCAGTGTTCTTTGTACTTCAAAGCTTGCTATTTTATATAGGTTGTAGTACAATAAATTACTATTAAGAGAAAAACATTTCCAAGGAATTAAACAGAATGCATTTTAGCCAGCTTGCATTTTGTTGTATGCCTATGGAAGCTTATAGCTGAATAATTTGGGCAAGGAGGAACAAAATTATGAATGACTGTCTATTCCTAGAACTACATGGCTGAATTTTTACAAAGGGATGGAGAGAGCAGAATGGGAAATCAGGAAATCTCTCCTAAATTACACAATGATTGCTGGAAGAAATCCAAAATGATGAGAAATAGGGTGAAAGTAGCTCCTTCTTCTCTTGTTCTCAAATTCCCTTTTGCTAACCCTTTTGCCCTCACTGTATCTCTGGATTAGGAATCAAGCGGCCCCTTTCCTAGGTTGCAAAAGAATAAGTATATGATGAAAGGCAACTAAGTTTATAGAGCTTCATTTGTCCATCTCTAACATAAGAATTTTGAATTAGATGACTTTAAATATGTATTTCTGCTAGAACATTTTATTTTCTGGGGTTCATTTCAAATCAGATATTCTGCATTCTAATGATTCCTTCATCTAAATGCCATTTTAAGATTCACAAATACATTTATGTATCCTCTTGTTCTGATCTGTACCAACAATAAAGAAAGTATATATTGAAGAATGTAACCTACATTTTCTTCATTTAATCATTTATATCATTTAGTATAAAATGAATTCATCTTGTGTAATCTTTTAAGTGATATATGTAACTAGAATATGAGAAAGTTTAGTAACTGTATAAGTAGTGATAGACAATGAGGGATTTAGTTTAAGAGTTCAGAGTTGTAAACCTTCTAAAATTAAGTACACAACTTTACTTTCTCCTGATTCTGGATATAGACAACAGAAGCACTCATTAAGTCAATTAAAAAAGTAGGAAAAATATTTGCTTTCCTAAGAATGTATGTCACTAGTAGGGTCCTCATATTTTATGATTCAAGAAGACAACTTTGTGTATCTTTGTTTCTTCTTGTGAGTTAATATCTCATAATATAAATAAGACTTTACCTAAATTATTGTCTCAAGATAGTGGTGACAGGATGAAAAAAAGTGTTTGGACTGTGTACTAAAATTTATTACCTATTACTAAAATACTTTGAATAGTGGATTTAATTAATTAATTATTTGTATAAACTGTCAAAGCCTATACAAACTAACTGAACATCTACAAGGGTCTTTCATCACAGACTGGGAATGGTGATGGACTGCTGACTCTATTTACACATGAATAAAGTCAGTTTTTCAGGTGAGAATTATTACAGTGCTGATGGTAATAATAACACTCTAAGAACAATAACAACTAGCATTATATATAAAGCTTTATGTTTTGCAAAACATCATCATCACTAGTATTTAGATAGTACTTACTGAATGCCTATCACTGGGCTAAGAACTCTATATTTATCATCTCATTTGATTCTTATGACCACCCTGGGAGGTAGGATTGAGTTTATATTACATATGAAGAAGCTAGGAGAAAGAGAAGGTACATGATTTGCCCAGGGTCATGCAACCAGGAAATATTTGAGGCCAGATTTAATATGATTTTATACCTGTTCTACAAGAAAATCTTTCTCCAGCTGTGTCTCCAGCTTTGCAATACACTGATTTCACCTTACTGGTTTCCCTACTCCCATATTGTTCTACATGTTCACAGTTTCAATCATACAAATCTCTTGACCTTCAGATACCATGTCTCCTGGTTTCATAGAGACTGTCCCTACTACTCCAGGCATTGCTGATCTTAAAATACTATTTTCCCCAATATAAATTCTTTCAACTTTTCAGCAAGCTCAGTTAAAGATTGTACCTTATACATTGTACCCAGAGGGATAAGAAAGACACTGTATAATTCTATGAGTGCCATCAATGTTGAAAGAAATTAAAGGTAAAGCCAGGTTACGTTCACTAGTCAAATTTTTTTTTGATCCATCAACTTCTACACAAGCTATTGCACCAATGCTTCATGGTATAACAGAAGAAAATTCATGTCTCATTTTTATTGATCGATCCCAGTTTTCTATTTCTGTCTTAAGGAAAAGAACTCTTGGATATTCCTCAAATTGTTATGCTCTTTATAAGAAAGACACATTGAAAGAAGATGCTTTGAACTGAGGTGTTTCTGCCTTAAATCCCTATCCTCTGTGCCATCATTTCATTTTATATTCACATGAACTTGGGAAGTAAGTGCAAATTTACAGATAAGCAATTTGAAGACCAGAAAGAGAATATAAGCAACTTGGTCAAGATGTCACAACTACTAAGTGCCTAAGGCATGATTTGAACTCCATGATTTCTAATTCTAGGTTAAAAATCTTATCCACTGTGTCACCTAGCTCCCTTGTTAGTATCAATACTTCCATTTTATAGATGAAGAAGAAAAGGATAAATAGTAAGGCAAAATCTTGAGATTTGGAAGACAAGTTATTTCTCTATTATATATATATATATTTGTGTATATATAGTACATGTAAATAAACCAGTTTTACTACAGGTCTAGTCCATTTTTTAAGACCTAAATTTTACAGATAAATAAAGTAGGGGACAGGTGATAATTGATATACAAAATGATTCCTTGTGAATTGAAGTTGGGCTTTCAATTCTATTCTCTGCTGATCTCTAGATCACAGTCTTTCCCACCATGAAATGTTGTTCTTAACCATAACCTTCTATGTCCTAATTTCCCTCAAAAGTATAATGCTCCTTTCTTTTTCTTTTCTCTTTTATTCAATCCAGATGTATTTTCAAATATAGATTTAGAAAGGATACTTTATAACCTGCAGGAGAGTGCAACCAGAATGGTGAAGGGGTTTGTAAATGGGCCACATGAGGCTTGGTAGAAAGAACAATTTATGTTCATTCTAGAGAACAAGATTTTTAATAAAAATATTTTCATTCAAGTCAAATATTTGAATAAATTCTAAATATAAGGGGGATTCAAGCTTTTTGCTTAGTGCCAAGAATAAAATGAGAAATAATCAAATAGAATTATAAAGAGTGAAATTTAAGTTTGATGTGGAAAAATAATAGTAAGGACTTATAAAAGGTAGAAAAGTCTAAAGATAAAATGAGCTATTTGTGGTAGAAGTGGCTTTATATTTTCAGTGGTTTTAAGACAAAATATGGAAGAATAATTATTAGTATTGTTTCAGGACTGAGAGAACTAAAACATTAGTCATAGATTGCATATAATCTCCAACATTCCTGAGAGTGACCCAAACAAGCTTTAAATGTGATTGGGAAATATTTAACAAAATGAAGAAAAACATAAACTATAGAGAATATATTTAAGCTGTTGATATATAGCCCACATAGATCATAATACATGCATTAGTGATGTTCATTTCTATTTAAGCTTGACACCTCTGTTGTATACTGTTTTTTGACCTAGCTAACTAAGTACTGCCACTGATAGAGCTCCAGATTAGTGTGACTTTCATCAAGTCACTTAAGTCTGTTTACCTCAGTTTCCTAGTCTTAAAAATGAGGTGGAGAAGAAAATGACAAAACATTCCAGTATCTTTTCAAAGAAACGCCAAATGGTAAGACAAAGAATCATATATGAAATAAAAGAACAATCTCTCTCTCTCTCTCTCTCTCTCTCTCTCTCTCTCTCTCTCTCTCTCT
>NC_058135.1:274775218-274811692 GCF_016433145.1 Gracilinanus agilis
TCTCTCTCTCTCTCTCTCTCTCTCTCTCTCTCTCTTTCACCACATTTTTTGAGGTCCCTTTTAGAAACTGACATTCTCTTTTCCTCATTTCTCAACTAAAGATTTGCTCAGCTATAAATTCCACAAAAACTTAGGAGCAAAACTGAGTATCATTTCTAATCATAGCATAGTGGGCTCTCACAGCTTTTCCTTATATCATATAAACCCATTACAGTGACATATTCAATTATAGAAGTTGTTTCCATTTTCAAATGTGCCTAGCTAGAGTAAGTATAGTATAATATATGTAAATTTTTTCCTGCTAATATGGCTTAATTTTTATAGTCTAAATTGGGGGAGAATTTTTAAAGTGATAATAGCAATACATACTAGACAAATTCACATTTGGGGCATATCGCATTGGTAAGAATGTAATTGCTTTTAACTAATTTTAAATAATATCTTCATTCAGTACTTAAATGAAATAATTAGCTGAGCTTAGATTTTGCTGGGAAATGGAAGAGTTGAGGAATGTAAACATATTTGTGCATTAAAAGCAATGCTTTACCTGAAGGGATTAATAATATAAATTTATACCAACCTGCTCATTATAATAATGAATTGACACTAGAGACAATTATTTTTTAAAATACATTTAAATATTTCAAAAATTTTAAAAATATTTTTACATTTCATTTATTTTACATGATTCATTTTCTTTACCTCCCCTCTTTTTTCCCCCATCCCAGAGTCAACAAGCAATTCCACTGGGTTGTTCAAATGTTGCCCCTTGATACCTCTTTCCATATTACTCATTTTTGTTATAGAGAGATGTTCAAGGCCTACATCCCAAATCACAAATCCATATATGCATATGTTATGTGATGTCACAGGTTTTGCTTTTGCATTTCTACTTCCATAGTTTTTTTTTCTCTCAATATGGATAGCATTCTTTTACACAAGTCCTTCAGGAGTGTCCTGGCTTGTTGCATTGCTACTAGTAGCAAAGTCCTTTACATTGGATTTTTCCACAATATTTTACATTCTGTGTATAATGTTCTCCTTCTGCTCATTTTACTCTGTATCAGTTCATTGAAGTTCTTTAAGTTCATATGGAAATCCTCTAGATCTTCAATCCTTACAGTGCAATAGTTTTCTATCACCATCATATGACACAATTTGTTAAGCCATTCCCCAACAAAAGGGCATCCCCTCATTTTCCAATTTTTTGCTACCACAAAATACACAGCTATAAATATTTTTGTACCTGTATTTTTCCCCATTATCTCTTTGTGTAACAAGCCTAGCAGTGGTGTTGTTGGATCAAAGGGCAGGGAGTCTTTTAAAGCCCTTTGGGCATAATTCCAAATTGCCTTCCAGAATAGCTGGATTAATTTACAACTCCACCAGCAATGCATTAGTGTCCCAATTATGCCACATCCTTACCAACATTTATTATTTTCCTTTACTGTCATACTGGCCAATCTGCTAGGTGTGAGGTGGTACCTCTGCATTGTTTTGATGTTCATTTCTCTCATTATGAGAGATTTAGAATACCTTTTCATGTGTTAATTGATAGTTTTGATTTCTTCATCTGAAAGTGCCTATTCATGTCCCTTGACCATTTATTGACTGGGGAATGGCCTGATTTTTGTACAAATGATTTAGCTCCTTATGAATTTGAGAAATGAAACCTTTGTCAGAGGTTTTTGTTATAATTTCCCCCCAATTTGTTTCTTCCCTTATAATTTTGTTTGCATTGGTTTTGTTTGTCCTAAAACTTTTAAATTTAAGATAATCAAAATTATTCATTTTATATTTTGTAGTATTCTCTATCTTCTGCTTGGTCTGAAATTTGTTCCCTTCTCATAGATCTGACAGATATATTATTCTATAGTCACCTAATTTTTTATGGTTTCCATTTTTATATTTAAGTCATTTACCTACTCTTAGTTAATCTTGGTATAGGGTATAAGATGTTGGTCTAATCCTAATCTCTACAATACTGTTTTCCAATTTTTCCATCATTTTTTGTCATGTAGTGGGTTCTTGCCCCAAAAGCTGAGATCTTTGGGTTTATCAGACACTATCTTCCTACTGTCATTTACCCAGGGCTATTCCATTGATCCATCCTTGTATCTCTAAGCCAGTATCATATAGTTTTGATGATCACTGCTTTAGAGTATAGTTTGAGATCTGGTAAAGTTAGGCTTCCATACTTCACATTTTTTTTTTCATTATTTCCCTTGATAATTTTGATCTTTTGTTCTTCTGGATGAACTTTGCAATAATTTTTCTATTTCTATAAAAAAGTGTTTTGGTAGTTTGATAGGTATAGCACTGAATAGGTACATTAATTTAGGTAGAGTTGTCATTTTTATAATATTAGCTCATCCTATCCATGAGCAATGGATGTTTTTTCCAATTGTTTAGATCTATTTTTATTTGTGTGAAGAGTATTTTGTAGTTATGTTCATATAATTCCTGAATTTGTCTTGGCAAATAGATTCCAAGATATTTTATCTTGTCTAGAGTAATTTTAAATGGAGTTTATTTTTCAAACTCTTGCTACTGGGTTTTGTTGGAAACATATAGGAATGCTAATTATTTATGAGACTTTATTTTGTACTCTGTAACTTTGATGAAATTACTTTTTTTCCTACTAGTTTTTAGTTGATTTTCTTGGATTCTCTCGGTATACATCATGTTATCTGCAAAAAGTGATAGTTTTGTTTCCTCATTACCTACTTTGATTCCTTCAATTTCTTTTTATTCTCTGATTGCTCCTGTAGTGGTGATAATGGGCATCCCTCTTTCACTTCTGACTTTATTGGAAAAGTACCTAACATCCCCATTGCAGATGATACTTGCTGATGGTTTTTAAAAAATACAGTATATTTTTTTTGAGGAAAGATCCTTCTATTCCTATACTTTCTAGTGTTTTCAATTGGAATGGGTGTTGTATTTTGTCAAAGGCTTTTTCTGCAACTATTCAGATAATAATATGATTTCTATTATTTTGGTTGTTGATATGGTCAGTTATGCTCTTGCTTTTCTTAATATTAAACCATCTTTGCATTCCTGGTATGAATCTCACCTGGTCATAGGGGGAAATCCTTGTGGTAACTTGTAGCCTTTGAGCTAGTATTTCATTTAATATTTTTGTGTCTATGTTCATTAAATATATTGGTCCATAGTTTTCCTTCTCTGTTTTTGGTCTTTCTGGCTTAAGAATCAGTACCATATTTGTATAACAAAAATAATTTAGTAAGACTCCTTCTTTACCTATCTTGTCAAATAGTTTGTAGAGTATTTGGGATTGATTTACCTTTAAATGTTTGATAGAATTCACTTGATAATCCATCTGGCCCTGGAGATTTTTCTTAGGGAGTTCTTTGATGGCTTGTTTAATTTATTCTTCTGATATGGGATTTGTATATAGGGAACCCCTTCTACCAGGGTTGTGAACTATCTTCTCATCCAAACCAGTCCATTAGCTTGGTTGCAACACTCCAAACAGAGAGACGTTGATTGGTTGCTAAGATGTGGTTGAAGAGCTCACAGGGAAAGGAAAAGATGTTGAGAAGGAGGAGAGAGAAATTAGATCATAGAAAAGAGGGTTTTTTTCCCTCTGGGAGTTGGTGGCTCAGGTGGAAGACACTCATAGGCTGGTAAGATTAGGGTGATAGAATAGGAAATATATATTTTTTTAAATTTCCTTACCTCCTTATTTTTTTCTTAGACTATATATTTAAATTATATTGTTAAAAAATAAAAAAAATATATTGTTAAAAGCTACTATCATCCTCATGACTTAAGGGTTAAATATTTTAAAAGTAACAGCCACAATAATCTTTTATTTAAAATAAATATATTTCCAAATCAATTTCTAAATATTACATTTAGCATATTACATTTGATATAATATTAATTTTTCAGTATTACAGATTAAGTACTCTATTTCCTATTCTGTTAATCTAGGCAATTTATATTTTTGTAAATATTTATCCATTTCACTTAAATTGCCATATTTATTGGCATTTAATTGGGCAAAATAGTTCTTAATAATTACCTTAATTTCCTCTTCATTAGGGGTGAGATCACCATTTTCATTGATGATACTGTTAATTTGGTTGTCTTCTTTTTCTCAATTAGATTAACTAATACTTTATTTTTGATTTTTCTAAATACCAGCTTAGACTTATTTTTTAGTTCAATAGTTCTTTTACTTTCAATTTTATTAATTTCTCCTTTGATTTTTAGAATTTTCAATTTGTTCTTTATCTGAGTGTTTTTAATGTATTCTTTTTCTAGTTATTTTTTTAGTTTTATGCCCAATTCTTTAATTTTCTCTTTCTCTTTTTTGTTAATATGGGCAATCAGGGATATAAATTTTCCCTAGTACTGCTGTTGCAGTATCCCAAAAGTTTTGATATGATGTTTCCTCATTGTCCTTCTCTTCAATGAAATCATTGTTTCTATGATTTGTTCTTTGACCAACCAGTTTTGGAGAATCAGATTGTTTAATTTCCAATTAATTTTTGATTTGCCTGTACAGAAACCTTTACTAATTATATTTAAAAAAAAAATTTTAAACCCTTACCTTCCTTCTTGGAGTCAATACTATGTATTGGCTCCAAGGCAGAAGACTGGTAAGGGTAAGTAATGGGGGGTCAAGTGACTTGCTCAGGGTCACACAGCTGAGAAGTGTCTGAGGCCAGATTTGAACCTAGGACCTCCCATCTCTAGGCCTGGCTCTCAATCCACTGAGCAACCCCGCTGCCCCCTCTAATTATAATTTTTATTTCATTATGATCTGAAAAAAGTTGCATTTATTATTTCTGCTTTTCTGCATTTGTTTGCAATGTTTTTATGCCCTAGTACATGGTCAATCTTTGTGAATGTACTATGTGCTGCTAAAAAGAGGTTTTATTCCTTTTTATTCCTATTCGCTTTTCTCCATATACCTATTAACTCTATTATTTCTAATATTTCATTCATATCTCTTACTTTCTTATTTATTTTTTGGCTTGATTTGTCTTGATCTAATAGAGGAAGGAGGAGGTCTCCCACTAGTATAGTCTTACTATCTATTTCCTCCTTAAGCTCTAATAATTTCTTCTTTAAAAATCTGTATGCGATATCATTTGGTGTATACATGTTAAGTACTGATATTTCTTCATTGTCTATACTGCCTTTTATCAGGATGTAATTACCTTCCCTGTCTCTTTTAATCAGATCTATTTTTACTTTGGCTTTTCAGATATCATGATTACCACTCCTTTTTTTCAGTTGATGACCAATGAATTCAGCTCCAACCTCTTACCTCTTCTCTGTGTGTGTCTTCCTATCTCATGTGTGTTTCTTATGGACATCATATGGTAGGATTTTAGTTTCTAATCCACTCTGCTATCTTCTTCTGTTTTATGGGTGAGTTCATTCCATTCACATTCATAGTTATGGTTTCCATCTGTGTATTTCACATCATTTTGTTTTCTTCTTTTAGTCCTGCCCTTTCTTCTTTCACTATTTCCTTCTACACCAGTGACATCCTTTTAATCAGTTCCCCTTTTCCCCACTCCTTCCCACTCCATCCCTTCTTATTACCCTTTTATTTCTCTTTAAGATCTATTAAATTCTACCCCCATCTTTACCTCCTTTTTAATACTCCCTACACCTTTCCCCCCTTCATTATTTCCTCTTAACTTCCCTGTAGGGTAAGGTAGAATTCTATACCCCAATAAATCTGATTGTTCTTCCCTCTCAGAACTGATTCCACTGAGAGTAAGGATTAAGTATCACCTATTGTTCTTCCTCCCCTTCTTATGATAGTATTCCCCCACTGTGCACCTCTTTATGTGTTATAATTCACTCTTTTTCCTTCAAGTTTCTCTTAGAACCATCCTCTTTTTTGTCCTCTCCATTTTTTACATATTATCATTAAATAACATAATGCTACAATTTCTGCCTATGAATATTTTTTATCTACTATAATAATGAAAACAATTTTAAGAATTACAGATATCATTTTTCCATACATGAATGCAATCAATTTGCCTTCCTGAAGCTTTTAAAAAGTTTTCACTCCTTTCTTTTTTACCTTTAAATGATTCTCTTGAATTTTAAATTTGGACATCAGATTTTCCATTTAGTTCTGGTCCTTTCTTTTGGAATGCTTGGGAATCTTATATTTTTTTTTAAATGCCCATATTTTGCCCTGAAAGTATATAGTCAGTTTTGATGGGTAGGTGATTCTTGGTTGTAGACCCAATTCTCTTGCCATCCTGTGTAATCCTGACTGAGGCTCCTTGATATCTGAATTGCCTCTTTCTGGATGCTTCCAATATTTTTTCCTTGAACTGGACATTCTTGAATTTGGCTATAATATTCCTGGGGGTTGTCTTTTGGAGAATTAATGTAGGGGGGTCATCTATGGATTCTTTCAATGTTTATTTTGCCCTCTTGTTCAAGAATATCAGGGAAGTTTTCTTGAATAATTTCTTTTGTAATATAATGTCACAGATTTTATTCTGTGCCAGGCTTTCTGGTAGACCAATAATTCTCAAATTACCTTCATTCTGAGTTTATCTTGGTGAAGGGTTTGAGATGTTGATCTAAACCTCATATCTCCCATATTATTTTCCAATTTTCCCAGCAGTTTTTGTCAAATAGTGGATTTTTGTCCCAAAAGCTGGGATCTTTGGGTTTATCATAGACTGTCTTTCTGACATCACTTACTCTAGTTCTATTCCACTGATACTCCCTTCTGTCTCTTAGCCAGTAGCATATAGTTTTTTTATGACTTTGAATTTGTATTTTTTTGTTTTGTTTTTTTATATTTTTAAACCCTTAACTTCTGTGTATTAGTTCCTTGGTGGAAGAGTGGTAAGGGTAGGCAATGGGGGTCAAGTGACTTGCCCAAGGTCACACAGCTGGGAAGTGTCTGAGGCCAGGTTTAAACCCAGGACCTCCCGTCTCTAGGCCTGGCTCTCAATCCACTGAGCTACCCAACTGCCCCCTGAATTTGTATTTTTATTAAAATTTTTCTTGATTCCATGATTCATGTTCTTACTCTACCTTTTCCCGCAAACCCCATCCCCATAGCAGATGCACATTTCCACTAGTTTTAACTTGTGTCATCTATCAATACCTATTTTCATATTATTGATAGTTGCATGAGGTGGTCTTTTAGAGTCTATATCCTAAATCATGTCTCCATGAACCCATATGTTCAAGCAATTGTTTTTCTTCTGTGTTTCCACTCCTGTAGTTCTATCTCTGAATGTGGATAGCGTTCTTTTCCATAAGTCCCTCAGAATTGTCCTGGATCATTGTATTGCTGCTAGTACAGAAGTCCATTACTTTCTATTTTATCACAGTGTATCAGTCTCTGTGTACAATATTTTTCTGGCTCTGCTCCTTTCACTCTGCATCAATTTCTAGAGGTTATTCTAGTTTACATGGATTTCCTCCAGTTTATTATTCCTTTGGCACAGTGGTGTTCCATCACCAGCATGGACCATAATTTGTTCAGTCGTTCCCAAAATGAAAGCTATACCCTCATTTTCCAGTTTTTTGCCACCACAGAGAGCATAGCTATAAGCATTTTTGTACATGTATTTTTCCCTATGATCTCTTTGGGATACAAACACAGCATTGCTATGGCTGGATCAAAGGGCAGGCAAAATTTTAGAGTTATTTGGGCATAGTTCCAAATTGACATCCATAAGGGTTGGATCATTTCACAACTCTACCAGCAATGCATTAATATCTCAATTTTGCCACATCCCCTTCAACATTTATTACTTTCCTCTGCTATCATTTTAGCCAATCTGCTAGGTGAAAGGTGGTACCTCAGACTTGTTTTGATTTGCATTTCTCTAATTATTAAAGATTTAGAACACTTTCTCATTTGCTTACTGATAGTTTTGATTTCTTTATCTAAAAATTGCCTATTTTTATGTGCCTTACCCATTTATCAATTGGGGAATGTCTTGATTCTTTTGTGCAATTGATTTAGCTCCTTGTATATTTGAGTAATTATACCTTTGTCAGAGTTTTTTTATTATAAACATATTTTTTCCCCAGTTTGTTGTTTCTGTTCTGATTTTGGTTGTATTAGTTTTGTCTGTACAAAAACTTTTTAGTTTAATGTAGTCAAATTATTTATTTTACATTTTGTGTTTTTTTTCTAAATCTTGCTTGGTTTTAAAATCTTTCCTTTCCCAGAGATCTGACAATTATACTATTCTGTGATTGCCTAATTTTCTTATAGTTTCCTTCTTTATATTCAAGTCATTCACCCATTCTGAATTTATCTTTGTTTGGGGCATGAGATGTTGATCTAAACCTAATCTTTCCCATATTGTTTTCCTTTTTTCCCAGCAGTTTTTGTCAAATAGGGGATTTTTATCCCAAAAGCTGGACTCTTTGGGTTTATCATAGACTGTCTTGCTGAGGTCACTTACCCTAAGTCTATTCCACTGATACACACTTCTGCCTCTTAGCCAATACCATATTGTTTTGATGACCACTGCTTTATAGTACAGTTTAATGTGTATTACTGCTAGGCCACTTCCCTTCACATTTTTTTTCGTTATTTCCCTTGATATTCTTGATCTTTTGTTCTTCCAAATGAACTTTGTTATCATTTTTTCTAACTCAGTAAAAAAAGTTTCTTGGTAGTTTGATAGGTATGGCTATAAATAAATATTTAATTTAGGTTGTATTGTCATTGTTATTATATTAGCTTGTCCTACTCATGCGTGATTAATGTTTTTCCAATTGTTTTGTCGACCGGAAATCTAGATACTCCAAATTTGTGGCCTGATGGGATCTGATGAACCCCAAGTTTTAGATTTCGCTTGTGAGTTGGAGGTCCCCAAAGCTTATATCTGTTCCTTGTTCCAATAAGAATCCACCCTGAAGGGAATATCAGACTAGCAGTTGCAGCCTGAATAATGGTCCCTAAGATAAATGGTAAATATCCTTTTGTCTTAGGTAGTCTTGCCCATTGTTTCAGAGACCCTTTCCCAGGAAGACACACCTGGGCAGGGACCATCCTTTAGTATCCATTGTAAGTAGCTCTTTCCCTTACACCCTAGCCTGTGGCCATGATTCCTTTCCCAAGCTTGATCTTATACTGTCAGTATGATAATGCCAATCATTTTACCAGGCCCCTGGGTCTTCCCAAATGGTATGTAGGTTTCCCAATTTCATCTAGTGAGTGGAAGCATTCCCAGGAGCTGGCGGGGGAGTGTCAGGACCTAGAGCAAGCTGAGTTCAATCCTTGGACTCAGCAAAAGGTATGTAGAGCTCAGCTCTGAGTAGAGACCTACTCAGCCCTGGTCCCCCGTTTCCTTAATTAAAGAGTGATTTTTCTGACTATTTAATAGTTCTGTGTTTTTTTCTAAGTCAACATTTTTAGATCTAGTTTTAATTTTGTGGAAAGTGTTTTGTAATTTTGTTCATATAACTCCTGTGTATATCTTGAAAGATAAATTCCTTAGTATTTTATATTGCCTAAGATGATTTTAAATGGCATTTCTCTTTCTAACTCTTGCTATTGGGATATGTTGGAAATATATAGAAATGCTAAGGATTTGTATGGGTTTATTTTGTAACCGGCAACTTTGTTAAAGTTGTTGATTATTTCCACTAGTTTTTTACTTGATTTCCTGGGATTATTTATGTAGACCATCATATCATTTGCAAAAAGTGATAGATTAGTCTCCTCATTGCCTATTTTAATATTTTCAATTTCCTTTTCTTCTCTGATTGCTACTGCTAGTGTTTCTTGTACAATGTTAAATAATAGAGGTGATAATGGGCATCCATTTTTCATGCCTGATCTTATTGGGAATGCTTCTAATTTGTCCCCATTGCAGATGATGCTTGTTGATGGTTTTAGATATATACTATTCATTATTTTTAGGAAATGCCATTCTATTCTGGTACTTTCTAATGTTTTCAATAGGAATGAATGTTGTATTTTGTCAGAGGCTTTTTTCTGCTTCCATTGAGATAATCATTTGATTTTTGTTAGTTTACTTGTTGATATGGTCAATTATGTGGATGATTTTTCTAATATTGAACCATCCTTGCATTCTTGGTATAAATCCCACCTGATCATAATGAATAACCCTCATGATCACTTACTGGAATCTTTTAGCTAGTATTCTATTTAAGATTTTTGCATCTATGTTCCTTAAGGTGATTGGTCTGTAGTTTTCTTTCTCTATTTTTGGTCTGCCTGGATTTGGAATCAGTACCATATTAGTGTCATGGTAGAACTCCTTCTTTGCTTATTATGTCAAATAGTTTGTATAGAATTGGGATTAGTCGTTCTTTGAATATTTGATAGAATTCATTTGTGAATTCATCAGGCCCTGGGGATTTTTTCTTAGGTAGTTCTTTGATGGCTTGTTCAATTTCTTTTTCTGATATGGAATTATTTAAATATTTAAATATGTGTGAATGCTATGAATATAAAGAAGGAAACTATAAGTAAATTAGGCAAACACAGAATAGTATACTTGTCAGATCTCTTGGTAAGGAAAGATTTTAAACCAAGCAAGAGAAAAATTACAAAATGTAAAATATATAATTTTGATTAGATTAAATTAAAAAGGTTTTGAACATTACATTAATGTGCCTGGAGAATTAGCCCAGTAATTGAGTCTGAACCACCAATGCAAGATGCAAAGGGACTTGATTGTCTTTAGTTTAAACCAAGGGTCTCACATCGAAATGTGTGACCATGAGCTGTGTCTGAGCTGGGTATTTATAGAGTAGTAGGCACCAGGGGGTGGGATAGAGGGATGTCTCCAAGATAGATGGTCCAACAGGGGAGAGGTCTGGAAGGTGGACGGTCCCTTCAGAAAAAGTGGGAATGTCTGAAAGGAATTCCTTCAGGTAAAGGGGATGGTCTAGAAGGAATTCCTTCAGACAAGGCAGGGAGGTCTGGAAGCCAAAGCTCTATAAGTTAGAAATTCCTACAGACAAGCCTATTTCACTATAATGTTATACAAGAGTCTGGATTTTTAATTCTGACTCTTTCTGGTTTCTACAACATGAATATGCCTGCACTAAAATAATATTTCTTCTCATTTCAGGTATAGAATTCAAACCTGATTATAAAGTGTCAAAAGAAAAAAAATGGAAGCTAAAGGCAATGTCACACAATTCATTCTCTTTGGACTTTCCTATGACCAAAATATACAGATATTTTGTTTCATTCTCTTTTTATTCTGTTATATTAGTCTCATTTTGGGAAACCTCATAATCCTCATCTCTATTCATTTTACTCATCTTTTCCATCAACCAATGTACTATTTCCTTAGTCACTTATCTTCTATGGACATCTATTATACTTCAAGTGTTACACCAAAATTAATTGCAGATTTGTTAACTGAGAGAAAAACCATTTCCTATGGTTTTTGTATGTTCCAACTCTTCTCTATGCACTTTTTTGGCTGTATCGAGGTCTTCATCCTGACCGCAATGGCCTTTGACCGCTATATTGCCATCTGTAAACCTCTCTATTACGTTGTCATCATGAGCAGGAAAAAGTGCAACCTTCTTGTTTTAGCAGCTTGGGCAGGTGAAGCTGTTCACTCCCTTCCTCAATTGTCCATGACTCTTAAATTACCCTTCTGTGGCCCCAATGAAATCGATCACTATTTCTGTGACATCTTCCCCTTACTGAAAATTGCCTGCACAGACACCTACAACATTGGTGTTCTTGCTGTCCTCAGCTCAGGACTAATTGCTTCTGGGATCTTTGTGATATTATTTGTTTCTTATGCCATTATATTATGGACCCTACGCACACATTCTGCTGAAGGGAGGCGGAAAGCTCTCTCTACCTGTGGGTCTCATTTCACGGTTGTCATTTTGTTTTTTGTCCCTGCAATTTTTTCCTACCTTCGCCCTCCCACCACCTACCCTGAGGATAAAGTGTTTGCTCTATTTTATACTATCATTGCTCCAATGTTCAACCCTCTGATCTACACTCTGAGAAATACTGAGATGAAAAATGCCATGAGAAAGGTATGGTGTCAAAAGATAAGAGGAAAAGAAATCTAAAACATATGGATTAATTTATCTCTGATATTTTATGGAAGGAAAAATAAGCTGAATTTTCTCATGTTATCTTAGAATTAAAAGTTTCTATAAAATATAAATCCTGGTATGCAGGGAGGGTAATTGGCGAGAGAGTAGTGACATTAAAAAAGGAAATCTAATGTATTATTTATTGAATGAGGTCAATTATGAATGTGAAGCTTTTGTATAGTACACATTGCTTTTCTTCTCTTTTTAAAGTAGTACATTTTTTGAAAATTTTATTACATCACAATTTTCTCATACATAATATATATTTAAAATATATTACTTTCCATCAAAAATTCAATTTTATTTCCATTAACATTAAACATGAAATTAATGATAAATACATTTTTATTTTTCAATTGATTCAGTCATATTTGACCCTGTGACCCCATTTAGGATTTTCTTGCCAGAGGAAAACATTAATGTAATTATGTGCATGTGTACATATAATTACATGTTTATATACATATGATATATTTAATGTATATATAGGTACATGACATCTCCTGAAATTATTTTTTACTTTGGTTCCAAAGGACTTTCTGATTGTTCTTTACATACCTGAAGGAAGCCATCAAAGTCCGAGACATTTAGCAGAGCTCGTCACCAGCTCTGATGAAACCCACAAAGCAGGTTTTCAGGAGGATAGAAATTTCTCACTCACTTTCCCCTATGTGATTCTTTTCTCAGTAGCATTCACTTGTATTGAAACTATTGCAATCAGTATCCTTATTTAGCCCCAAGGAGATACAGGAAAGCAATGTAGGTTCGTGGAAAGAACAACTACAGTCACAGACTACTCACTATCCCAAAATAAAGTCCTAAATCATCCCCCATAATAGAGAAACTTCCCCTAGAATCAGCCCCACAATAAAGCAGCAGTTCATGAGTTAATGCAAGTTTCTAAATTCTCCAGCAAGAAAGTACCTGGCCTGAGTTTGTTCCCAAACTCCCACAGACCAAGGAAATAGTGAAACACAAGGAAAACAGGGAAATGACAAATTAGCACAGAATCACCCTTCCAGAACTGCATTCTTATTGACCCTATAGCAGAAAGAACAGCAAACATACCTTTTAAAAATAGTGAAAAATGAAAGAAATAATGGGAACAAAATTTGGACCAGAGTGATATTATTGTATCTTATTTGATGTAATCAACTATCATAACTATCTTCTTGATTAATGATAGGTATGAATAGTATAAAGTAAGAATATGCAAAATTTAATTAGTTAAAATATAATCAACCATTATGCTTAACTAGGAAATAATGTTCTTGTACTTTATGGATGGCTGAAAATAATAAAGTTCCAACTAAGCCATTCTGTAACGAATAATTATGAACAAGCTTGTTTCTTTGTTTAACCACAGTAGGATAATTAATAAATGCCAATCATATGATATTTCAAAAGTTAATATGTTATTTTGAATGTATGGGAAAATCAACACCTGTATGAGATCATAAAGAAAAAAGGGTATAAAAAATCAGCAGATGGCACCAGAGAGAACAGCCTCTGCAATTCCACTTGCATTCTGACTCAATTTACTTTCATTTTCGCCATTCCATCCCACCTCCAGAGACCCAGAGACACCCCCCCCCCCAGCGAAGAGCAGGCTCTTTGAACATACCGATATATTAAAATCAAATGAAATATTTTCCTCTTCCATCTATGCAGGTAAATATAAAGCTTAATAGGTTCCAAAATTATCCATTTATTCTTCACTCTAAGTCTCCTGTTCACCAGCTGCTAATTTATACATAAATCAGTGATGGAATAATTTAATGACATTTCCATTTATTCCTTTTTAGTCTCCCATATGGATACTGAATGTATTAGGTTTAATTCAGCACTTTATTGGTGGGGAAACTTCTTGAGATCTATTTATCATCTCTGATAATCTGATAAGGATGGCTTAGTTGATAAGGAAATAACAAGACATGGTAGATCGTGACTGTTAACTCATAGCTGCTTTTCCAAAGTGCTATTGAGTCACAAGTTTATTATATAAGAAATTCAAATTCCCTTTCATCTAAAAGCACAAGGATAGTTTCCCACAACTACACAGAGATGTATTTTTAACATAGACAATACAACAGGCTGAGAAGCTTCAAGGTGAAAATAAGAACCAGGCTGGACTTTCAGCTATATTTGTTATCACCAAGCCAAGTCTGAAAATACTTTTATCAGGGGCAAATGCCCAAGCTAAACTAAGGTTTTGGCCTTGGCTGCATTTCTGACCAAAGGGGAAGAATGTTAATCTCTTAAATGCTGGTTTGCTAGGAACATAAAGCTTTTCAATAAGGCCACAATACTTTTCAAGAAGAAATAACAAGGATCACAAAAGGGGTCAAAAGAGGAGTCTCAGATTTTTATCTATTCTTTTATTGGCTTCCCACACATTTCCCCCTTTTCTTTAAATTAAAATGATTTATTACACAGGAAAACTTTTAATAATGAAAGAGTCACCAATTAGTTATAATCATCAGCTATAGCTGGATCTGATAGGATTTACAGATTAAATTGTTTATTTATGGTTCTCCACAGAAACTGTCAGTGGATGAAAGTTCTTTTTAAGCTATTTTCTATAGCACCAGTGCACATCAGCAAATAAAATACACTTCCTAGAAGATAAGTGGTTCAAGCACTGGAATTTTGAGATAAATCTATCTTGACAGACATTGAATTAGAACCATGTTATACTTCTTTATCTGGGTTATTCATTTGATACTATGGAAAGGACATTGAACTTGGAACCATGGAATCTGTTTGAATTAGGTTCTGGTTTCTAACTCCTCTGCAGCTTTGGATTCTCTTAGACTCATGTACTACACAGGTTAAATTACAGTTTGAACTAGATTATTTGCTAGAAACATTCTTCTTTTAGGTCTATGATCCTATTATTACTTCCTTTAGGTTCCATTGCAGGAGTTCTTACTTTTTGTTTCCAAAATGACTTTTACTAACAGCATATCAAAGCCTATGGATTCTTAAAATAATGTTTTCAAACTCATGAAATAAAATGTAAAATTATAGTGAAATAATTATCTTAAAATGTAAGTGTTTATATCAAATTATGTTTTATTAACATATTAAATAATTTGACAATTTGTTTAAATGCAGGCAAGTTAAAGTTCAATTTTATTTTTTAATCATGTAGCAATGTGAAGACTGGTTTTGATAGTCTAGGAATAGAATCCAAAAATGTGGAGTTGTCTTTGACCTGGAAACATGTATGTAACATCAGGCATAAAATCATTTTTGTTTGTTTTCAGATACAAAAGTAGAAACTTTCAGATCAGAAATATATAACATGCAATACACATATTTGTATATATATGTGTGTGTGTGTCTGTGTGTGTATGAATATATTTAATTGTGTAAATATACATATGTATAGATATAAAATATACATCAAATAGATATTTTGTTTTCATTGTTTGATTTATAAAGGCATTGATCAGTTCTTCTCTAAAATCAACGTAATTTTCCAAAGCTTTGGATTGAAATTCACTCATATTGTATTTTTGTTTTTTTATTTTGACCCAACCATTTGTTTTGAAGTTGATAATGTTTATAGCAAAACAAGAGAGAAAATTATTCTAAACTCATGAATAACTTTTAATGTTATTAAGAATAAAAGTTTTATTTGTATAAATCAATGGAGTATCATATGTTACACAGATTATTATTTTTGAAGAAGTTTACAAAGAATTTTCTATTTTCTCTTCAACTTGATAAAGTTCTTCCTTCAGGATTTGAAACTTTGTGTGTCTTTTGGAATTTTTTTTTCCCATATCAGAGTTGAGTAAATATATATATTTATAAACATATATATACACACATCCTAAATTCTTGAAAAATGAAGTTAAAATTTATTTAATTCATGTAGTTTAAAGTAATTGCAAAAATGACTGCCAATTTAAGTCAAACAGTGATGAAATCCTTCCATTAATATATGGTTCAGCACAATCAAATGTACTGGACTTTTCTACTAGTAGCAATGCAATGATCTAGGACAATTCAGAGGAACTTAGGAGAAAGAACAGTATTGACATTCAGAGAAAGAACTGTGGGACCAGAAAAGCAGAAGAAAAATTGATCATGTGGTTCAATTGGGATGTGATTTGGGTTTTGGCATTAAAAGATCACTCTATTACAAATATGAATAATATGGAAATAGATTTTGAACAAGCATACATGTAAAACCCAGTGGAATTGCTTGTCAGCTCTGAGAGTGGGGAGTGAAGGGGGAGAATCATGAATCATGTAACCATGGTAAAATATCTTAAATAAATAAATAAAATTAAATATGATTCAGGTGGCTTTCCTTTTCTTTCAGGAAAGAAAAAAAACAAAGCTAGAAAATTTTCTCCTTAGTTTGAACATGTTCAAGAATTTTCATCTTGTGAGGCAGCTAAGAGGCCCACTTGATAGAGAGCCAGGCCTGGAGAAAGAGGTCCTGGGTTCACATTTTGCCTCACACACTTCCTAATTTGTGATGCTGGGTAACTCAGTCAATCTTCATTACCTGGCCAGTATCATTCTACTACCTTGGAACAGATACTTAATATCAATTCTGATAGAAAGTAAGAGTTTGGGGAAAAAGCTCTGCTCAAGAAAGGCATTGAAGTTTTTTGTAATAAAACACACACACACACACACACACACACACAGCTCCCATTTCTTATAGTGCCTATTAAAAATGCAATGGTTAGGGACAGAGCTAAAATGAAGAACAAGGTAAAGAGGCTCATCTTTTCTCTACCAAATTACTCTCAGAAGAACTATGATATTGCACCTCAAAATAATTTCTGGAGCACCATAACCCTACAGAAAAGGCAGGGTGGGATAAATTTTTGGCCCCAAACAACTTAGAAGGCTGGTATCAAAAATCTAATGAACTGGGGTGGAAGTCAAGCACAAAGCAACACACCAAGGCAGGTCCCACCATAGCAACAGGCTTCAGAGGCAGCTGAATCTGCAGTAAAAGCTTCTGAAGCTCTCACTCACAGATGGGAAGGGGGTTTGAACATTTGCTCAGAAAGAAAGATCCCTTTGCTGGCCCTAGATGCAGGACATTTGTTATATTGCTCCTACACAGATCCAGCTATCTGCTTTTCTATAATAATGTGAAAAGGAGCATTAGCACATACTAGCACTTGGGGCCACAGGGGAACAGGGGATCCTGGGCATAGTTCCAATGTATAAAAGAGAGCTTTTAGTTATCCCCAGGCCAGAGAACAGGTCAGGAGAGTATTAAACATGTCTTTTATTACATCATAACACCTCAAAAGAACAGAAAGTTTATAGACCCCAAAGCTAGTTCTTAAGGTAACTGAACAAAGAACCTGAAGCTTGGAACTTGTCAGCACCACAATTACAAAGTCCAATGTCCAATTTTAATAGTTTAAATAGAATAAAAAAGGATAAGACTGGAAAATAAGCAAAACAACTAAAAAAGAAACAACATAGAAAGCTGTTTTGGTAACAGAAGACAAAACAAAACTAAGAAGAAAACAACAAGGTCAATACTGCTGCACAAGTCTCCAAAAACTATGAATTTGTTTCAAGAACAAAAAGAATTAAGGGAGGAGTTGAAGTATGATTTTAAAAATCAAATAAAAAGGAGAGAAGAAAAATTGGGGGAAAATGAGAGTGATATAGGAAAATCATGAAAAAACATTCAGCAACTTGGTAAAGGAGGCACAAAAATACTGAAGAAAATATCTTAAAAAAACTGTCCAATCATTCCCCAATTGACAAATCCTTAAGGATATGAACAGGTAGATTTCAGAAAAAGGACTCAAGGCTATTTATAGTTTTAAAAATTGCTATTACTGGAGGGAAAAGGCAAATTAAACCAATTTTGAGGCACCATGTTATACCTATCAGATTGGCTAATGAGACAAAAAAGGAAAATGTCAATTGTCAGATGGGATGCAAAAAAACTAGGGACACTAATGTAATTTAGGTCGAGTTGTAAATTGATTCAACCATTTTAGAGAGAAATTTGAAACTATATCCAAAAGAATATAAAACTACATTTTCCTTAATGCAACAATACTGTTACTAGGTCTACATACCAAAGAGATATTTTTAAATAGAAACATACCTTTATTTACAAAAATATTCTTAGCAGTTCTTTTATGTTGGCAAAGAATTGAAAACTGAGGGGATGCCCATCATTTTGGGAAGGGCTGAACAAATTATGTTATATGAATGTCATTGAATACTGTTGTGCTAAAAGATATATGAGCAGGAAGTTTTCAGAAAAACCTGGAAAGACTTACATGAACAAAGCAAAAAATGAAGTGAAGTGAAGTGAGCAGAACAACTTGGTGAGATCACAGCCCATCAAGGTAAACTAAGCAGTTCAGGTCAATTGCTGGAAATTTCTTCTTGAGACTTCTTCAGGTGTTGTATTCAAGTCAGGGATCAAATAGATATCTGGGAACAAGCTGATTTTTCTCAAAAACAAGGGGAAAAGTCACCAGGAGGCCAAAGCTGTGTTTAGAAGATGCTTCCTTCTCTCCAGTTCAAACCCAACTCTTTGATGGAAGTTATCCTCCTCAGAATTCTAATTCAGGGTTCTGAGAACTTCCCTCTCACTTCCTGGCTCCTCAGCAAAAAACTCCCTTCCTTCTGTCAACTCTAGTTCAATACTATCTTCTACAATTCCCCATAACACTGTAAATTTTTTTCCATGTACCTACATATATCTGGGGGCAGCTGGGTGGCTCAGTGGATTGAGAGCCAGGCCTAGAGACTGGAGGTCCTAGGTTCAAGTCCGGCCTCGGACACTTCCAGCTGTGTGACCTTGGGCAAGTCACTTGACCCCTATTGCCCACCCTTACCACTCCTGGGCCAAGGATGGTCCCTAGCCCGGATGAAAAAGGAGGAGGGTTGGGCATGAGGCTAGCAACCCCACCCTGTAAAAACTACATCTGCTAAAGAAACTGCAACCTAAAGTAGGGACAGCTGGGCTAGCTCAATGGATTGAGAGCCAGGCCTAGAGACGAAAGGTCCTAGGTTCAAATCCGGGCTCGGACACTTCCCAGCTGGGTGACCCTGAGCGACTGTGTGACCCATTGCCTACTGGTTGTGGCCCTATGCTCCTAGAATGGAGTCCCAGGATAAAAAAAAAAACAAAAAAAACCATATATCTGATGTGGAGATCACTTAATAAATGCTTCCTGTCTTTCAAAAAACCTAAGGTGTCAAGGAAGTATTATGTTGATTTTAAACATTGTTATTAGTTTGAAGGATGCTGGGAGTTCTATGAGGTGAAAGATAGAAAGGTGTACATTCTTGATGTGATAGACCTTTTTTTAAAAATTCTATTTAAAAATCTATTTTCAATTCCTCACTCTTCTTGTAGTGGGGGTGGGAGGGACCAAGAAAAGCAAACTCATAACAAATATGCATATATTTGTCCCATAATGATAAAAAGTCCCATAATGGTCTAAAAGGAACAAAAGAATCTTAATTTCAATCCTGTATGCTTCACTTTTCAGACAGAAGATGAATGGTGTACCTCATCATAGGCCTTTTATAATTACATTGGGTCATCAGGTTTATCAAAGTTTATTTCATATCTTTTACAGTTGTTTATGTCTATAGCATTATTATTGTTGTAAATTGTACACGTGAATCTTCATCAACTCATAGAGTTCTTCCCATATTTTCAATAAAGAGGTTCCTTTTATCATTTTTTATAGCTCAGCAGAATTACCTTATATGAAGACTCTGCAATTTGCTTAATTATTCCACAACTTTGAACATCTCTATAAATTGCTGGTGCTTTACTACAAAAAATGAACTTATATAAATATTTTTGTACAGGCAGTCCCCTTTTTCAAAAAATTTTGTATGTAGTAGTGCTTCCACAAAGTCATGCAATATGAACAATTCTGTTAGTTTGGAGCATTATACCCAATTGTGTGTTGTTTTTTTTTTTCAGATTGGCTGGGTATAAATCACCATCACAACTACTTTGTATCAAGATTCTTGGTTCTCTGAATTAGGTTTTCTCCCCACATTTGATATTTTACTTTTGTTGTAAAATTAGACAATGCAATGAGATGAAGCCTCATAAAATTTTTATTTCTTTCTTATAATTATTAACAATATAGAGAATTATTTCATATGGCAATTCATAGCTTATCTTTTTTTCTTAGTAAACTTCATGACTATTTACCAATTGGCAAATTTAAAAATAATTTTAATCAGTTACTTTGACCCTTTAGAAATTATAAATTTGTGAAAAACTCTGTGTCTCTTTAAATTTTAGATGATTTGGTTTGGTATGTGGACAAGTTCATTTTATCTTATTTTTTCATTTTCATGTAATTAAAATACTTCCTTTCATCTTCTGTTTTACAATATGTTCCTTGTTTGGTATAAAAGACCACATGTCAAAGTGCACAAGGAATAATAATTGAATGCCCTAAACAGGAAATCTATTAGGAGAGTTGAATTAGCAGCAAAATTTTTCCATGATTGATACCCATGACTATTTCTGGACATACAAAAATTTCAGACAAAAAGGAACATATCATATGTCTATTAAGAAATATTTTTAATCATTACTTTCTTTTTTACTACTAATTCTAAAAGAAAGATTAGTAGCAGGAGCTAGACTTAATGTTAAGTGACTTGTCCAAGATCACACATCTAAAAATTATCTGAAGGCAGATTTGAAAACAGGTCTTTCTGACTCCAGGCCTGGCACTCTGCCCACTGTGCTACATAGTTGCCTCTATATTTAAAACTATTTTCAGATGTCATAAGAGATTGACATTACAGTGGTAGGTTGGAGGCTCCTTTCTTATTCAGGTATGGTTCATTCTTCACTTGAGCTCCCCCATTACCTTTCCCATACAAGTAAAGGGAGGTGTAAGGTTAATCTCAGGCTCTGATCATTCTAATTCAAAAGGGCATTTTCCTTGCTTTACTAATACTTCCTCTCCAAACAACATCAGTGTTTAGCCAAGTTGCAAATACATCTGGCACCAGCCATAATTGAAGATCAAGGAGCATGTGAGGAGGTTACTGAATTTGGTTTTGTTCTGACCACATATTCCAAAGTATTTTCTATTGTTGCACTGTTTTCCAAATCAGGGTGTCCATAATTTACTTCAGTAGACCTCCCTATTCTAGGATAGAATTTTTTCTCTAAGAAACCTTTGTGGTATTCTTAGGACTATATGCCTTAAAAAAGAATCAAATGGAATGATTTTAATTTTCATTTCTACTTTGCATTATTATGATGAGTAGCATGTCATTTGATCTGTGTGTCTCAGTTTTCTGAAACATGAAATGGATAACATAATATTCTACCAACCCAACATGCTTGTTATGAGTATCAAATAAGATAATGAATTCATTAATATCAGTATAACTTTTTCCATAATTATGTTTATATTACTTAACTATTTCACTCCTTTTCAGTGTTTGGGGTCAGAAGATTTCTGATCCTTGACATTGAACCCCAATCTTTAACATAACAAAAAAGCAATGTGGCATAGTGAAACTAGAACCCTACTAATATTTAGAACTGGTTTCTAACACATACTATTGCAAGTCAGTTATGGCACCACATTAGAGATCTCATTTATTAGTTCTGATTTATCATTTTTGTTGTTTCTATGTAAATCCATTTGTCATTCTTCTTGTAAAAGAAATAAGAACCAATATAAGAATTGGCAGCCTTCTCAGTGTCTTATTTTCATGTAATTCAAATGGTCCCTTTTATATTCTGTTTATCATTATCTTCTCTACATCTTACGAAAAATGGAAATAGACGTATACAAGGTCTAAAATAGGAAAGAGTTAGAGGTTTCATCAAGGTAATGCATATACTAAGTAAGTTAGCTGGAATTAGAACCCAGTTTGTCTCTTTCTTAATATAGTTCAATTTCTATTTTGCAAAATGATGTTAGTAGGCTATTGCTGACATACCCAAGGGGAAATACAGTTGGCCTAGGACCATGTAATTTACAGAACCTGTTTCCAAATTCCTTTGGGATCTTCATTTATTAAGTTTCTCAGTCTTATAAATATTTCTGTTCTCTGATGAGATTTTCTTTATATTTTTATTTTCCTTAACTTCTTCAGACAGGAGTATTATAGAGGTGAAGCTTGAATATATTTTTCTTTAAAATCTTGAAATAGATCATCTTTAATTCTGAGTACAAACATGTGTAATTTTTTTTTTTCTGGTCGAGTCCTAACCATCTTTCCAGCGGAATGAACTACGCATTCTCAATTCTCATTGTGCTCAGATGCTTGAATTTTCTCAAAATTGTAAACCATATTATAAGTTCTCCTTTGAAAGATTTTCATAAATCGATCTCTGTAAATTTCTGGTTTATAAAACAGTGCATTTAACTTAGATTTATTATTATAATATGTATTAAGAAAAAGGAGGAGTTGATGGGTAGATAAAGTCAGACTTGGCTATTATACATGATTATTACCAATTAGCATAGAAATCTCTTTCCCTAGAGAACTGAGGAGTTTAAGGATTAACAACCAAGCATCAGTCTAATCATGTATTTTCAGGCTTCTGTTCTATCTAGTAGTGAATTTTAAGAGATTATATTTTAGCCAGTAGTCATATGGCATCTCTGATATTAAAAAGACTACAAATATGACTTCAACTCTGCTCTACTTTGTGACTGATGTAAGATATACAAAAAGAACTCAATGGAATAATCACTGAGTTTTGTTTTTCATTAACTGTAAATTTCTTTGAATATTCTTATTTTTATGAAAAAGAGAAAATTTGCATTTATGTTCTTATTTTCATAGTTTAGAGAAATAAGGAATTCAACTACGGAATTATAATGTAATGGATATAAATTCTGGGGGCCAAGCGCTCTTGAATCTTTTTTGCTTCACTACAAATTTAAAAAATATAAGTGAAAGAAAAAAGTGGAAAAGATGAAGATTTCAAGTGAGGACAAACTTCATAAATACGAGTGCTGTCTTTAAGTTTTATGGACTCCAAATAAGAGGGGTAAGTTTTCCATTCCTGCAGGTCTTCAAGCAAGAATTATAGAAAAAAAAAACTTGTTAGGGACATTACAGAGGGTTATTTTTTAGGTACAATTTGGATTAGGTCCTTACAAAAGTACTCTTTATTCTTATATTAGTAGGAAAGAAGTAAGTAATTTTTATAAATTCACTTATATCAAGTAGGTTATATTTCTTCCTTCATATTTATCAATCCATTCAATTCATTCAAACCTCTATCTACCTATGTTTGTAGGTATTGCCTCCCTAACTATCATCTATCATATAACATTCATCTACGCACATCTTTAATTATTTTCCTTAAGATTCCAAAGGAGGTTGGATTGCGGTAGGAATAGTGTAGTCAGGCCACATTTAATATGAAGAAATTGAATAGCAGCCTTAGAGAAACATGGAGAATGAAATAGGGAGGAATGAATGACTGAAGAATATAAAGAAAGAGTGGAAGGAAGGAAAAGAAAGGGAAAAAAAGAGTTATGACAACAAATAGTTAATGTGAAGAAAAATTAAGAAAAAATTTGATCAGAGTTTGAGGAAAATTTTAGCTTTTCAGAAGAATAGGATGAAAGTCCCTTCCAAAAAAAAGGAGATTTTCTTTCTCATTTTCAACCATTCTGAAATTAGTAATCTGTCTCTACAAATATGGCAAAATGATATTATATCTCATTAAATTTGTTTTGTCTTTTTTCAAACTGCACAGATTTTATACTCTCCCCCTCATTGTATACTTAAGATAATAGTATTTGAATCCATGTGTTAGGATTTTACTTTTTTAGTTGAAATATTGCTTTATTTTTCATTCAAGAGTTTTCATATTGATTTTTTTATTGTGGTTTGTTTTTCAAGAGGGGAATTATCCCTCATCATTTCATTTTTTCTTTCAATACAATAAACAGGCCCTCTGTAGATTTATCCAAATCATTCATAAATATGTTCCTCCTCTGGAAGCCTTAGTCCAAATTAGCATACACCATTAATGACTGTTTTTTGAATATGGTCATTTAAACAATCATGAATTCTTCTAATTATAATCTTCTGGTAGACATGTTTGTCAAAAATTTTCTAGAAGAAATTCAGATCTCACAAAGATTCATTTTTTGCTTTAAACATAAATATTTTAAAGCACGTATTTTATATTTATTTCCTCTACTTTAGTCCATTGTATAGGGCTAATTTTTTTCCCTTGAATCTAGAAATGAATGCCATCATAACTCTATTTCAATGGAAAAGCATATTAAATTGATTATTAAATTAAATTAAATTTTAAAATAAAATTAAAATTAAAGCAATTAAATCAACAGGAAACAAATATCATGACATCCTTATTATCTGTAACTTCCTTAATCATAAATGAGTTAATGTTTATTGTATTTAAGATAATATTTAAATGAAAATGTATGAAAAATATGGATGAGAGGTAGGGGCTCTATAGCATATTCTAATAATAAAGAGAGGAGCAGTCAAGTGGTATAGTGATTAGGGCACAAGATCTGGAATTGGAAGGACCTGGGTTTAAATATGTCCTAGGATATTGTCTTACTATGTGACCCTGAGGAAGTCGCTTAGTCTCCATTGCCTAACCCTTGGTGCTCTTCTGTCTTAGGAAGGTAAGAGTTTAAAAAAATAAAAATAAAGGGAAGCAGAGTTAAGAGGAATAATATATGTATGTCTAAAAATAGTCACTGCATTTCATTTTCTCAATAGTGTAGCATTCTTGATCCAATGAATTATAATTATTAAAAAATTATAATAAAATAAATTTCATGGAAAATTTCTAGAACTCACATGATTCTTTTGTTCCTATTCCAGATATATAACTAATCCTTGAATACTCTGCAACAATAGCCACATGGGAAATATGGTCAACACCACAGAATTCATTCTCTTGGGACTTTCCTATGACCACAATATACAGATGTTTTGTTTTGTTCTTTTCTTATTATGCTATGTTATACTCTTGTTGGGGAACCTCCTCATCCTCATTTCCATCTATTGTAGTACTCTTTTCCACCAACCATTGTATTACTTCCTCAGTCACTTGTCTTCTATGGATATATGCTATACTTCTAGTGTTACACCCAAACTGATTGGGGACCTGTTAACTTCAAAAAGGACCATTTCTTATCATTCTTGTATGCTTCAAGTCTTTATTATGCACTTCTTTGGCATTATCGAGGTCTTCATCCTGACTGCAATGGCCTTTGACCGCTATGTTGCCATCTGCAAACCCCTGCACTACATGGTAATCATGAGCAAAAAGAAATGCAATCTCATTGTTTTAGCTGCTTGGGCTGGTGGGGCTGCTCATTCCTTTCCACAGTTAGCCATGACCCTCCACTTACCCTTCTGTGGTCCCAATGAAATTGACCACTATTTCTGTGACATTTTTCCCTTAATGAAAATTGCCTGCACAGATACTTACATCACGGGTGTTCTAGTTGTAGCCAATTCAGGACTGTTTGCTTTGGTGACATTTGTGGTCTTACTTGCTTCATATGTCATTATATTATATACATTAAGGACACATTCTGCTGAAGGACGGCGGAAAGCTCTCTCCACCTGTGGGTCTCATGTCACAGTTGTCATTTTATTTTTTGGACCATCAATATTTTCCTACCTTCGACCTCCTACCAGCTACCCAGAGGATAAAGTGCTAGCTCTGTTTTATACCATTATTGCTCCCATGTTCAACCCCTTAATATATACTCTGAGAAATACTGAAATGAAAAATGCCATGAGAAAAGTATGGTGTCCAAAGGCTTTTAGAAAAGGAAATCTAAATTAGTTAGATTGAATGATCTCTGGGACTAGCTGGTGGATGGGAAAGGTTCTGAATTTGACAATTTGATTCTGTTAGAGGAAACCTCTAAGATGTTATCCTCAAAAAACCTAAAAACTGTGTGGGAAGGCAAGTTGACAGGGTTTCCTGTGTACATGATGGGGAAAATACATCCCAAGGGAAAAATTAATTGAAAATAAGTTGTGCTGAAACTATGATTTCCCTAATCATTTTTTGTTCTTTTTTATTGTTTTTATTTTCCCTTCCTCTCTGCATTTCATTATTTTGGGGATGTCATATCAAATGTAATCATACATCAGGTCAATAATAGACATCATGTGTTATTACTTTTAATTTAATATACCAGTTTGGTTCCATTAAAGTAAAATATGAATTTATATCTATATATTGATTATCTAATTACAAAAATATATAAATATATGGTTGGTAAATATTTAGCATGTTTATAGTTATATATGACAGTGCATATTTGCATACAAAATTTTGCTATCATATATACATAATTAATGTGTGCATACATATTATATGTGTATATGTGTGTACCTAGGATAGAGAAATTATGAGTGGTCGATTATTGTAAACTATAGCTACTATTATTATACAGTTTAAACATCACTTTTTATGTGACTATGAGAAGACAATTTAACTGAGGCAAGGCAAGTTAAGAAAATGCAAGACAATGCAAGTTGCTTTTATTAAGTTCTTACCAAAAAAAAAAATCCAGGCATTATGTGAAACTATAGGAATAAAATTGCAAGAAATAAAGAAATATAGCCTGCATTCAAGGAGTTTGCTTTCTGTTGGCAGATGAGAACACATAAAAGGGAGCTGGAAATATGGGGCTGTTAGAGGTAACTCAAGAAAGAATAGTGGGGAAAAAATATCTAGATTATCAGGAGGGACTCTAAGAAGAATATTTAAAAATAAAACAGGCTAGTTTGGAGATTTTACTTTAAAAATGTTTCCAGGAGCAACTGACCAATTAAAGGAAGGAGCCAGGTACATAATGATCATAAAGGTTGAAAAAATCTTTTGAAGTTGAATAATATTCCTTAATGAGATAACCTTGGAGAAAGGATGATCTTCCGGGGTGAAAAGGGTTCTGGAGCATTGTGGAGAGGACTTTTGGAGAATTTGTTATTTTGTTAATTCTGGAAAGATTCTTAACAGTGATAACTCAGCAACAAATGTAAAAATATAGTAAGGAAAATAAAAGAGGAATTCTTTCTTGAAATAACATTTTAAACTATTCTTTGTTGTTGAAAGATGGAGAAAATTCTTGGTACTAGACTCTATTTGGTGTTATAGATGAAGTAAATGTAACACTGTTTTTGAGAATACAATAGAACTAATGAGTAATTGGTGGTTAAAAGTTCTTTTGAATGTGTATTTTATCATATTCGATACATTGCATGCAATTGTGGGTTTTATTATATGTTTTTCTACTATAAATAAATATTAAATCTAACAAAACTTTATCAATTCATAGGAAATTGAGGAGATTGTTTCAAAAATAGATGTTAAGATATGATAAAATAAGCATATTCACTTTGTTTAATCAATTGTATTTAATCAACTAGGATAGTAATTAAAAACTAATTGAATTATTGAGAGTTGTTGACAATTTAGTAAGTAATAAGTAAATATCATAATATACCCAATTTCTATAGAATTGGTTCCCTTAGAACTAGATATAAGAATGAATAGGGCAAATTCATTGCTAGCAGATAGGAAATAGAGTTAATCTGCACATTGGGAGTAGTTGACTCCTAAACCCTATTACACCTATAACATCAGATAGTGTGTAAAAAGTTCCAAAGAAGTGAAAAATAGAAATAATGTAATAATTAGTTAATAAAATAATTAAATATTATACAAAGACAATCTTTTTTTTTTTTTTTTTTTGGCTAGGATCAACTGGGAAACTATTATGGATTTGGGTCTGTTTGAACTCCATCAACCCCAAAAATTCATAATAATTTCCTAATTTCCCTTAGACTATTTTGGTTATTTGCTTGTATCTTTTATTTCTGTTTCCTTTCCTGATTTTCATTCCTTTACTCTATATCTACCAGGCCCACTTCTTGTCCTCAATTTTTTCATTGCATATCCATCATCAAAATTGTTCTCTCTTATGGTTTCATTGTCTCCCCAGATGGCTTATAATCTATGATATTTGTCCTAAGCTTTCATCCAAGCCTTGTCTTTATGTTTCTTTTAGATAATTTTTGAATTTCATTTATTTTTTAAACACTTCAAAATTAAGAAGACACTTTCTCATCCTCCTTCAAACTCTTCGCTTTTCTCAATTATTTCTCATGGTGCCATTATAACATTTATGAGTACTACTAATTTGAAACATTGAGAAACTTCACTGGATTTTTTTCATGTGCTTTTGTCCGTGTGTGTGTTTGTTTATAATATGTCATATCTAACTTCCATTCCATGGATATTGTTTTTTAAAAATGTTTCATAGATTTAGCCTCTCTTTTTCAACCCTGTGGATATACTGGAGTCAAGGAACTCATAACTTTACTCATGAGTTATTCTGATGGCTTTCTAGCTTATTTTCTAAACTTTAGATTCTACCCAACTTTAACCTATTCATCTTTTGTGAACTTTTTATAAGATGCTGCTTTAACATGTCATTGACCATTAAACTTAACATGTTCTACAATTTCCTAATTAAATGTATCTAAAATCTAAGATCTCAAACCTAATTGGATTTCATGGGATACACACACACACACACACAGACACAGACACAGACACAGACACAGACACGAGTTCAGTATATACACATATACACCAGAGCAGCAACAATAATTTGTATGGTCTGTCAAAGACAGCATCCTAACTAGAAACATGTTTGTACACAAGTTAGGATGTTATCCTTGAAATACTAATATGAATTATTGTTGCTGTTATTGTTTTTGTTGCTATTTATTTATTTGTTCATCTATCTATATTTCTATCTTTCCATCTATATATCTATCTTGATCTTATCCATTTATCATATTTTTATTTGCTTATTTCATCTTATTGTTATTTTTTAATTTTGAAATCCAACTGCCTTGTTCCTATGGGAAAATTACCATATGTCATGCACACAAGAGGACCTATTTCCTTATCTCTCTTCTACATAGAGAGATTTTCTAGTTCAGAGCATTATGATAAGATAGTCATGTGTATCTAATAATAAATATTATTAATATCTAGAATTAATATAGCTTTTAAGGCTTACTAAGCACTAAATAAATATAGATTAATTTAATCATTATAGAAAAATTTAGAGATAGGTATTACATTTTTGCACATAAAGAATTTGACAGCGATAAAAATTAAATGGATTGCATTAGTTCTTCCTTACTCGAGGAGCATGACTTTACTCACTGTCTTAGCCAGATTTTTCTAGGAAAAAAATATAATCAAAGAAATATGGTACAGTGGACCAAAAATAAGATACACACAAAAAACAACTAATCATTTAATGTTGGCTCAGATAGTTAAGAAAGCTATACTTTTAAAGTTATTTTAAATTATTTTTGTTTATAAAATGAAGTGTTTTGACTACGTGATCAGTAAAGTCTTTTCCTTCTATCAGAGGAAAAATGTAAAAGTAAGAGACATATACGTTTTCTTCTAAGAAATTTTCAAAGACATTAAATAATATCTCTTTGACTTTAGGATTTGCTGTTAGGAAGACAATGTTCCCTGCAACTTCAGTGTATAAATGCAGTTGGCACAGGGGATGGGGCTCTGGGCCTGGGATCTGTAAGTCTTTGGTTTATATATGATCTCACAATGTCTCAGTTTCATCAACTACAAAATGAAGATAATAATAGCACTTACCTCCCAGGGTTATTGTGAGAATCAAATGAGATAATATTTGACAACTCCTTAGCACAGTAACTGCAAATAGTAGGCATTAATAAATATTTGTTTCAGTCCTTGCTTCAAATAGTAAAATCCTAATCCAACCTCATGAGTCTGTATTTTGTGATGAACCAAAAATGAAGTCTAATGTAAGAAATAAATAATTCGGGCAGCTGGGTAGCTCAGTGGATTGAGAGTCAGGCCTAGAGATGGGAGGTCCTAGGTTCAAATCTGGCCTCAGACACTTTCCAGCTGTGTGATCCTGGGCAAGTCACTCAATCCCTATGGCCCACCCTTACCCCTCTTCCACCTAGGAGCCGATACACAGAAGTTAAGGGTTAAAAAATTAAAGAAAAGAAAAAAGAAATAAATAATTCTCCAGGCCATAATTTTGAGTTGAAAACTAACTTTATTCACAGGTAAATAGTGATCCCATAGCATCAAGTCTGTGATGAAAAAATCTCTTGTGGATGTTTCCAGTTTGTTTTTATAGGATTTTTACAGTTTATAAAATATTGATTAACAAACTCAAGAGTCAAAGTATGTTAGTTACAGTTAATATATTCTAGTATAAGGTTGCAGCACTTTTCTAATCCTGTCACTCATATCCTGAGACAATATTTTAGAAAAAAAACTTATTGATCTCATAACACAAAATAACTTACAAGAGGAGACATAAAGATACACAAAATTGCCTGAGTCTTAAAGTCTGATGATTCGACTACTAACATGCATTCCTAGAAAAGAAAACATTAGTAATAAATATACTATTTTTACAACTAACTATATGAATGCTTCTTTTATCTTTATAAGTAATCAAGAGATAGTAAAGCTATATGCTTAACATTAGAAGGTTTATATAAAAATGTATGTATATGATATGCATATTATAAGGAGCTCTTAAGCTAACTCCTTATCCATCAGTTTATTAGAGAGTAGCCTTTCTAACATTCTAGTTACGTATAATACTTAATGGATTAGATGAATTAGTTCATACTAAATTAATTAAATGAAATAAATGAAAGTTCTTCACTAATGAACTTGCCTCTGAGATATATGTATATATGTATACATATAACACATACATTTACATATGATTATATATAATTAGATTCTATTTATACATGAATTAATATATTACATATATAAATTATATTTTACAGATAAATAAACTTGTGAGAGGGTAGAAATGATTTGACTATACATGCACACACACACAAATTTCTTCATTTGAAAGGCCAGACTCTATAACAATGTAATTTGGCACCTTTTTTAAAAAGCATATTCTTACAGAATTCTTCGAGTCCCAAGACATAAAATGACTTATGCTGAATCACACAGACATTATGATTCAATGGTGGGACATGAAGGCAGGAATATTTATAAAGTACATTAAAGGTAAATGTATTTAATTTGTATTCTTTCATGTGATACTCAAAATGCCTATCTACCATTATTTCAATTTCATTACTCAGATATTTATGAAGCACTTTAAAGTTTTTTTTTTTTTTTTTAAACCCTTACCTTCCGTCTTGGAGTCAATACTGTGTATTGGCTTCAAGGCAGAAGAGTGGTAAGGGTAGGCAATGGGGGTCAAGTGACTTGTCCAGGGTCACACAGCTGGGAAGTGTCTGAGGCCAGATTTGAACCTAGGACCTCCCGTCTCTAGGCCTGGCTCTCAATCCACTGAGCTACCCAGCTGCCCCTAGCACTTTAAAGTTTGCAAAGCACCTTAGTTACTCATATTTGATCAATAATAACTTTGTGAGGTATATTTCCAAAACATATTATCTACATTTTGCAGAAAAGGAAACTGATCCATAGAGGAGTAAAATTATTTGGCCATGACCCCAAAACTCAAAGATGTCATAACAAATAGAAACCTGGTCTTTCTGACTCCAGATTGATCCTCTATTCATTTTCTCTTACTATTGCTAGGCCTACCAAGATCTAGAAGGTAGAATTTTTTCCTAATCCTAGTATTACATTTTCTATGCAATTAACATATATGCAATTTCCATGATTCTAGATTTTTATTACCAAAGAAAAGTAACCAAATATTTGATATTAAGAAAGTATAAATAATATATGTACACAGATAGTTTAGATATTTAAGATTAGATAAGTTCTTTTGGGTTGATTAAATTTTTATTTTCTACTGTGTCTAATTTCCTTTCTTATGAAAGTTAACAAAAATTTAGTGTGTAATTTCCCTACTCTGATAGCCACAAATTTACAAATTCAAACTATACCTTCATATAAGAATTCTATGGCCAAATGCCTAAATGATAAAAAATCATTAAAATTTAGAAATAGTTTTCTGACATATTGGATAGAGAGAGCACTGAGCTCGGAATCAGGAAGAATTATCTTACCTTACTAGGTATGTTACCCTGGGCAAGTCATTTAACCTTGTTTCCCTTAAGTTCTCATCTGTAAAAATGATCTGGAGAAGGAAATAGCCAACTACTGTAGTATCTCTTCCAAAAAACTCAAATTGAGTCATGAAGAGTTGGAAATGACTGAACCAAAGCAATAAAAAATATTTCTGAAATAAACCAATTCTCTATAGTCATTCAAATAATATTTTGGGTATTGCTTCTATTTTAACTGCTAAATTCCTATCAGGAGAGATTTTGCTGATTTGTTTTATTGTTTGTTTTTAAATTTTCTCTTGTTCACATTCTGAAAAGAGATGTCTTCATCATTCAAATTCCAATAAGATAAACTTCACAATCCCTACCTTTTACACAACCATTGTTTTTACAGTAATGGATGAATAATAGACCAGCTAAATGGCAAGAATATTTACTCATTTAAAGATGAAGCCAATCATTTGTCCACAATAAATTAGAGGAATTGATAAACATAATCACCAATAGTTTTGGAATTGTTTTTCTCCTCTCAGCTTTTAGAAATACATTATACATTGAAATCCATTAAATTATTTGCAATCCTCACTGCTTGCTTTTCATGATGATTGACACAATCACTACTTTCAATGATAGAAGATAGAGCAGTTGACCTATAAAAGTAGGAAGGTAAAATGTATTGCCAAATATTCTGAGAACAATCTTGTTTTTATTTGTTTTTATTTCTTTAAAAATTTCTCTTACTCATGACAGACAATGCCAAATCTTCATATTTAAGCTTTAGTGATCATATAACTGTTATGAATGTTCATCTCTCCTTATTCATTTTTACTAACTTTTTAAGATAGAATTACAGATTATAGATGAGAAAAAGTAGAATCAGTATGTAGCTTTGTGATAAAAAAGCATTGCAGGAAGGAGGTGGTAAATCTTCTGGGAGCATCACAGATATTTTCTCCACTCTCTGAATCTTTGTTCTTAATTCTCAAATGACTGATCTTCACCCAAAAATATAACAAAAGGATATGTTTCTATAATCCTTAAATGGTATATTCACTGTATTACTCCATTGGTTTCCCAGTTGGTAACAAAATAGAGTGGGTCAAAGATCAGCCACTTATGAAATTAGGCCTTTCTATTTGCCAGTAAAAAATTTTAGAGATCATTAACACTCCTTTAGAACATTTTATCCCCTCAGATGATATGAGTTAGTAATACATTCTATTAAAAAGACTTTCTTTTCTTAAGTTGTTAAAACACTTTCCTTCTGTTTTAGTATCAATTCTAAGAGAGAAGAGTGTGGAAGGGTAGATAATTACCTTAACTGAGTTGCCTAGGGTCACTTAGCATAACTTGAGATGAAATTTGAAGCCAAATCCTCCTGACTCTAAGCCTGGCACTCTATCTACTGTGCTACCTTCCTGCCCCTGTTAAAAGACTTTCAAGTAGCTTAATATCTTCAAGAAACTTATCTCTCAAGTATTCCAATGCCTTATTGTCTTTCACAGGCTATTATTTGAAGTAAGAACTGTCTACCATGATTCACCTCATTTTCTTTTTCTCCAGCTATCAGTTCCACAGCCTTGGCAAAATCTTTGCTAGAAGTCATACTCCTTTATTCTTCTCTCTAGATCCTACCTTCTCCAACTATGACCCACCATCAAATTAATTCTATTATTCCTGAATAAAATGTGTAAATCTGCTACTCTTTGACCTCATCTAATATCTGAAACTTTTTGGATGAAAGTGTCCCTCCTTGGCCACCATTCTCCTTTGTTTTATCATTAAAATTAAGTTGAGAAAGAGGTAGACTGGGTGTATTATTTACATCTCCATTACCAACCATGCTACTTGGCATATATTGAGAAATTAATAAATGTTTTCTTTTGAGCAATTGATAGTTTAATTCATCATCAACTAGAGAGAAGTAGGCTTTTGAAAGTCTCATTTTTCCTGACCATTTGATGATAAATGATCAATTTTTCACCAGGATCCAAAAGGTTATGTGGCAAAGGAGGTAAGGGAGCAGAAGAAAAATCGAATTCATAAATTGCAATTGAATAATAATTGTCTTTTTCTAGACCACACTTTCAGCATAGCATTCTTCATTTCTACATTTCTCAGTGTGTAAATGAGCGGATTCAACATAGGTGCAATCACTGTATAAAACACTGAAAATTCTTTGTCATTATTTCCAGCTCTGACAGGAGGAACATAAGTGGAGATACAGGGCACAAAGAAAAGGACCACAACCATAATGTGGGAACCACAAGTAGCAAGAGCTTTTCTTCTACCCTCTGATGAGTGTGTTCGAAGATTATATAATATGACAATATACGATGACACCAAGACAACAAAAGTAACTAATGCTACCATTCCAGTATTTGCAATGACTAAACTGTTGACAATTCTTGTGTCCATGCAGACAAGTTGCAGGAGGGGTTTCACATCACATATGTAGTGATCGATCTGATTAGGGCCACAGAAAGGTAACTGAAGGATCATAAATAACTGGGCAATAGAATGCCAAAAGGCCACAACCCAGGCAAGCAAGATTAGCAAGTTACATCTTTTCCGGTTCACAATTATCAGGTAGTGTAAGGGTTTACAAATGGCTATGTAGCGATCAAAAGCCATTGACACCAGGATGAACATCTCAACACCACCCAGTAAGTGAGCACTGAAGAGCTGAGTCATGCAACTATTATAAGAGATGGTTTTTCTTTTGGCAACTAAATCCCTGATAAGCCTGGGTATGATGGTGGATGTATACCCCAAATCCATAAGAGACAAGTGACAGAGAAAATAATACATGGGTTGTTGAATCAAATAACTATAAGAAATAGTAATAAATATGACAAAGTTCCCTAAAAGAATCGCAAAATAACATAACAAGAACAATGCAAAACTTAAAATCCTCATTTCCTTGTTCATGAACAGTCCCAAGAAAACAAATTCAGTGACATTATTCTGCATTTTGATGTACTTGGAGTTGGTGATCAGCACACAGAGTAAAAACAATGGATCTGAAATCATATAGAACATCACAGTTATCTTTATGTTTTATCAGGAGTAGAAAAAATATCTCATTTCTAGTATTATGGAAACACACACTGTATTTGTGGGTATATTCATAATATTTTTTAGATCGAGAATGCCAGCTTGTCTTAGACAGCACAGGGAAATTTTCAACAACTAAATGCATGTCCCATTATCTTTTTCTGTGCTTTTATTTCATTTTTGCCTATTCCTTCAAAGCTTCAAGAGAGCAATCACTGGTATGGTTACATAAAAGTCTACAAAATAAGATCACTACTAAGTAAAGAAGATACTTTCCTCAATGCCACTTATTATGAAAAGTGAATAAAACATAATTAAATTTAATATATCACTGTGGATAAGGGGAGACAGAAGAAATGTATGAGTATTCTATTTTATAAAGTGAAAAAATCAAATAGTTATTAGTTGGTAAAAATGCAGATTACAAAAGACTGATAATATGACTCAAGATATGTTTTTGAAAAATTTTTCACATACCATATAAAAGATTCTGATGATGGATAGAAATCATAAAAGTACATCTTCCCCAAATTAAATCTACTAACATCCAATTGGTATTAAGAATTTATTATATCATATATCATTATATTTTATATGTTATAATAAAGCATTAAAGAATTTATTAAATGTGTTAAAAATTGAGGCGAAATGTTTCAACTAAAAAAAGCAAGAAAACCACAAAGTATACCAAGGTATAAGGAAGACTGGAATTTAGATGGATCAAAAATATTTATCAAAACATTTTAATAGGAAATAGGAAAATTAAAAATTTATTGTCGTTTTTGAGAGGGAATCAGGGACCAAAGAACTGATGTGATCATTTTTGATTATGATGAGCTCAAGAACTAAGGCATGGGAGGGAAAATGATTTATTTCAGGGGAGAAAATTCTGAGGTTCTCTTTAGAAGTTGGGGACCAGGGTATGAATAATTTCAGCAAGTTTCTGAGCAACTGGTGTTGAATAGATGTGTGTTGAAACTGGAATTTTGAGAAATAGAAAAGGAAAGAGAATGAAATTCTTTTTCTGTCCTTCATTCTGTAACACTTGACTCTATATTTCCCCCTTGTATTCTTGATTTTCTTCCACTCAGATCCTTACGAGCTTCTCTCTCTCTCTCTCTCTCTCTCTCTCTCTCTCTCTCTCTCTCTCTCTCTCTCTGTCTCTCTGTCTGTCTCTCTCTGTCTCTCTCTCTCTGTCTCTCTCTCTCTCTCTGTCTCTGTCTGTCTCTCTGTCTCTCT
>NC_058135.1:274826552-274858732 GCF_016433145.1 Gracilinanus agilis
TTCTTCTTCTTCTTCTTCTTCTTCTTCTTCTTCTTCTTCTTCTTCTTCTTCTTCTTCTTCTTCTTCTTCTCTCCCCTCTGTTTCTCTCTCCACCCCTACACAACTTCTCTCCCTACATATTAAGCACATCCATCTATATTTGAGTTCAAGGTTCATCATCAATATCCATATCACTCCAAATGGGTTTTACCTTGTGCCCTATCCTGAACACTTTGTCTACATATACTTGGTAATCTCCTTTTTATTGAAGTTAGAATTATCAGCTCAAGGCAAATTCCTTTGTAATATACAAATGTACACTAAAGCTTTCTCCTCCATTCAAGTCAATTTTCAACTGTGTGCTGAACAACTTCATTTGGATGTCCCCAAGGTACTTCAAACTAAAAATGTCATGCAAAATTATTAACTTTCCTCTTAATACTACTCTTCTTTCTACATTTCTTTATTCCCAACATCATTCTCCCAGTCACTCAGTTTTACAAACTGTCTTCTTGATTCTTTACTTTTTCAAGCTCTCCACATGTAATAGTTTGTCAAAAACTGTCAATTCTATCTCTTATACTTCCCTTTCATCAATACATTTTCTCTGCTTATATCACACCCTGACTCAAAAAAACTCAAAACTCTCTCAATAACCAGTCCTCAATATACTGCCATGGTACAATTCCAATGGAAAAATTCTGAATATATCTTTCTTCTGAACAAGGATCTTTATTGATTTCCACTTCCTTTTATAAATATGAAACAATACAATACAAAATAGTCTGACATTTAAACACCTGCCCAACATAGTTCTGATTTGTCTTTCTAGGGTGAATACATATTGCTCCTTGTTTTCTTCATCTATATTATTTCACCTGAGGGAATCTCATTATCTACTATGAAAGACAACAACTACCTTTCCAGGACTAACCCAATTTTGGACCTCCAGAATCTTCTCCATAACTTCATACCAGACATCTTAATTTCCACATATATCCTAAAATGTTCCATACTAAACTCATATTCTCCATCTAAACTGTCTCCTCATCCTATGTTCCTTATTACTGTTCAAACATACTAACACTCTTTCAATCATCTAGGCTATACTCTCAATGTCATCTTTAATTTCTCATTCATTCTGGCTGTCCAAACCACCTCCAATAACCAGTTAGTTCTTAAGTCCTGGATTTCTTACCTTTCTAAAATATTTCATGTATGACCCATTTTCTTCTCCACTTAACAGGCACTCTAGTACTGGTATTCATGAACTCATGTCAAATTGTTTTTCTGTCTAGCACAAATCTCTCTACACTCCAGTTTCAAACCCCCTCATCTGTCAAACTGATTTTCCTAAAATGCATTAGACCATGCTATTTCTTTATTCAATAAAATTAATTGGATCTTGATTATCCTTTACCAAAAAAAAACAACTCTTCTGTTTGACTCATAATCATAATCTGTACTCTTTCTGCTTTCCCAATCTTCTTACACTTTACTCCCCTCAAAATATCTTGCGATGCTATTCTTCACAATGAACGCTCCAACAACTTACTTAGAGAATATAAATATGCTGTCATTTAAGCCTGGAACTCTCCCTGCTTTGTTCCTCCTAGATTTCCTGGACTTCATAAAACTCAGTCAGTTCTCCATTTTCTGTTAAAAACTTTTCTAGCAAAGACTACACAGAACTATATTCAAAAGGTTCTAAAACATTTTTACCCTTTAGCACAGCAATATCACTACTAAGTTTGAATCACAAAAATATCAAGAAAAAAGGCAAAATAACTCTTTTGTACAAAAATATTCATAGTAGCTTATTCTATGGTAGCAAAGAGTGAGAAATTGGAGGGATATTCATCAACTGGGAATAACTGACCAAGTGGTGGTTCATAATTAAAATGGATTATTATTGTTCTGTAAGAAATGATAAGCAGGATTTCAGGAACAAACGAACTTTGAAATACTTATATGAATGGAAGAAGAGTGTAGTGGAAAGAGCCAGAAGAACATAATACACTCTAGAAGCAAAATTGTTTGATGACCATCTCTGAATCACCTAGTTATTTACAATATGAGTCCAAAATAAGTCCATGTAAAATAGGTCCAAAAGCTCCAGATGAAAAATGTCATCTGACTCCAGAGAAAGAACTGATGGAGTCGAATGCAAACCAAAACATATTTTTTTCACTTCCTGATTGTTTGAATTCTTTTCCAGGAAATAACTAATATTGAAAAAATATTTTACATAATTGAGAATGTAAAATCTATATCAGGTTGCTTACTGCCTCAGATCATGGGGAGAGAATATAGAATTCAAAATTTTTAAAAAAATGTTTTAACATGTAATTGAGGAAAAAATAAAGCATCATTTAAAACAAAAACCCTTTCCTATGTCTCCATTGTATTAGCACTTACCTGTAACTAAAGCTCCATTTTTTCTGTATATCTCTTTTTACAAAATATTTCCATGTTATTTCCTCTATTAAACTATGAGATTCTTCTGATCATGGGAAGTTTTTGCCTTTTGAGTGAATCTTTCATTTAGTCCCCAGAAACAGTGATCTACTTGCTCTCATCTTTGTTTTTCTTCTATTCATAAATTTGGATCTCCTTCTACTCTGTGTTCCCCCTCATGTTTGTGTGACTTTCCAACTTTTTCTCCTTTTCTCTTTACACTTTTCTTTGGCAATATCATGTTATCTTGTTTTCAAATAATATTTCTTTGTAGATGAGCCCTATAGATTTTTGTCACTCCTATCTTGTCTTCTGTATATCAGGATTAGACTTCCAATAACCTATTTTGAATTACCACTTGGAAATTGCTTTGGCATCTTATAGTCAATATATTCAGAGTATTTTATTTCATACCAAAAAAATTCCTTCTTATTATTTTCAGTCAATACAAATGTATTCATTCATGCTTGAAATCTTGATGTTACTTATTGATCTTCTTCTTATTCCTTCCATATACAATTAATAACTAATATATGCTATCTTTGAATAATCTGTGAAATTTATTGCCTTTTATTATGACTGATTGCATAAGAGTATAGGTATTATTTACAATGCTTTTGGCTGATTGCAATAGCAAACTAATGTTTCCCTCTTTTTGAACTTTAACTTTCCATTATCCTTGTAATCAGCCCCTAATTATCAAAGTGAACCTCCTTGTGTCCTGACATTATTATATCACCTTTTCCTTAAAATGTTTAAATGACTTCCTATTTTCTCCTCAGCAAAGTTCAAACTTTAAAATTTTCCAGAATTTATTCAATCTAGCATTCATTTTTTCCAGACTTGGCTTATAGTTCTCCTTGCTATAAACTCTTTTGGGAGATGAGTGACAAATATTGAATATTCACATTGCCATTATATTTCAAATCTATTTTCTATGGAGAAAAAAAAGTGCTTTTACCAAAATAAGGAAACTATTCCTTAGTTCCTTATGTCCACACAACTTAATCACCTTTGGTAGAATGAATAAGGAACAGCCTAGACCTGTGATGGGGAGCCTATGGCACATGTGCCAAAAAGGACACACAGAGCTCTCTTTGTGGGCATGCATTCAGTCACCTTCCAGAGTTTGTTACTAGAAAATGAGAGGGAACCAGGGTGGAACTGTTGCCCTCTCCTCCATGTGTCTCATAGCAGTGTGCACATAGCAGGAGAGGAGTAGAGCACTGGAGCCTCTCTCCTCCGCCTCGCAACATATGCTTCTCATCACCCACCCTTTGCTCAGCATCCCAATAGAAGTGCTTCTATTGTCCCTGTCTGGGGTAAGGGAGGCAAGGAGCAAGGTGGGGGGTGTAGCACTCACTCTAGGGATAGTGTAGGGGTGGGGGCCTGACAACCCATCTCTGAAAGATTCACTATCACTGGCCTGGACATTCTCAAAGAATGATGACCCATAAAAAGATGAAAGCAATTTCATTGATGCAGATTAAGATTGACTTGAGATAAATAAAAATATCTCTTCAATCTGCTAAATATTTTAGTGGCATTTAGTTCACCTTTAAGTGGTCAGCCAATTCACTCTTTTAAGAAGTTAAGAAATATATCTTCAAGTAGGAAAAGTGATGTAATTTTTGCTCTTCTTCTTTTTCATTCCTTTAGCTTTTTTCTCTATACATACTCATATTTTTTAAAGGAATAATTCCACAATAGAAGAAAAAGGTGGGCATAAACCTGTGTATAACTTTTAATTCCATCTGCATTTTGTCCCAATCTGTGTGTGTATTTAATAGTGCTCATAGTAAAAAAGATTTATAACTCTAACTTGTGTGTCACTTTACCAGTTAATTTCCTTGCTCACATTTATCTGATTTAGATTTCTTAGGAAATACTGATAATGATAATAATAAGAATGATGATGAAGAGGAAGAAGTTTAGTTACTTACACATGTCAAATAGCTAATGTGTCTGCAGTAGGCTTTGAACTCAAGTGTTTCTGGTTACAAATATAGAATTCTATCCATTACAATATCTTGTTAACATAGAACATTCATTTTAAGTTGAAATTTAGAGTGCCTAAAGTTCCAATGCCATTTTTACAATGAAAAAAGGATTAACTTACGTAAAAATTAGAGTACAGTAAATACATGAGGGTATCTCTTGTATTTCTTATGTTCAAACACAGTAGAAGTCAAAGAAGAGCAGATTGAAAAGTGCCATTTCTCCCCAAAGTATGATCTTATCTATGTGTATTATTTTTATTTCTTCCCCATTCCTTGGCTTCTCATCCTATAAGATACCTACTGCCCCATATAATCCCTTCCTCTGATGAGTCATCAGCTTCTATTTTTAAGGAAGTACCCAGACATTTTCATTCTATTACTCCTTACTAGGATATACTCTTATCTATGTGGATTTCTTTTCTTACTATGCCCCTCTAGATAGAAATATCTCTTCTCTATTCCTTCCTCCCAAATTTTAAGCACATTTTAATATGTTGTCTTTCACAATTAGGAGATAAACTTCTTGGAGGCCAAGCTTTTTACTTGTATGTTATCCCTAGTTCTTTGCATAGTGCCTGACACAGAGTATGCACTTAGGAATGCTTGTGGATTTGACTGTACTACTTGATTATCAAAGAAAACTTTATTTACTTCACAGTTGACTTAGAGCCTGGTCCTATGTCACTTATGTAGCATTCTTAGAAGAAATTATCCTAATTTTTAATGATGAATCATGTAAGAGAAGAAAAAATATTATTTCTGTTCATTCTTTCTATAATATACCATTTATGAAGTGACTAAATTGTACAAAATCCTATGCCAAATACCAACTCTTGTACAAAGTTTTAGAAAGGGTATATACTTTAATTTCATCTTGGTCTTGATGGATTTTTTTAAAAGATCAATTCCTCAATGGTCATTTGATAACATAATACCCATTTCTTCACCAATAGCATAAAAGGGCAAAAGCAATAAAATTAAAATACATTTTTATTTGAATATTATTGACAATTTGTTTGACCAAACCTTCTGCATGGCATTCTTCATCTCTGCATTTCTTAGTGTATAGATGAGAGGGTTAAGCATGGGTCCAATGACAGTATAAAACATGGAAAACTCCTTGTCATTTTTGCTGGCACTGGGAGGTCGAATATAGGTGGAAATACAGGGTACAAAGAAAAGAATAACAACCATGACATGGGAGCCACAAGTGGAGAGGGCTTTGCGTCGACCTTCTGATGAATGCTTTCGAAGATTGTATAATATGACAATGTAAGATGCCACCAATACAAGAAAGGTCGTTAATACAACCATCCCAGAATTAGCAATGACCAAGATATTAGCAATATGTGTATCTGCACAGACAAGTTTTAAGAGGGGTTTGACATCACATATATAATGATCTATTTGATTAGGGCCACAAAATGGTAACCGAACAACCATGAGCATCTGGGCAATAGCATGCCAAAAAGCCACCCCCCAGGCCATCAGGATCATTGTGTTACATCTCTGTCGATTCACTATGACCATGTAGTGTAAGGGTTTACAAATGGCGACATAGCGATCAAAGGCCATGGACACCAAGATGAACATCTCAACAGTAGCCAGAAAGTGAGCAGTAAAGAGCTGAGTCATACAGCTACCAAAGGATATGTTTTTTTCCTTAGCTATCAAGTCTCTAATGAGTCTGGGGACTATAGTGGATGTATAGGCCAAATCCATTAAGGACAAATGACAGAGAAAATAGTACATGGGTTGTTGGATCAAATGACTACATGTGATGGTGACAAAGATGATGAAGTTCCCCAGGAAGATTGCAAAATAGCAGAACAAGAAGATTACAAAGCACATCATTTTGAGGTCCTGGTTCATTAAAAGTCCCAAGAGAACAAATTCAGTGACATTGTTCTGATTTTCCATGTACTTCAGGTAATTTATATATATATATATATCCAGGAGCAATCTAATTCATCTGAAATCACACAGATTATGAAAAATTATCATCAATATCATGGCAGATGTAAAGTTTTTTTGATAGATTGTTTTATTTACAATGTATTATTAGCATTGATCATTTCATGCATTTAATTTGGGAAGATCTAGGTCTTAGAAAGTCTTTGAAAACTTGATACTTCAAATATATGCCTTCTTATGCTAACAAAGTCCCTTCATGTGTATGGTAAATTAAATAAATAAAGTTTTAAATATTATGATAATTTTAAAATCCATAAGTCTTTTATATTTATCCATTAGGAATATAATTTAATGCTAAAAATTTATTAATTTTGTACACTTAGTCACAAGAAAGCTAAGGTTAATTCATTGTCTTGGTAAAGAAAAATGTATAAATGTGTAACATTTAATAAAATTTACAAAAAGGAAAGACAACATAATTTGGTACTCATTTGGGGGTAATGGAATAATAATTTATTAAATACGAATATAATGGAAGATGTCCTAAAATGATTTCAAAATGCGAGTTGGAAATCAAATGTAAATGGATGGGAAAATACTTTTGAAGAGTAACTTGTATCCAGTCTTCTCCTCTGCCTCCCTTCCTCTCACTCTCAATTCATAGTCTACTCATTCTATGTACTTAAATCATTAAATGATTGACAAAAGGAAGAAGACAAAACAAAATAAAGAATTATCATTAAAAGCACATATCATGTCAAATAAAGACCAAATTTGATGACTCAATTATATATTGCGGGGGTGGGGGGTCAGCACAGCTGGGTCGCTCAGTGGATTGAGAGCCAGGCCGAGAGATGGGAGTTCCTAGGTTCAAATCTGGCCTCAGACACTACCTAGTTGTGTGACCCTGGGCAAGTCATTTAACACCTATTGCCTAGCCTTTAACACTCTTCTGCCTTAGTAGACAGAAGAAAAAGGTTTTAAGAAATAATAATAATAAGATTTATTACTAAGCCACATACTTATTTTTTGTTTATTGGATTTGGTTTGTCATGTAATCTTTGTGATTTTGTATGGAAAAAAGTCTCTTTGATAATGCAGATTGGCAAGTAAATTGTGAATTATAATTTCTGTGAATTATAAATTCTGAAATTTATAATGTTAAAGTTGTTTAAGGCACTTAGAGATTAAAAAATTTAACTAATACTAACCAGATAGCATTTATCAGTACAAAGACTTGAATTTATTATTATTTTTTTTACTGAATGCTGGAATTGAACTACTTTGTCTTGTGTATTGCAATCACTTAATAGTTAAATGCCACATCACTTCTGTATGAAGTGTTTATTTTAGGCAGAATGTTACGATAGTGCTGATTATAGGTTTAATATATGAACTTCCTTCATATTCCAGGTAAAATATCACTATCCATTCAGAAGTCTTTCCTAATCCCTAAATTCTAGTGTCTTCCTTCTGTTAATTATTTCCTATTTATCCTGTATGTAGCTTGTATAAATATATTTGCTTATTGTTGCTTCTATTGGATTGTGAGTTCCTCAAGGGCGGAGGATCTTTTGCTTTTATTTATATCCACAGTATTTAGTACTTGCTGGACAGAGAAATACTTAATAAATGCTGACTGAGTTGAGGGATATCTTCCTCATTTTGAGAAGAGGGTCTGAAAATTCCTAAAAAGAGAAAACTCTATTAGTATCTACCAGTATTCAGCATGAATTCTGAATATCTATAGCATTTCCTTTTTTTCCAAAATGATAGTTGTTTTTGGTATTTTATTTTTGTGTCAAAAATAATTTTAACTACTTTCAATGAGCAAATAAATAAAAGGAAAAAAGGATACATTATTTAAGGGTTATTTAAATTAAAAGTTACTTAAATTAAAATTATTTAAATATATTTTTGATACAAGGAATCAGTTCTTTTGGCAGTAATCTCCCTCTATATATTCTTTTGAAATTTGAAGGGCATAAATGGGATATTAATTAAAATTATTGAATTCACTCAAAACTATTAGGTCAGCGCCAGTTTATCCCCATATTTCTGCATCTAGTGAAGTATTTGAGAGTTGAAACTGGTGTAAGGAACATCTGAGTTCAAATTCAGCTGTGTCCCTCAGAAAGTCACTAAAATTCTGTTTTCATCAGTTTCTTAATCTGTAATGTGAGGATAATAATAGCATCTAACTAGCAATTTTCTTGTTAGGATAAAATTAGATAATGTTTGCAAAATGACCTTTGTGATAGTGACACAATAAAAGTAGAGGGGAAAAAAGAATTAACAAATCTGGGCTCAGAAGACTAGAGTTCTATTCTTGGCATTTGTATGACAAGTCTGGCCTCTAAAGGCATGTGTAGCCTTAGTCACTTAACCATGGAGTATCGACTTCCTTGTCTACAAGTGGGGATAAAATAGATTTCTGAAACCATATGATGAGCTTTTACCAGGCTAGATGATGTTAGAGAAAGATGTTTGGAAAGTATCAAATAGCACATCAAGGTAAGACGTAATCACTTGCATTAAAAACAAAACAAAACAATATTGAACAATCATGCATGTATAAACCAGTGGAACTGCTTCTCAGCTTCAAGAGGGGGCAGGAAAGATGAGGGAATCATGAGTCATGGAACCATGGAAAAATATTCTAAATTAAAAAAGGAATAAAAATCAATAAAACCATTGTCAACTAAATGCCTTCACTGCCCTTCTCCGCCTGTCATCTCAAATGCTTTGAAGAAGAGTAAAGTGCTGCATAAATGGAATATTAATTACTCACATTTTCATAAAAAATGAATGCTTTTTCAATGCACCTTGCTTACAGATACTAGTTAAAAGAATTTTCACCATCTCTATCACTTTGTAGTGTGTATGACCAATGAAGAGGAAACTCAGAGGCCAGGACTGAGGGATTGGAAAGACCAGAGTGAACCGAGAGAAGCATAGAAATGGAAAAGAATGGATTATAAAGAAGGATCTTGGAAGCCTGGCTTACTGAAGGCTCTATAAGTCTAAAGGGTATTAAGTCAAGTCTCCACACAGAAGTTTTAGTCTTTTGCAATGGCCTAATTCCACAATGTCTCCAATAAACGTCTATATTAGAGAAAGTTTCTAAAAATATATAAAGCATAATAATATATAAATAAACATGAATATTATATTTGTCATCTAATATAATTAACATCAATAAATAAATATATTGATAATATAATAATTAACTAAAATAAATAAAACATATAAAAGAAATAAATTCTGAGGTAGGCAACCTATTAGGTAATGTAGAAACCAAATATACAGAAGGTAGTAGAAAATATAATGTGTATATACGTACATACATATATTATATATAAATATTGTATATGAAGAAACTTACATTATTCCATATGACAAAACTGATTCATTAATGGTCTTCTCTGAAAAATTGATGTGTAGAAGCCTATGACCTAGCCATCCTTCTTAATAGAGACCTATTTAGAAGGTTTCTCCAAAGAAAAGAGAGCTGTGATGTATTTACAATTCATCTCAAGGTTCTTTCAGCACCTGGAAAGAGAAGAGGTCTTCTTTCAGATGGTATTCATTCAGTGAAATGTTATGTTTCAGGGTTGGAACTTATGGTCAAGAAATATTCCTTTTTCTCCCAGATCAGAGTCCAGAGAAGCACAAATATGTGCCTGAAGCTCTGGACATCCCATCAAACCTTTTGATAAAAGAAACTTCCAGGGCACCTTTGCTTAGCACCTTCTGATTTTAAAGGGAGGGGTAGGACTGAGGGATGGATTCCCAGAGGCATTTCAAGGCAGTCTACCAAATTAGAGACACACAGTACTGTACAGTAACTAGTGTGAGGGGAAATCACTTTTTCCCCTTTTTTGGCTCCTGTTAGATATATTCATTAACTATGAATATCAAACAACAAAACTTTGCTTTCCACTCCCACCCCTTTGCTTCACATGGGTGTGTACCTATGCACTAGCAATATTACACACTCCTACTGAGAATTTTAGAAGACCTGGAAATTTTATATCACTACAGGAATCATTTTGTTAGACAATGCAGCCATGGGGACAGAAAACATACAAAGACTTTTTAAAAAATATTTTCCTCACATGAATCATTCAAAGAAATATCTAGGGAGGCATGCTCACTTTTTAAAAGAGTCATTTGTTGCTTAATCTACGAGTATCTATTTTATTCCCATTAGTTCAAATTCCCATTCGTTTACCATATTGCTCTTTTGAGGATTATCTAAGACATATGTGCCACCAAATAGTTTCCCTTCCCTCTACAATTCTGTATCACTGAATACTCCTTTCCTTCCCTGGCAGGAATTAAAGTCTCCATCTGATAAGGATGGCAGGGGTAAAGGTTAACTCTATTCTACTTCTCTTATAAACCCAAGATGATATCCCCATGCTACATACTGTGAAGGGAACAGCCCTTTCAACACATAAGATCTTGTTGTAATTTAATTTTTTATTTATTTTTTATAAATATGTGTCTATTGCATTTTAATGTGACTCAGTTGGAATTAGATATTAGGGAAACATTGTTTAAGCTGAATTTCAAATGGGATAAATGTAAATTTTGGCACTTTGTTATAAAAATATCAATAGAAAATTTAAAAAAGGACATTTAGATTATTAATAAAGTTATTCTAATAAATAGCTTTAGGTTTTTGTTGGTTCAGGAACTAAAAATGGGTCATTTGGATATATCGTTCACAAAAGTACTATAATTTTGGTATGAATCAATAAGGATAAATCTGCCAGAACTAAGGAGACATTAATCTCAGTGCACTTTGCTTTCATCAGAACTTGTCAGCAGTTCACTGTTCAAGTCTTAGCTTCAAGGTATTTTTAAAAACTATTTTATTTTCCCAATTACATATAGTAACAATTTTCAATATACATTAATCCTTCCTTCCCTTCCCAGAGATGGTAAGCATTGAGATCTTCATTATACATGTATTGTCTTGAAAAACATACTTCCATATTGGTCATTGTTGTCATAGAATAATCACATAAAACCCAAACTCCAAAATAAAACCATAAATAAACTAATGTGAAAAACAATATGCTTTGAACTGCAAAAAACAATAAGTCTTTCTCTGTAGGTGGACAGCATCCTTTCTCATAAGTCTTTCAAAACTGTCCTGGATCATTGTATTTTTGAGAGTAGCTAAGTTTTTCACAGCTGATCACCATAAGATATTATTGTTACTATGTACAATGTTCTCTTGATTCTGCTTATTTTCTTTGCATCAGTTCATCATCAGTTTCAAGTGGAAAGTATTTTTTTTAATCTGTACCATACTAGTAAAAGATAGGGTTTATCACCTTTAAGCAGATGTAGAAAGATTAATATTATTTTGCCAAAAGGAAGGAAGTGGATTGATATACATTTATAGAATACAGGATAACTATGTCAAAAATGTATAGAAATATTAATAGTAATTGAACCTAATAACAGACACATGTTCATTGAATTTGATGACCGTAACTAAAAGTGACTATCAAGTAACTGAGATATATTATCCCTGTACGAACTCAGTCAGCAATGTAGTAACAGAACAGTACAAATATCTGAGTCATGTGGATTTGTTTGGAGAAAAAGGAAGCTTTATGATGATCATTTAGGACCAGATCAGTGACACGAGAAATTATAGAACAGTGATTCTTAAGGAGTCTGAATATAGTTATCAATCTAGGTTTTGTAAGAAAATGGTAAAAAAAATCACTATATATTTTATAAGCCTAACACCTACTGAAAGATTATGATGGCTAGAATTATACATCAAAAGCTTATATGGGCTAACAGATTACAAATTAGCTTCAAGGTTTAAAAAGGATATTGATAGGGGCAGCTGGGTAGCTCAGTGGATTGAGAGCCAGGCCTAGAGACGGGAGGTCCTAGGTTCAAATCCGGCCTCAGACACTTCCCAGCTGTGTGACCCTGGGCAAGGCACTCGACCCCCATTGCCTATCCTTACCAATCTTCCACCTATAAGTCAATACACAGAAGTTAAGGGTTTAAAAATTAAAAAAAAAGGATATTGATAAACTGGATAAAGGTGAGAGTAGGGCAACCAGTATGGTTAAAAACCCTGAGTTCATATTACATGAATATCACATAAATGGCATAAAAGGTCTAGGAAGTAAAGACTCAAAGTGGATATGATAGCTTCAAGTATATGAAGAGATATTATATATAAGAGATTTTCTTTTTCTGTTGGGCATCAAAGTACATAAGGAAGATTAATAATTAGAAAATCTAGAGAAGAAAATGTTGACTTAAAGTCGGGGGAGAACCCAAACACCTTAAAAATTAGAGTAATCTCAAAATGAAAAGAGATATTTGGAGACAGAGACAAAGAGATAGAGAAAGAGACAGAGATATTCCTTCATGCTTTTGAATATTTTCAATGAGAATGACTTTATCAACTCTCATAGCTATCAATTATGTAACTTCTTAACGTTTACAGAGTCAGTAAATGTTCTTGCTTTATCTTCATATGACTGAGAGATAGCTGCTGTTTTAGATGAAGAAAATGAGATTGAGAAAGGTTGAGTGATTTTCTCAGTGTCCCATAGCTAGTATGTATCTGGGGCAGTTTTAAACTAAAAAATATTATGATATATTAAGCTCAAATATGTCTTCCTTCCTGTATTTGTTGGAAAATATAACAAAGACTGTTGAAGTTCTTCTAAATGTCAAATTCAGTTGGTATGTGTTGTCTTGTCTTGAGATGCTTCTCAACTAGTGTAATCTAACTACACTACACTTACACACTCTTTATCATTAATGTAGCATATATTTATTGGACAGTGTTACACATTTAAAATATTTATCTCTTCTGTTATGAAAGCAAATGTCTTTGCTTTTAGATAATTGTTACAGCTGGAAATATATTACTTGTGAATGCAACAATGAATGCTTGTAAGTTATCATTTAAGTAGTGCTCATCCAGAGAACATCTTGACTCCAGAGTGGTCTTTCTCTGAGGGCCCTAATCCTTAAGTGAAGGTGAGGGGAAGAATGCTCTTAGTCCCTGCCATTCTCCTCAAAATCTTTTTGTGGCTCAAGATTGTTAACTATGTTCAAATAATTTCTCACTTAAGACCTCCCATGATATGCTGCAACTCTTACTTCATCAACTTAAAGTCATAGGACTCTTCTCCCACAGAGTTTATACACCAGCACAAATAGAAATCTCACAAAGTCATGATTTCTTTCCTATCTTCCATCATTCTTTGACATAAATCTTGGCTACTGAAATGTACTCAGTTAGTATTTCTGTCTATTAAAGTTATCCCTCTCCTTTAAAGTACAGGCAAAATAAGTCTTTTCTCCTTCAAGGCATTCTTGAATCCCAAATCTGAAATTATTTTAATTTCTCGGGTACTATCAAAACATGCTATATTTACATTTATATGAATTGTAATATTCTGAAAACTTATTTTTAGGTGGATGTAGCAGTTCACCAGACTCCCAATTTTAAAAAATTATTGAGGACTCCAAAAAATATTTGTTTATGAGTAGTGGGTCTATCAATATGTTATAACCCTTTTGAAATTTAAACTAATAAAGTTCAAAATATTTATTAATCCACTTGAAATAATAATAAGCTCATTATCCATCAACAAATTTTTGCAAGCATATTTTCCAAATTAAAAAAGAGAATGCTATATTATGAGATTTTTTTATATATCTCTTTAATTTTCAACTTTTAGAATAAACATCTATTATTATATTTCTTGCATTTCATTGTGTTAAGATTGATGAGGTTTCTTTAATATGTAAAGAATATTTAGGTCACAGATATATAGTTGAAAAAGGAGGTATATTTTAATAGAAAATATCAATATTATTATAAAAGTAATTTTGACATTGACAGTACCTTTACATTTTCTCAGGGATCCTCAGAGGTCTTTAGCCTATTCTTTGATAAACAGTGTTAGTATATATGTCACAAAGTCTCAGAATCTTCATTATTAAATATCTACCAAGTCTTTATCCATTTATTTATTGAAGACCTACAAGGGTATATTTGGTGAATACTGTAAGAGATTGGAGATCCATAAAATCATTACAAAATATACTCCTCTTTGGGAAGGATCAAATATTTGGAAGTTGTTCTTGTCTCCACATAAAACCTAAATTTTCATCTCTGTGTCATCCACACATTGTTTCTGTTTCTATTTCAGATAGCAAACAGAAAAAAAGGTGAATCAATTCTGTACATGGTTTTAACTTCAAAATATAATTGACCTATTAGTTCTATTCATCTGAGAGCTAGACAGGGTCAATGACCATACCTTAGGTATACTTTTAGGCCAACGCTTGAAAGCTTACGTCTTACATGTATACAGTAGGCACTTAATAATTGACATTTTTATTATGATGTCTTGATTTATTGCCATGTAAAATATTACAAACATAACATAATGTATTTTTAAACTGCATTATTTTGTTAAAATATGTTCTGAATGTTAAGGGGAAACAAAAGATGATTTTAAAATTAATGAATCGATTAAATTTTGAAAGTATCAAACTTTTACAATGTGTCAAGTCCTGTGCTAAAGATTTGTAATGCAAATAAAGTCAAATAATGTCACTGCCTCCAGGAATTTTACACTCACTCTTTAGGAAGCTAAGAACACATTTAAGAAAGTGATGATCAAGGAAGCATATTTTAATATGGAAAATTTGCAGTGATTATGGGTGGAATGAAAAAGTGCAGGTTGACAGTCTATGTCAGAGGATTTGGAGTGAGAGTCATTCTTATAGGTCCATGTAGGCAAAGGCATGGCACACTGGTCCCAACGGCATGGAAGGGGCTGCTCCATTCCCCCTCTCCACAGATCCTGAGGACATTTTTTGAATTCCCCACCCCTCTGTCCAGCACCCAATGGGAGCACCTTCTTCCCTCTACTGTCTTGATGTTGTAGTTTGGGTACATGACCTTAAGAACTTTTGCCAGTGCTATTATAGGGCATTGATTAATTCTATTATTTTCTGAATAAAGAAACTAAGATATGGGAAAGTTAACCAATTTGACAAAAGTTATTCAAATAAGAAATGTAAAACAATTTGTAACTCTTCCTTTTTTGTCTACTACATTTCTGCAACAGGCTTGCCCTTTAGCAACAACCAGTCTTTTGCTCTCCACCTTACCAACAGATTGTATTAATTATAAGAATAAAAATTCATTGAGATTATAGATCATCTTGTTTTCTTGTGTTTATATCCCTAATGCTTCATACAGTTTTTGTGACCCAAGTTCTTAATAGATTACTATTTCTCATTCTCTTCTTTTTCTCATGTTCTCATTCTCTCATTTTCTCTCTCACTTTCTCTTTCTTTCTCTCCCTCTCTGACTCTCTCCTCTGCTCTCTCTCCCTCTCTCTCTCTCTCTCTCTCTCTCTCTATATATATATATANAAGGGGGAATATAATTTTTTTATTTGTACAAATAAATTCTGTATATCCTAGTATAATATATTAACAAAATAAATTAATCACACTGAGTAGATACTAGTGGTGGTAAATTGGGAATCAGGAAAGATCTTTTTGAGGAGATAGACTTTGAGTTTAGTCCAGAAGGAAGCCAAGGAAGCTAAATGGGGAAGATGAAGTTTTGGCATTGGGTATAGCCAATAGAAATAAATGGACTTTGGAAAAGGAGTGTAATTAATGAGGATAAACAAGTAAGTCAATGTACTGTGTGGAAGGCAAGAAGTATTTGAAAATTCCATCTGGAAACTGAAGGTTCAAAAACCAAGATTCTTGCTTTTTAAGCATGGCTTTTTAGTCTTTTTAAAAATTATATATATATATATATATATATATATATATAAATTCTTTATCATTCTTGCCTTTTCTATTTTTGATTTTTGCAAATGGCTAATATGGACAGGTGTTTTACATGATTTCACATGTACAAATGATATCATATTGCTTTCCTTCACAAGAGGGTATTGAACAGCAAAGAAGGAGGGATAGAATTTAGAAATCAAAATTGCTTTAAATTATTATTATAAATAAATAAAAAGAGGAAAAATAAAGTTTATCCCTAAAAACAGATGAAAGTGGTAGCAAGTAGTCATTTATTCAGAGATTTAAATGAAAAGTCAAGTAAAAATTCTATTTTATTTGAATTTCATAAATATTTTTGTTGTCCACACCTTCTTCATAGCATTCTTCATCTCTGTATTTCTCAGTGTGTAGATGAGAGGGTTCATCATAGGTGCAATGACTGTGTAAAACATTGAAAACTCCTTGTCATTTTGGCTGGCACTGGGAGGTGGAATATAGGTGGCTATACAAGGTACAAAGAATAGTACAACAACCATGACATGGGAAGCACAGGTTGAGAGGGCTTTACGTCGAGCTTCTGATGAATGGTTCCTAAGATTATATAATATGACTATGTAAGATGCCACCAAGACCAGAAAAGTAGCCAACACAACCATCCCAGTATTTGCAATGACTAAGATATTAGGAATGCGTGTGTCAGTGCAGACAAGTTTTAAGAGGGCTTTCACATCACATATATAATGGTCTACTTGATTAGGACCACAGAAAGGCAGTCTAATGACCATGAGCATCTGGGAAATAGCATGCCAAAAGGCAACCACCCAGGCCATCAAGAGCATTATGTTGCATCTTTGTCGGTTCACAATTATCATGTAATGCAAAGGTTTACAAATGGCAACATAACGATCAAAGGCCATAGACACCAGAATGAACATTTCAACACCTGAAAGAAAATGAGCAGTAAAGAGCTGTGTCATACAGCAATTATAGGAGATATATTTTTGCTTGGCAATTAAGTCTCTGATTAACCGAGGAACCACAGTGGAAGTATAGGCGAGATCCATGTAAGACAAATGACAAAGAAAATAGTACATAGGCTGTTGGATCAAATGACTACATATGATAGTGATAAAGATAATGATATTACCAAAGAATATGGCAAAATAACATAACAAGAAGATTACAAAACACATCACCTTAACCTCCTCATTCATGTAAAGTCCCAAGAGAACAAATTCTGTGACATTGTTTTGATTTTCCATATATTTAAAGTAGGTGATGGCTTGCCAGGAGGAATCTAATTCATCTGAAATTTGAACAAATATAATAAATCAGTTAAATTGCTGAGTTTGTAGAGGCTTTTGAATGGAAATCTCATTAGTAGATCATGGATGCAATTTTAATTTTATAATTTGACTTTATTTTCTATACACTTAAATGAGAAGACAAAAGCTTGTCTTAATTTCATTCAAATGAGGGATATTCTTATAAAATTATGTACCTATAGCCCTTCTCATGCTATTAAAATCCATTTATACCTGTAAGTTAGAAATGCAACAAACTTTTAAAGACCTGATTAAATCACAAAAGTCCACTTAATAGACTACCAAATCATGAAGATTTTTTTTGAGCACATGCCATACATAAGGTAGTTCTTAAAATTAAAATGCATTCATTAAAAAAGAAAATTCCTAAATTTATTTGTTTATGTAAAGTGTATAATATGAGTATATTTTCAGGGAAAGTGGAATAAATATTAAGTATGAATATGATAGTTCATCAAAAGACTCTTTAGGGGGCAGCTGGGTAGCTCAGTGGAGTGAGAGTCAGGCCTAGAGACAGGAGGTCCTAGGTTCAAACCCGGCCTCAGCCACTTCCCAGCTGTGTGACCCTGGGCAAGTCACTTGACCCTCATTGCCCACCCTTACCACTCTTCCACCTATGAGACAATACACCAAAGTACAAGGGTTAAAAAAAAAAAGACTCTTTAAAATACTTTTTGGAAAACCAGGAGGAAAAAAAAAGTAGAAAACAAAACTTCTCCCACTCCTGATCCATCTTACATAGTCAATTAGCAGTCAGTGAGAAATTATAGGCTTTCAAAAGATGAAATGAATTGGAAATGTTTAAAGCATGACAGGCTCAGCTCCCATACTTGATGTTTTAAAATATAATGAGAAAAATTTGACAATGTGTTAAAAATGAAACAAAAACACTTATGAATTTATTTCCATTCCTGGAAAAGAAGTGTGGATTAATGAATAAGTGAATAGGTTCCTCTGATTTCCATAAATTCAGGGGTGAAAAAAAATTAGTACAGGGTGAAGGAGAAAGAAATGAGATTAAGAGGAGTAAAGACCATTACTGTGATAATTTTAAGAGACTTAGGTATCGGTGTATTTTTACAACTTGTGTAGCAATTGAGTTTTTAATATAAATATTATGATTTTCTGGACTTTGAGGGAAAAGGTAAAAATCACCATCCTCTTGTTTCCCCTTTGTATCATATTTTCTTCTGATTTTCTTAAATAAAAGTATCTTCCTACTCTAGACTCATACTCTAGGTATGTTCCTTACCCCTTTCTTCCATTATCCCTCTTCTTTTCCTTCACATCATCTTCCTTCTTTTTTTTACAACTTGTGAGAGTCCTTGGATAAAGTTAAAGATTACTACTAATCCTATACTCAAATATTTCAAGCTTGGAAGGACATATCAGAATTTTCCTTAGCTAATTCCACTCCTGGCATAGATGTAGAGAACACAGATCCAATATCATTACTGTTTTTAATAAATTAAACATTTTTTGACATGGGGTAAATATTAACAATAATGTTTGCAGCAAGCTTCCCACTATCAAGCAATTTTGAACCATAATACTTGGATTTTAATACTTAATTCCTAATACTATAAAAGAAAATGTAGAATTAGGACAGATGGGAACAATGATGGAAAGAAAAGTCAAATTAGATTCATGATTGAATTAGTATAACTTGTAAAGGAAATAAGACATTAATTCATAATATATTTGAGGTGAAGGGAAATTATTGTTGTTCAGTCATTTCAGATGTGTCTAACACTTCACAACCATATTTGGAGTTTTCTTAGTCAAGATACTGGAGTAGTTTCCCATTTCCTTCTCCAGAAAGAAGATAGCAGAGAAAGAAGACAAAACAAAACCATCCATGCAAAGTACAGGGAAAGGAATTATAATTTGATTGCTCTAAGGAAATTCCAGGTAATAAAATTCCCTCTTCAAGTTAAGGTTAGTGCCTTTTCTTCAAGTTATGATCTTAGAGACCTGCCTAGAACACTGAGAAGTGATTTGCCAAGATTTAAAGAGGCAATGTTTTTCAGAGGTACTACCTTACTTAGCGCATGTAAAATATGAACAACTATGTATCTATATAATTATTTTCCCATTAATATAAAATGTTTCTGTTTCTAATGAGAACATCCTTCAGGCTTTCATTAATAGGGAATACACAAGTTTTTCACATGTTTTATTCTATGAATATTCACTCTTTTACCATCATGTAGCTGACTGAAAAATGTATGTAATATATAATATCCCACTACTTAAACAATTAGTATCTAAATCAAATTAAATGAAGCAAGCCATCTATAATATTTTGTTACATGCCTAGCATTCCACCTGAAAATTGATGTAGCTTTTGATTTGATATAATCTATTAACTCAAATTCCCTTTCATTAGTACTACCATACATGCATCCTAATAATGCAAGATTCTTTGATCCATAAAAATCCCAGATACCTCTGATCATTAATATCAAATAAGGCATAAAAAAGGAGACATGGGCTCACCAATTCTTGTCACCATAGTCTTTAAGTAGAAACAGAAGAGAAGCCAAGTTGAAGAGAGAGATTTCCTATAGGTAGTGAAGCCCTACTCATGTTCTCATTGCTGAGTACTATTTTATTCCTTGCATCAAGCCCTAGAAAATTGCAGAACTTTCTGGGCAAGGTACATAACCACATTTAAAAAATGATTTAACCAAATATACAGAAAAGAAAAGAAAAAAAACAGGTTAATTATGAGTGCTTTTCATTTAGATTATGAGATGCATTGAGAAAGATTTCCTTCACAATATAAACATCTATCTATTTCTATCTATTCCTGTATTTAGATATATCTTTATTGTGAAAACTAATATATGCATATAAACTTTTAAAACTTGGTTACCTTTTAAAAATTTAAGGTCCTTAAATTTCTGTACACAAAGACCTATTTTATTAATATCGAGATCCTACCAATATAGTACATATAAAAAGTCATGATATGACATTGTCTACATAGATTTAAAAAAATGATGGCCACTCCAATAGCAGTAGAAAAGGGTACGGATATGATGAACAGACGATAAAGCATATAGAAATTAGGGAATAAATAGAATTAATGGATCAAAACTGACCTAAAATATGGTTTAAGCATTGATAAATGTCTAGGAAAATCACTGGGTAATTTATGTATTCAATTAGTAGATTCCAGATAACAAGAGGATGAAGAAGGAGCTAGGATACTGGGAATGGACCATATATGGTGAAATTAATGTACAAAATGGACAACAGTCACCCAGAATGGGCTGGATTAGTTAGGTAGTAGTCTGTATTATTCAAGATAACTACCACAAAGGTGAGATAAATCAGAGGTCTACTATAATTTAATTTCTCAGTAGTAAAATCCTATAAATTGAATGTTAATTTCTGTGTTCCTCTGCCTCTGTATCTTTTTATCTCATTGGATTTTCACTTTACCTGTATATGCCACTCATTAATATCATCAAGTAACACTGGTGAAGCTACCCATATATTTTAGTTTAAATAACTAAATTCTAACACTTCATCATTTCAGAGGGGAAAAAATGTACCATTTATTATGAAGAAATTATGTTTATGTTACCAATGTGCAATTCTTGTTCCCAGAGCTATGAATAGTTTCTATCAATTACTAAAAAAATGTTAATTGGAGCCACCTTAAATCAATTAATTTCCAAAATTCTGATTGAGATTGTCTTTGTTACCATTTTAGAAAGAAGCCTCATCTCTGTGATTCAAAGGGGGGGGGAGTTAAGTATTATAATATAGAGCACTATATTTGATTGAGGAGGATCATTGAAAACATAATCTACAGCAGAAAGAATGTTAGCTGTCTTGTAATCTCATCCCTCTGTTTTACAGATAGAAACTGATAGTATTTTAATGACTTAATATCCTATAGCTAAAAAATAAACAGTCATAATTCAAACCTTGGTTTGATCATTAAGAAGCACTTCATTGTGGAGGCAGCTGAGTGTCTCAGTGGATTTCGAGCCAGGCCTAGAGACAGGAGGTATTATATTCAAATCTAAACTCAGATACTTCCCAGCTGTGTTACCCTGAGCAAGTCACTTAACCCCCATTACCCAGCCTTTACTGCTCTTTTACCTTGGAACCAATATATAGTGTTGATTCTAAGATAGAAGGTGAAGGTTTAAAAAAGTAAAAGAAATGATTCATTAGAAAATTCAGTTTAACAATAAGAGGACACAAGTCAATGCAATTAGGGCCACAGGTTAGAGGGTGGTGAATGGGTAAAGATAGAATGTTTCGATTCCTAGAAATGACTCTGCGCAGACTAAATATGTAGATATGGGAAAGCCACCAGATAGAAATTTAGAAATAGACAGTAGGAAAGAGACAATAAAAAAAGATGGAGAGGCAAAGACAAAGAAACAAAGAGAGTGACAAAGAAAGAGAGACAAAAATAGATAAATATTCAAAAAAAACTAACAAAACAACCCAAGAGAGACAGAAAGAGAAAGAGAAATGCAATGAAGGAAATAAAATGCAGATGAATGAATAAATAAAACTTACCTAAAGGCAAAAGAAGCTTTGAAAACAATTCAACTCAAACCAAAATAGTTCTTCTGCCTTCTTGAAAGGAAATATAGTATAGTGGAAAATGTAGGGAATTCATGTCATGATTTACATAGAATTGAATACTAGCTGTTATAGTTAATATTTGTGTATCCACTAAAAATTAACTGACTCTCTGAGTTCATTTCTTAATCCATAAAATGGAAACCTGTATTCCTTATCTCACTGAGTGAATATAAGAATTAAAGAAAATGATCTAGGTAAATGTTTTTTTTTTTAATTTTTAAATGATTTTTAAAATACCAGATATCATTAATTCTTCAATACTTAATTCAGTTGACAATATCTCCTTGTGGAATCATTACACTATCTTGTAGTCTACTTATTTAGGCATATAAGATATTTCCCTATAAAATGTAAACTTAGTTATTCACTAATAGCCAGATCAAATGGAAGATGGAAAGAAATATATTCCAATTTGTATGGAAAAAAGAGAAGATGCCACAATAGAAAACATCCTGGAGTCAGCAGACCATCAATATAGTTCTGACAAGTGTAAAAAATTTTGTTTGTGTTCTAATGTAGCTGTAAATTTCTCAATTTCAACATATTCAAAAATGGAAAATAAAAATCGCTTACATGAGAGGGACTTGACTATCAGGTCAAACAATTCAAAGGGAAAGGGCTTAGAAAGTGTCAGGTGTTAAGCCAAAGTAAGGATTAATCACTCTACTAAAAATTTTGTCAAACAAAATGTCATTCAGTCAGTTCTCAAGTTCATTCCATTACTAATATAGAGTGACTATAAATTGAGAAAATATGTTTGACTTTTTTTCTGGCATTAACACATGCCTTATATAGGGATAGTCTAAGGAAGACTGGAGTGAACAAAAATATAAAATGTGACAGGATGTGAGATAATTAAAAAAAAAAAAACTTACATTCTCATATATGACAAGGTAGATTCATCCCTGATTGATATTACTTCATGAAAAACAAATGTAGAATCTGAAACCCTTACTTCTCCCTGAGCAGTCGCATCAGTCAGCTGTGGATTCTTGGCATGTCTCAAAAAAGGATCTCATATCTGTATCTTTTGTCACAAGTCATTCCAAGTCTGTCTCTTGTATTGCTTAAAAGATGACAGTTTTTTTCAGAGTAATGTTAATTCTTTTGGATCCCTTATCATCTTGAAAACTGTCTTCTCTTCTAGACATGATCCCAGAGAAGGACAAACAGATGTCCTAAATCTCTGACTCCTCATCAAAATTTTAGACTGAAAAAAAATTCTAAGGGAGCTTTATCTAGAATTCTCTGATTTTACAGGTACATGTGGAACCAGGAGATGGAATCCCAGAGGCATTTTTAGGCAACCAAAATTTTAGACTATTAAAGCAGACTGGCAAACTTTGTTGCAGAGGGAAATGATGTGTTTTTTTTTTTCTCTTTTGCTTTTTGGCTCCTGTCATGTGTCCTCAATACCAGTAATATAAAAGTTAGACATTATACTTTTGACATTCAGCTGCCTCCACTAAAAGATATATTAACAAATACCTTTTTAAAAATATTATTTTTCTACAACTACATGAAAAAAGGGATTTATCTTTTTTTAAGTTTGAGCCAAATTCTTACCCTCATTTATCCCTGTTTATGGCAATCAAACTGATATAGATTTTACATGTATTTCAATAATACATATTGTCCCAATAAAATTTCAGAAAAACATTGGGACACAATATCATCAGAGAAAGGTCATGATGCAAGAGATGTAGAAAATTAGAGATCTTGATTTCCTTTTTTTTAAAACCCTTAACTTCTGTGTATTGAATTATAGGTGGAAGAGTGATAAGGGTAGGCAATGGGGGGTCAAGTGACCTGCCCAAGGTCACACAGCTGGGAAGTGTCTGAGGCCGGATTTGAACCTAGGACCTCCCATCTCTAGGCCTAGCTCTCAATCCACTGAGCTACTCAGCTGCCCCTTTCCTTTTTCTTTTGTCAAATTTTGAGTCATTTGTAATAATAACTAGGGGGAAACACTCATTTTAAAGCAATACATCATTAAAAATCTTTATCATTTTGTTTTGTTCCCAATATTTTAAAATAATTGCTCTCTTAAATACTGCTTATAATATACATCTCACTAACTCATTTCCTTCATGATTTTTGCAGCATTTGAAATGATTGAACATACCTCCTCTATTATGTTCTTTTGATTTCTACTTTTTAATGTGATATATCACTTTATCTTGGTTTTCTTTCCACTTTGTAACATTTATTGAAATGTAACATTCTAAGGCATCAGTCTAACGGAATAATTATAAAGGTAATGGATAGATAGATGAATAGATAGATAGATAGATAGATAGATAGATAGATAGCATGACAGATCGATACATAAAAATAAAAATAACATTACTTCTAAGTTCTTCTACGTTAATTTTAAAATATAAATAGTATTCATACTCCAATTTTGATGTTGTTCAATAGGTTTAATTGGGTCCAACTTGTCATAACCGAATTTTTTAAGATTTTAAAATATTTTTTTAAAATTTTTAGAAAATTTTCTATGGTTCCATGATTCATATTCTTACTTTCGCCTTCACCCCTCCAAAGACCTCCTCCCATAGCTTAAACACATTTCCACTGGTTATAACATGTGTCATCTATCTATTTCCATATTATTGACAATTGCATTGGTGTGGTGGTTTCGAGTCTACATCCCCAATCATGTCCGCATCAACCCATGTGTTCAAGCAATTGTTTTTCTTCTGTGTTTCCACTCCGGCAGTTCTTTCTCCGCATGTGGGTAGCATTATTTTCCATAAGTCCTTCAGAATTGTCCTGGGTCATTGCATTGCTTCTAGTACATAAGTCCATTACATTTGATTTTACCACAGTGTATCAGTCTCTGTGTACAATGTTTTCCTGGTTCTGCTCCTTTCACTCTGCATGAGTTCCTGGAGGTCTTTGCAGTTCACATGGAATTGCTCAAGTTTATTATTCCATTGAGCACAATAGTATTCCATCACTAGCATATACCACAATTTGTTCAGCCATTCCCCAGTTGAAGGGCATACCCTCATTTTCCAGTTTTTTCCTACCACAAAGAGTATGGCTATACATATTTTTGTACAAGACTTATCTATAATCTCTTTGGGGTACAAATGCAGCAATGGTATGGCTGGATCAAAGAGCAGGCATTCCTTTAGAGCTCTTTGGGCATAATTCCAAATTGCCATCCAGAATGGTTGGATCAGTTCACAACCCCACCAGCAATGTATTAATGTCCCAATTTTGCCACATCCCCTCCACCAGTCATTACTCTTTCCTCTTGTCATTTTAATCAATCTGCTAGGTGAGAGGTGATACCTCAGAGGTTTTTTTTTTAATTTGCATTTCTCTAATTATTAGAGATTTAGAACACTTTGTCATGTGCTTATTGAGAGTTTTGATTTATTTATCTGAAAATTGCCTAATCATATCCCTTGCCCATTTATCAATTGGGGAATGGCTTAATTTTTTATACAATTGATTACTTCCTTGTATATTTGAGTAATTAGATGTCCGCCAGAATATTTTTTGGTATAAATATTGTTTTCCTATTCCACTGATCCTCCCTTCTATCTCTTGATCACATGGGTTGATGAGGATATGATTGGGGATGTAGACTCTAAGCAATCACCCTAATGCAAATATTAATAATATGGAAATAAGTCTTGATCAATGACACATGTAAAACTCAGTGGAATTGCTCATTGGCTACAGGAGGGGGTGGGGGGATGGTATGCTACAAAAGCCTGAAGCTAATGGAGTAGCATGGAAGCTGGTAAAGAAGTCCCCTATATGTGTCAAGGTTTAAATATTTATTCAGGACCTGAACTGCAAGAGCCCTTAGTTTGGAGCTTCCATGTTTTTCCCTATCATCCCATCTTTCATGGAAGAGGTCTGGCTAACCTTCTGGAATGCCTTCATCAAAAAAGAACATAGCTAAGCCAAATGCAGAACAATGCAAGTGGTTAATAAACAACCTAACAGTTCAGAACTGAGGTGAATACAGATGGAACAGCATGAAGCTGTGGCATGGAGTATCCTGACAGTTCAGAACTAAGATACAGAACCATATACAATCATTAATAGCAATTAACAATATAGGAGGGTTAATTGACTAATAATACAGATTGTGTACTTTATGCTTAATTAGGGTTAACTGATGGGAAGTACAAGATTTCAGAGCATGAATCCACAGGCTGATTCCACAGGCTGATTTTCTTCTTTTTTTAAACCCTTAACTTCTGTGTATTGACTTATAGGTCGAAGAGTGGTAAGGGTAGGCAATGGTCAAGTGACTTTCCCAGGGTCACACAGCTGGGAAGTGTCTGAGGCCGGATTTGAACCTAGGACCTCCTGTCTTTAGGCCTGGCTCTCAATCCACTGAGCTGCCCAGTTGCCCCCCCCCACACAAGCTGATTTTCTTAACTGATTCAGTCAGTCTTTTGGTGCTATGATATTTAATTTTCAAATAATTTCCAGACATCCATGGTAAGACTAGTAGAATAGCCAAATGTTGACAAATTTTAAATGATGTAAACATAATTTTACAATTTCATTGACCATTCTGAAACAATATGGAGGTGTTAAAGGAACTAAAAGCAAGAAGGCAAAAGTAAAAGTTAATTTGTTTTCCAAAGAAATGTATAAAAATGAATTAGAAAAAACTGTAACAAATTTCATTTGGAATAACAAAAGATCAAGAATATCAAGGGAAATAATGAAAAAAAATGTGAAGGAAGGAGGCCTAGCAGTACTAGATATTAAACTATACTATAAAGCAGCAGTCATCAAAACAATATGGTACTGACTAAGAGACAGAAGGGAGGATCAGTGGAATAGACTTGGGGTAAATGACATCAGCAAGACAGTGTATGATAAACCCAAAGAGCCCAACTTTTGGGACATGAATCCACTATTTGACAAAAACTGCTGGGAAATTTGGAAAACAATATGGGAGAGATTAGGTTTAGATTAACCCCTCACACCCTACACCAAGATAAATTCAGAATGGGTGAATGACTTGAATATAAAGAGGGAAACTATAAATAAGTTAAATGAACACAGAATAGTATACTTGTCAGATCTCTGGGAAAGGAAAGATCTTAAAAACCAGCAAGAGTTAGAGAAAACTACAAAATGTAAATTAAATGGTTTTGATTATATTAAACTAAAAAGCTTTTGTAAAAACAAAAACAATGTAGTCAAAATCAGAAGGGAAACAACAAATTGGGAAAAAAATCTTTATAACAAAAAACTCTGACAGGGGTCTAATTACTCAAATATACAAGGAGTTAAAGCAATTGTATAAAAAAATGAAGCCATTCCCCAATTGATAAATGGGCAAGAGACATGAATAGGCAATTTTCAGGTAAAGAAATCAAAAGTATCAATAAGCACATGAGAAAGTGTTCTAAATCTCTAATAATTAGAGAAATGCAAATCAAACCAACTCTGAGGTATCACCTCACACCTAGCAAATTGGCTAAAATGAAAGAAGGGGAGAGTAATGAATGCTGGAGGGGATGTGGCAAAATTGGGACATTAATGCATTGCTGGTGGAGTTGTGAACTGATCCAACCATTCTGGATGGCAATTTGGAACTATGCTCAAAGGGCTATAAAAATGCCTGCCCTTTGATCCAGCCATATCATTGTTGGGTTTGTACCCCAAAGAGATCATAGATAAACAGACTTGTATGAAAATATTTAGAGCCACGCTTTTTGTGGTGGCAAAAAACTGGAAAAGGAGGGTATGTCCTTCAATTGGGGAATGGCTGAACAAATTGTGGTATATGCTGGTGATGGAATACTATTGCGCTCAAAGGAATAATAAACTGGAGGAGTTCCAGGTGAACTGGAAAGACCTCCAGGAACTGATGTAGAGTGAAAGGAGCAGAGCCAGAAGAACACTGTACACAGAAACTGATATACTGTGGTAAAATCGAATGTAATGGACTTCTGTGCCAGCAACAATGCAATGACATAAGACAGCTCTGAGGGATTCATGGTAAAGAACACTACCCACATTCAGAGGAAGGACTGCAGAAGAGGAAACATATAAGAAAAACTACTGCTTGAATGCATGGGTTGGGGTGGACATGATTGGGGATGTGGACGCGAAACCACCACAACAATGCAACTAACAACAATTTGGAAGTAGGCCCTGAACAAGGACACATGTTACAACCAGTGGAAATGTGCGTCGGCTATGGGGGGGCGGGGCGGGGGTGAAGGGGAAAGTAGAAGCATGAATCATGTAACTATGTTAAAAATGAATATCAATAAATGTTTAAAAAATGATCACTCAAACTTCTCTTCCTACTAAAAACAATATATAGGGGAGAAGGGGCAGACTGGGTGCCAGTCATGAAATAACACAAACTGGGAATACTCCCACACCCCACAAGGGAAAGGACTGACAGGATTACCCTGAATAACCACACAGGGATGTGAGTAATGGGGAATGGCAGTTTGACAGTTGAACCAATCCCCTAACTGCCTGAGATACCAGTGATGTTAAGATAATTCCAATAATGGGTCCTTGATTGTTTAGAGGAGACTTAGGAAGTATAATAAAACTGGTTTTATTGTTGGTATATTGGGAAAGTGGGTGAAGGGTTTCTACAACTAAGGAAATAGTTCAATTGCCTAAGAATGTAAGAGGTCAGCTGGTTTAACTCTACTATACTACAGACAACTCTAACTATAATGGAGAGGGCTGAAGTTTGGGATTTCACTGCACAGGTACAAGCTGCTCAGAGGTGATAACAGGCACTAGGATCAAATATTTGTGCAGCCAGTAAAATCCAAAAGAACCACTAGGGAGTATAGGCAGTCTATCAGCCATCCACCAGCTGTAGATCTGAACCTTATCTCTACCTAGGCTGAGTTGATTGATGGTCTCTTCTCTCCAATCTTCTGTAAATCCCCAAACTTCAAAGCTTCTTAGATCTTAGCCAGCTGGACCACAGATTACACCTTCCTTCTCCTACCTTAGCCAAGAAAAAAACTCTCTCTCTCCTTTTCAAACCTCTGGCTTCATTCCATTCATAGAATGACCATACATTAAGTCCAGGGTTTGCTCCAAGCTGTCATGTCTCTGTCTTATCTTAAATCTATATCCACCCTCTCATTTCCCTGTAACACTACCCAAGATCCCTCTTCCATCTGCATGAGGTCCATGCAGCCTAGTACTCTGAAATCTAGTCTATGGTCAAATGTTACTTTCTGTCTTGCTCCCCATTCTCTTTCCCATTGCTGCCTGCCTTCCTTCATTATCCCACCCCTGGCCTCGTGCTGACTGCCTTTGTTCTCTTTTGACAGTTTATCTCTGTATTTTCTGTGTTATTTACTCCCACACTCTTCATGTTTATTAAAGTATGATGACATTGCCATTTTTCACTGTAATTATGGTCTTTTCTTGAGAGCATCAAGTGGGCCTGTCCCTATTCCATGTTTAATAATTTCAGAAATTAATTATCAATTTACTTTAAGACTTACAGGTTTTGATATGATAACAAGAAAACAGACATTATTTTATTACATTTTTAACCCTGAGCTACTATTTAATTCTTTTGACACTTAAATAGTATAAACTTCAAATACAAATGAGCTTACTACCAGAGATCTTTCTTTTGAAGAGATCAATAATTAAGAGAATACAAATCTGTATATTTTGAAAAGTATTTATTGGGAATACCCAAAGATGTTGTTTATGCCTGAAAATAAATAAATATACAATTTGATTTCAACATTGTAAACACAAAGGACAGATCAAGTTGAATGTTTTACGTTTTACTATTTTACTATATTCTTCTATACCACACCTTCCGCATGGCGCTCTTCATTTCTGTATTTCTCAATGTGTAGATTAGAGGGTTTAGCATGGGGGCAATCACAGTGTACAACACCGAAAATTCCTTCTCATTATTATTGACACTGGGAGGTGGCACGTAGGCATAGATACAGGGCACAAAAAACAGAACCACAACCATGATATGAGAGCCACAGGTGGAGAGTGCTTTGTGACGACTTTCCGCTGAATGCATTCGAATATGATACAATATTATGACATAAGATGCAACCAAGACAAGAAAGGTGACCAAACAAACCATCCCATTGTTAGCAATGACCAAGACACTAACAACGTGAGTATCAGCACAGACAAGTTTCAGGAGGGGTTTCACATCACATATGTAGTGGTCAATCTGATTAGGGCCACAGAAAGGTAACCTGAGGACCATGAGCAACTGGGCGATAGAATGCCAAAAGGCTACTGCCCAGGCAACCAAGATTAGCAGGTTACATCGGCGACGGTTCACAATGACCATGTAGTGCAAGGGTTTACAGATGGCAATATAGCGATCAAAGGCCATGGACACCAGAATGAACATTTCAACACCTCCCAGCAAGTGAGCAGAGAAGAGCTGAGTCATGCAGCCATTAAAGGAAATGTTTTTTCTTTTGGCAGCTAAGTCTCTGATCAGTCTGGGGACAATGGTGGAAGTATACGCCAGATCCATGAGGGACAAGTGACACAGAAAATAGTACATGGGTTGCTGGATCAGATGGCTATAGGTGATAGTGACAAAGATGATGAAATTGCCCAGGAAAATGGCAAAATAGCAAAGCAAGAAGAATGCAAAGCATATTATCTTCATCTCTTTGTTCATAAATAATCCCAAGAGAACAAATTCCGTGACATTATTCTGATTCTCCATGTAGTTAGAGCAGATGACTGATAAAAAGTGAAATATTAATTTATCTGAAAGTATGCAGAATAGAATAAATCATTATTGATATTTGTTATGTTATAGTTCTTAAAATCCATAAAATCCAAAAAAGAGATCTTTTTAAAGCATAAAAGACTGTATTGTCATACTTATCATATAACTTTAAATCAGATATTCAAGCTTCTCAATTTTATCTAAGTCAGAATTTTAAAAAAATAAATAAATATATCGTTCCTTATATTTTCATGGTGGAAAGATCAATTAGTGTTTACAGTTTCAAAATCATAATATCCTGTGTTATTAATGAGTATATTTTAAGCAGCTACCAAATGAAAATAAATACACACTTATGTATATACACACATACATACATACATACATATGTATACACACATACATACATATATATGTATATATATATATATGTATATATATATATATATAGAGAGAGAGAGAGAACAGCAACAAAAATACAAAAAGAGGAGAAAGAAGTGGTGGAGAAAGAGAACATGAGAGAAATAAAAAATATAAACAAAAGACATCTTTAAAAGAAAAATGAAGAGGATTTGAAGAGGGGAAGGGAGGACAATTTTGGCAAGACTTTTGGTTATCAGGGTCATGGTATGGGAATAGATAGGATTAAAAGTATATTCAGTGTGAACTTTTTGGAATAGGGCAGGATATAAGATGACTTATTCCTCTTATAACTCCTCTTTCTTGTCCCTTGACCTTTTTTCTTCTTCACCCTTCTGAACATTTAATGATTCCTCCCTGTAAATCTTTTAGCAATTATGTCTTCTTTCTCACATTCCTGTATCAATCTTTATTTTCATTACCTTCTTTCTCAACCTTTTTTTTTTTTAATTTAAAACCTCATTTCCTATAACATAGGCTTAACAAAGAGTTCTTCTGGGTGGGTGGGGGAGTGGTTGGAGAGAAGAGGGCAGGTTATTGCAGACTGTCTTTCAATTCATGTGGAAAGTTCCTTGAGAGACTATTGTAGTTCTGACATTTCAGTTGTGTTCAACTCTTTGTGAACCTCTTAGAGGTTTTCTTGAGGGATCTCAAGATTGATTTGCTATTTCTTTCTAGAGCTGAGGAAACTGAAATAAAATATAATAATTGACTTGTCCAAGGTCATATATCTGATATTAAGTCTTTGAGATCAAATTTGAATTTTGATCTCACTCCAGGACCAGTGTTCTTTCCACTGTATTGCCTATCAGTCCAGAGACTATTCTAGTACTATATCTCTCTGTCTATCTCTCTCTGTATGTCTTTCTGTCTGTCTGTCTATCTGTCTGTCTCTCTCTCTCTATATATATATGTATATATATATATGTA